>NC_141085.1:30843598-31318598 GCF_041138505.1 Cibotium barometz | reverse complement strand
ATCTATAAGTATGTAAGCATGTATACAAAGATTTCATTGAAAGATGTGAGATGAGATCTTCTTAGATTCAAATTCAAAATTGCATTGGAAGATATGAGATTTGGCTCCTCCTCACGCTTGCAGGAGGAGTTGTTATTTTGAAATAGTCCCACCTCCTTTGCCCACGTGGAGGGAGGTGGGGTTGTGGTTAATCTTGTATAGATAGTATATTGGTTCTTTAAGATGTTTCCAATGGTGACATGTCGTCTCGTGTTCAAATCTTCTTTTGTACATAACATTTTTCTCCAAATTTTTCTAAATCCCAATTAATCGAATTTCTTTTTTCACTCATTGTATGCCCCTATTAAACCAGAAAGCAAACTAGAAAGTAAACTAGGATCACTTAATAAACTACGAAGTTTATTAAAGTAGGAAGTAAACTATGATCGCTTAATAACCTAGTTTACTGGCCTTAGTTTACTTTATCCGACGACCCCAAAAAAAAAGCAAAAAGAAGCAAGCGTCGCCATTTTTAATCAATGGATGGCATTGATATCTAGTGCCGACCACAAAAAAAAAAAAGCAAAAAGAAGCAAGCGTCGCCATTTTTAATCAATGAATGGCATTGATATCTAGTGGCACCTAGTCGTGAGGCCACTAGTGCAAATGTCTACTGTCCAGGCTGCTGTGAAGTGGAAATTGCGACCTCCATTCATCAATCAAATTGGAAAGTGCAAATGTCTACTGTCCAGGCTGCTGTGAAGTGGAAATGGCGACCTCCACGCACAGAAATCTTGGCCTCCTCTCTGCTCATCTCCCAGCGCTTGCAGCTTGCTCTTGCTCCCAATTCGCTCCTCCTTTTGCACCGTAGTCAATGGCGATGCCTGGCAAGCTCTTATTCTTTAGTCCTGCGAACCTTGATCCGGTTGCTGGAGTATGGTGTCTCCCCTTTGGGGCCATCAGAGGAGGAGAACATGTGCCACAAGCTTGCTCAACCCTTGCATGCATTTCATCTGGCTGTGCAAGAAGTAGAGACATGTATACAGGAGTCCCTCCCAAGCAGCTCTAGCTCCACGCATTCATGGTTGGTGGAGAAGGCACTTAAGCAAGGTATGAGCACGGATGTAGTGGACGTCCATCTTCATCGCCTTCTGTGGACATTTTCGGTTGTGTGTGAGCAAATCTCAAGGTCTGGTCCAATTGATAGCATGGAATTCAGTATATCACAACTAACAAGAAAGCTCTGTGAAATATGGGCATTTGTGGATGCACATGATGACTTCTGCGTGGCTCAAAGCCTCTTGAACAAAATCAAGGGTGAGGAGGAAGGAGAAACTTGCCAGCTTGCCGATTTTGTTCTGCAAAAGCTATCTTGTGTTGAGAATTTGAGCCGCATAACACATGGTGATGCTTTGCCCCCCTTTTTATGGGTAGATCCAGAGGGCTTGCAGAGAAATCCAGAGATCCTTGGTCTGGGTGGTTATGGCAAAGTACACGAGGCTCTCTGGTTAGGGGGTCGTTTTGCTGTAAAAGACTTCTTCTATGTAGAGAACAATGTGGTGTTTGGGAGGGAGGCAGCCATTCAAGCCCAACTGCGTCACCCCAATGTGATACCGCTTGTCTGTTGCACAAAGAGCCCCTCTTTGTGCAAGTGTAGTCTAGTGATGGAGCTCATGGAACAAGACCTTCGGGTCCTCATGATGAAGAGAATGGGGGCTGGAATGGATCCACCCTTTCCTCTCTTACTGGCAGTGGACCTCATGTTGCAGATTGCCAAAGGGATGGAGTACTTGCATAGTGAGAGCCTTCGCATCATACACCGGGACCTCAAGTCCTCCAACATATTGGTGAGCTTCTCAAGCAGGGCTGGGGTTGGTAGCTTGTATGCAAATGATGTGAGCCCTCTTGTGCATCTCAAAGTGGCTGACTTTGGAATGTCCAAAGCTAAGTATGCAAGCTCAAGATACACCACAAGACAAACAGGTGCAACGCCATGGAGAGCTCCAGAGGTATTTGAGGCCAACCCTGAGGATGAGGTGGAGGGTGGTCACCCTAATGCAAAATACACAAACAAGGCAGATGTTTATAGCTTTGCCTTGGTTTGCTATGAGATCTTGACCGGAAAGTCCCCCTTTGAGGAGAGCACTCAAATCCGGAGGAGGGTGCTGGCAGGGGAAAGGCCAAGTCTGCCTTCTTATTGTCCCTCAGCTTTATCAAGTTACATCAAAACATGCTGGCATGCAGAACCAGCTCAGAGGCCAACCTTCACCCAGATCTGCAGAATGCTTCGCTACTTCAAAGTTTGCATTCTTCTTCAGGATCATCACGATCACAATCCAACACATCATAATTGGTTGTTGCACCCTGTCTCCTCTGCCATGTGTGCTCGCATCGATGATATGCTACAAAGTCTAGTGCAGCAGTTTGGTGCTGATCTTCGACCCCAGCCAGTAATGATCATTCCTTTGGAGATGTATTGCTGCAGAGTAGTATTTCAAAAAAGAGATGACAACGAAGCCCACAGCAGCCCATATGGGGAAAGCTCTTTTCATGTCCTCACTGATGAGACTGCTGTTGGATTACCAACCCTGGATCAGATCTCATTGGAAAACCAGAGGAGCGGTGTTGGGCTTGCAGAATCAAGGCGGACTTCCAAAGGCTACGTCACTGGTATCTTTGGGTGGCTAAAGAGACTCTCCTGCTTGAAGGGCACACAACATGCAGCCAATTCAGGTGACAAACTTCCTTGCTTTGAAACTTATGCACATTGGGTATTTTGGACCACTGCTATGGCTTCCTTGCATGCCTATAGTTTTTCTCACCTACTGCGTTCTAACTTGGCAAGCAGAGTTTCGAGATGCACTCGGTCTGGTGGGGGACTTCACTTATGCGGAGTTGCGTGCGGCAACCAACAACTTCTCCTCTTCCTCTGTGATTGGACGTAGTGGGTCATGGCAAGTCTACCTTGGAAAGCTGGTTGATGGACGAAGAATAGCAGTGAAACAAGCTTATTCTCGTCAAGGGTCTGGTCTGTATGGCGCTCGGTTTCTCACCCAAGAACTCAGGATTGCAAGCCAGCTTCGGCATCGGAATATACTACCTCTTTTTGGATGGTGTCAACATCAGGGAGACTTGCTTCTTGTGTATGAGTACATGCCGAATGGTGACCTGGGAAAGCACATCTTTCAACAGGGTGGGAGTGTTGTCGAGTGGGAGCTAAGGTACAAGGTTGTGTCTCAGCTGGCAGCAGCACTCAAATACCTTCATCAAGACTCTGGGTACATGCAGATTGTGCACCGAAATGTTAAGACATCTAATATCTTGCTCGATTCTGAGTGGAATGCGCGCTTAGGAGATTGTGGCATTGCATTGTTGCTAGAAGAGGGTGATTCCTCTTCTCACTCATTGGCAGGCACGTCGGGTTTTTTAGCGCCTGATCTTGTGATGGAAGGCAATGTGTCCCCTGCAACAGATATTTTTGCCTTTGGCGTCACGGTCTTAGAAATTGTTACTGGAAGAATAGCAATGCAGTATTCTGAGCCTTTAAGTGAGTGGGTCTGGGATTTGTACCAGCAAGGAGACGTGATGCAAGCTTCGGATATCCGGCTTGGAGGAAGTTTTGATCAAGTGGAGATGGAACGATTGCTGCTGCTGGGTCTAGCGTGCACGAATGTGGACCCACAAGCGCGCCCCGGCATTGACGAGGTGCTAAGGATACTCTCTGCAGTGTCTCAGCCGCCGCCTCCACAAGCCCGCCCTAATTATCACCCAATCCCATTCTCATCAATAGATTCTACGGTCACCCTCTCGAGCTTATCTCCTCCTCCAAGAACGTTATCCATGCAGACCTCTGTGTCTGGGATGGACTCACCTTCATTGCTCAGTTCTCCTATCATCAATGGAAGATGACGCAACATTGGGGTCTCTTCCGATTCAAAGAGGCGCATTACAAAGGTAGCACCTAGTCCCTAAAGGTGTTTGAATGTTATCTACAATGCCTTATGGTGCTTATGAACACAAGTTGTCTTAGCTGTTATGGTTCTTGTGATGTTGTAGCTCGGGAAATGGGGACTTGGGAGGGAGATATAGACTATCTTGTACTTTATTAGCATATCATTTTTAATAATCTCATTTGGATTGTAAGCAATCGTAAACTTCTTAGAAAGTTCTGCAAAGAGACTCGCAAGATTGTAACATTAAGCATTTATAGCATGGAAGGTCTAGTATGAAGATTTTATGCTCTTCACCTAGATCTAGAACGTAAGAAGATTATAGTTAAGCGTTCCATATGCTCTAATTTATGTTCTAATTTGTTTATTTTGTTTAGTGTTATATCTTAAATGTTTAATAAGCCTAATTCTCATGATGATCCACAATTTTAAAATCAAGGTTTGCATAATCTCTTTAAAAATGCTAGTTTTTAAAGTTCTATTCTTATCCATGTACTCGAGCGAATGCCACACTCTTGAAGGGGTTAGATATTATGTGCACTTGCATTTCATTAGTACCAAAGATGCCATGGCTTAGTTGGTTGAGTACATGGCATGTGTTTTCCCCTCTATACATCACAAAGTGTGATGGCTTGATTGTCTAGCAAAGATTAGTTATAGTCTTGTGAGAAATGCTTAAAGTTCAAACCTTGGTTTTGACCAATATAGATTTTCATCCTTTTTTGGCATTAGAAAGATTTAGTCATCCTTTCTTCTCTTAGGCTTGATCCCATTGATCACCTTCGATCGGTTCTTGTGAGAGCATGCTTTAGTGTTGTATGTTGACCATAAGAGAACATAACACATTGGGAACACATTGAAGCAAGAAAAATAGCTCATAGTCACCTATTTTAGGCTGCCACTGCATTTCAAAGTAGTGGAGGAACTCCTTCTCACTTTGAAAATCTTCCTTGAACTTGCATATCATTTCCCTAGCTTCATCCTTGGTGAGCTCATATGAAGACGAGGACCCTCCCTGCATATTCATGATGTTACCAAGCATCCGAAACATGGCCGCACGTGTTGGCCAATCTTTCACCTTTCGAATGAGGTGTTTTAGCCAACACCTACGTACATGCCATAAGCACAAGTACACCGGCAAATTGAAAACGACCCTACGAATACAAATCCAAGTATTGAGGGTACAAATCCAAGCAATGGTCATAAAGCATTGTGCAAGCACCATGCATTATGTTAGGAAAATTACCTTAGTGCATCAATTTCTCTCTCCGTATCATCCACCATGAAAGCATTTGGCTGCCATGATTTATGGTGATCAAGCATGCGATCTCGAAACTTTGTCAACCAATATCGCACAGCCTCAAAGGTGGCACTTGAGGCAAGAACCCACGCAATTGGGATGCCATTGCGATGTGTGTCAAATACGAGAATTGTATACAAATGGAACTACATCATTAATGGTATAGTAAGTACAAGTACCTTGACTTGAACATGGCAAAAAACAGACAAGAATTGAAGCATACCTTGTACTTGTTCGTTCCAAATGTGGAGTCCATAGCCAACAAATTTCCATTTCCGAACTTGTCACAAATCTCTCTTTGCCATGGGGTTTGGATCCCTAAAAAGAATTCCTTCTGTACTTGAAGATTTTGCTCTTGGTAAACAAATATCATATCCGCATTTTGTGTACACCATCGCCTTGTACTCTCTGCATCATCATCATGTAGTTGATATGTCTCCATAGCATGTTTCCTTTCAATATTGAGTATATCTTGGAGCAATAAGTAGTCATCCCTCACCATTGGACATTTGGGCTCTTTGCTTTGTCGTATATGCAAACTTTGAATGTGTGCATCGAAAACTTGTTGTGGAGTAAAGCCCTTGAACAACAAGTTAGAAACCCAAACTTTTTTTTCCAATGAAACCAATGAAATCCATGGAGAGAGGAGAAGAAGGGAGTTTCCCTCATTCTTACAAGGCTCCCCATGGCAGATGATATCTTCTTTATTTGTGTGAAAGGGATTAATATAAGATATAACTGCCATGCTAGGATCCAAGTATAGACGATTCACCATGAAATGGCATTGACACCCTCGAATGCGCTGTCCTGCTGCCTTGGGTGGCCGCCTTGGCTTAGTCTCTTTCTTGATCAAATTGGCATTAAATTTGGTAGGGGCTTTTACGGTGTCTGCATTGATGGTAGGACAACCATGTAACTCCCCATCGTCAAGCTCATTTTCATGCACATTACTCTTGCACTCTACATCTTTTCCACCCGATTGTTCATGCACATGGCATACACGTTTGGAAGCACAACGTGTCCCAAAAGCACACCAATATCTATTGGCAATGATAATTGGGTATAAGTCTAAAGCCTTGCATGCTAATCATTTAAATAAGGTAATGGAAAATAAACACTTACATGGTGCTCTCAAGCCATGAATCCTTGAATGGCCGTATTAGCGAGCCTGGTGTGCGATGATGGTGGGAGTACCTCGTAAACGTTGTAGGGAAGTCAGGATTTTGTGCTTCTCTGTTCACAAACTCGCCAACATGAGCCCATGGAATACGAGCTTCCCTTTGCACTTTGTACTTCGACCTTTCATTGTGTACCAGTCTCCATTGTATTCCGGAAACATCAAAAAGACCATGCGTGGGAACAGGGGTGCCCATCGATTGTTGCTAAATGAGCTAAAATAAACCAGCTGGTGCGACCTATGGTGGTCACTTCAGCCAGGAACTGCTTCTTTCAACAGGAACTCCAGTACCTTCACAGCAATTTTCGCAAGCGACCTTCGCAGTCTTCACGAAAACCTGTGAACAGTTACAATGAATTACTGCAAAATTTGCAGTTTTACGTGTATATATTTAAGTATCGATTTTCAAAACCTTCAAATTTATATACATTTTAGTTACAATTAGGCTAAAAAGTTTACGAATTTCACTTAACCTCGTGGTTCACTGCAGCTGTACGAGTGTCTTTATTCATTCCGATCATCCTCGGTAAGCAAAAGCCCCTCACGCGATTGAATTTCGATCGCTAAAACGCTTATTTGTGATCCCCAAATTTAACTGATAATCGACATTGAAGGTGTGGCGGTGTCGTAGATGTAGGCTGCAGAGTGTACCGACGGACAGGGGCTTGTGGCACTTAAGGTAAAGCAGGAAGGAGACGTGCTACAGTCGTTGCCATCGTGGAGGCGAGCCCAGCACAGTGGAGCAGCCCAAACAAAGAGAACTAAGGAGGCGGCCGCTGCAGGCTGTGTGGCGGGTGCTGCAAGCTGCCGTCGTGGCCAAGCAAATGCAGTGGTGCCTGTCTCAGTGCTGCAACAAGAGAAGAGCTCAGTAGTTAGATTTGGGGGTTATCGCCATGATTCATGGTGCGCAAGAGGAAGTTGGTGGCAGCGTCCAGCTTATGCGGCGCATTCAAAGCAGGAATTGGACGCTGCCAGCGTGGTAGGTGCCAGCGTGGCCACGCTCGTTTTTGCCACATAAGCTGGAAAAAACCTCCACGCTGGCAATCACCCCGTTATCTAACTACGGCCATGGAAGATGACGCAACATTGGGGTCTCTTCCGATTCAAAGAGGTGCATTACAAAGGTAGCACCTAGTCCCTAAAGGTGTTTGAATGTTATCTACAATGCCTTATGGTGCTTATGAACACAAGTTTAGCATATCATTTTTAATAATCTCATTTGGATTGTAAGCAATCGTAAACTTCTTAGAAAGTTCTGCAAAGAGACTCGCAAGATTGTAACATTAAGCATTTATAGCATGGAAGGTCTAGTATGAAGATTTTATGGTCTTCACCTAGATCTAGAACGTAAGTGGGCATTTTCATGCTTAATTTCTTTTTTAAAAAATAGAAATTTAAGATTTTTCCTCAAATGTTTAGCCTTAAATTCCAAGTCCCAACCCTGCCCCCATCATGCATCCTCGCAAATTGCCTAATATGTGTGACATTTGGGGGGGATTCATGCTCATTCACAAGTATTAGACATCTGGCACAAAATGTGCGTTTGCAAGTTTTGTGGAGAAGTTCAACAAGGAGCCACAACCCATGTGAAGTCACACTACACATGGAAAAAGTCACAAGGAACACATGGGTGCACTCATGTTTTGAAAGGTGTCTTTCTTGCCTATAGCGGTTCACCATCAAAGTTTGCGGGAATACGAGCACTACCTTGGCTAATGTCAACTCAAGTGATGCGCCACCCATTGGCATGCCTTCTCCAAGTTCATCGAGCTTTGTTAGTGGTGCTAGTGGGTATGAATGGATGTCAATGCCCCCCCAAGCACTCTAGGGTAGCTAGAAGGAAAAGGGGAAGAGAGCCTCCAAGATGCCAAATGACGCTCGATGCTAACTATGCTCCAAATTTGAAGCAAGAGGCCCAAATTATGGAGCATCGTTTTTTTTATTAATGCAACCTTGCCTTTCACATAGCTTATTGCCTAGCTTACCATAAGTTTTATAATGCACTTGTTGTGGCATCCGCCGTCGCGCAGGAGTGGGAGGTATAAGCCTACATCCTACATCCAGCGGACTACTCACTTTTGACAGATCAAGTGAGGAAAATTGAGGATAAGCTCATCGGATTGACATCTTGTTGGTGGGCAGCATTGTGATTGCAGCATAGTGTCAAATGGATGGAGTGACACGATGAGTCACAAACTACCAAGTCTCGACGCTCCACAACTATGCTTCATGTAAATGTTTTATTAAAATCTTTCATAAAGGTTTGAACTTTGTAAATTTATGATGTCTCCTCTTCTTCTAATGCATGGTTTTTCGATTGTCAGTGGCACCATCACATAATACATATTTTGGTATCATCTTGTGCTGGCACCACATTGTTGCCTGCCACATTGATGCATCTACTCCTGGATTGATTATTACTAGTGGGGAGTAGATTTATGGCCACATTGGGCAAGCCGTTGAGGAGATTGAGCCACAAAATTTGGTCTAAGTTATCATAGACAATGGCTCTAATTGTGCCAAGATGGGTGAATTTGTGGAGAGGGATTAACATACCATTGTCGGGACTCCATGTGCATCCCATTCTTTGGATTTGATGATGGAAGACATTGCAAAGCTAGAATGGGTGCACTCTACACTTGATAAGGCCACACAAATCATTAGATTCATTACAAGAAAGACTCAAGCACTAGCTCTCTTTTGTGGCCACACTGGGCGAGCCATTGAGGAGATTGGGCCACAAAATGTGGTCCAAGTTATCACAGACAATGGCTCTCAAGATCAGTTCATGCGAGGAGTGTACTAGTGGAGCAGTTGAGCGCATATGGAGTACATGTGCCGATATACATCCCAAGAAAAGAAATAGATAAAAATAAAATTTAATCATAATTTCAGACTTCATATGTGGTTATATCACATCAACTCATTAACAATTTGAATTTGTTACATGTTAAGCACATCTTAGCTTGATAGGTTGGTGTATGTAAATGCCAACCTTCATCTCTTGGAGCGACTTAAAGGCTCGGACACCAGTGCCTGTATTGATAGAGGGGATATGTTTGCAATGGAAAGTGAAGGAAGTCGATCCTGAAATTCTTAGGAAGTTGGAGCTTATCCTTGAGCGAGTGGAGCAGATTGACATATCATTTATCTAGAGGCGTACGGATGAGGACATGGCCTATTTTCTTTGGGAGGATGAGGGATGCTTTCGATGCATCACTCATGCACAATCAAGGGAAGTTGCACAAGTATCCACTTTGATTGCAACAGATGATGCATGCTTATGACACTTCCTTTGCTCCATGCACATACATACGACGAGGTGGACATGGTTGTGACCAAGCTATGGGGACTCTTTCTAGTGGTCATACTAGTGATTCTTCTAAGGAGATGGTGGCAAGGGTGGGGGATAGAGGACTCCTCCCATGAGAGTGATTTAGATGCAGATAGTGATGGTGGCAAGAGCTCATAGCAGAGCGACTCACGAGTAGTTTAGGATTTTTAATTTTCCATGATGATGCTAACAACTACTTATTTTGAGATCTTGAGTTTTTGTATTTGACAGTTGACATTAAGATTTTAGTCAGTGAACTTTGAGACTATCATGGGATTTGACATCGTAGATGCACTTTTTACCTTGAGTCATGACTCTTACTTGAATGATGAATCTAGGCTATTTGATTTCATGCTTCTAATAATGGCTTGAATTAAATTTTAGCGTAAGAAAGTGTTTTAGCCTGCTGCCCCTCTTTTATGTTCAAGTTGATTTCTTGAAATAGATTTTACTTTAAAAATGCATATTCATCTTTCTATTGGCCATGTTATAAATTTAGTATATGTATATGAGAACTGTCATTTTGAAACCTTTGTGTTTTGTCTAAAATAGACGAAACAAAATGAAATGAAACCTTCAAAATGACGAAACAAACGAAACATTTCATGTTACTATGCTTTGGAGTAATTGTGTGGGATAAAAACTTTGGGTTTGCTCAAATATTGTAGATAGAATGTTGGCCTTTTGTCAATTGTGTTTTAAATTTCACAATGGAGCACTTTTACATTACAAGCAAATGCTAACAACTAAAGCTTATGGTAATCATGGTAGGATGTGGAAGTCACCTTGGAGATTGCCCCATGAACTAGAGGTTTTGCTATTCACCATGGTAGGATGCAGAAGTCACCCTGGAGACTGCCATGAACTAGAGGTTTTGCCATTATTTCTTAGTATCACAGGCAATGAACTTAAAGGAAAAGGCGCTTCTTGTCATTGTTTAGACAAGTTGTCCTATTGTGGCTTTGTTATTTTGAAACACCTTGGCTAAGGTTTACAATTTCCTATAGGTGGGCTAGGCATGTGAACCATGTGGCACAACTATGAAACACTCTTGGCAACGAACTTTCCCGTATTTGGTTAAAAGTTGAACCATTCACAAAATTTTTACAATGTTCTTTGTCGACACAAGAAGGATGCACAATAATCGAAACCATTGAATGTAATGGTTAAAAGTGCGTGATCATTATAAAATATTCTTACATTTGTGAATATCAGGAGCTGAGTATGTGATGCACTCCTTCCCTTTGCTCAACCTCCAAGCACATATTGTGCATAGGAAATGCTCATGAAACCATTAAAAAATTCCTACATGCACCACTAGAACAAAACATAAATAAAAGCATAAAAATATAAAAGAGACAAAGGGAAGGAGGCATATGTGCTAGATACCCTAATGGATTGCTCGAATAGACACCTACCCATTCAAGAGGAAGACTAAATATATTTTACCCACTAAAAAGCTACATATCTAACATATATAGGTCAACCAAGGAATATAAGGAACCATAGCTGCCATGGATGCCCATAACTCTAGACCAACCAAAAAGAAGAGGAAAAAAAATTTGAGTCTCTCCAAAGGCCCTCACATTGTGTTCATAGATGCCCTCTAGACGACATATGGGCGGAATCTCTTGATTATCTGAGGCAAAGACAAGCAAAAATGCAATCCACAACAAACCAAGTATCTAATAAGCAAACCACAAGTATCCATAACAAAAACAATGCTTAGTTCTTGGTCCCACCAACAAGATTTGGCAAGATAATAAGCTTGGATAGATGCCAACCCTAGATCATCGGAGCCTCATCTAAATCATCCTACAGGCAAGGGTTTTCCTACATTGCAAGACGCGAGCCTAAACACCTTGAAAACCCCTACAGGTTCCAAGGCCACTTTGTCACCCCTCCATAGAACCCTACCCCTCAAGGGATCTAATTTTCAAATGGTTGGCGACCAGTAGTAGCAGTAGACCAAACCAAGTGGTGTGCTAGGCCTTACCCACTCTCTCATGATCTTGTACGCATGCTACCATAACAACATCAAAGTAAGCACCTCAACATAACAATGGTATCGTCATTCGATAGTTTGTGGGATCAACATGCATCCATATATGCTCTAAGTAGATTGCATAACCTTGATATCAAATTACAACATATACCCAAATAATCATAAATGAAACCACATCAACAAAACCATAATGAGAATAGAAATTAATCTAAAATACTAAAAGAGAGGATTGAACATCTCGACGTCCATCTAAGGGTCACAAGAAAATTTGTAGATTCCCTCGGTAAAACTCAAGGTTCTCTGGACAAAAACAAGGCCTAAGATCAGTCAAGAGAGTGACCTAAACTTTCATGACTCCAAGGTCGTGCCAACATACAACACTAAAGCATGCTCTCACAAGAACCGATCGAAGGTGATCAATGGGATCAAGCCTAAGAGAAGAAAGGATGACTAAATCTTTCTAATGCCAAAAAAGGATGAAAATCTATATTGGTCAAAACCAAGGTTTGAACTTTAAGCATTTCTCACAAGACTATAACTAATCTTTGCTAGACAATCAAGCCATCACACTTTGTGATGTATAGAGGGAAAAACACATGCCATGAACTCAACCAACTAAGCCATGGCATCTTTGGTACTAATGAAATGCAAGTGCACATAATATCTAACCCCTTCAAGAGTGTGGCATTTGCTCGAGTACATGGATAAGAATAGAACTTTAAAAACTAGCATTTTTAAAGAGATTATGCAAACCTTGATTTTAAAATTGTGGATCATCATGAGAATTAGGCTTATTAAACATTTAAGATATAACACTAAACAAAATAAACAAATTAGAACATAAATTAGAGCATATGGAACACTTAACTGAGGAGATGAGATAAGAGGTATACCAAAAACGATTGATCCACAATGATGACGTTGTCCTTGAAGAGCTTCTAATAGTTTACTTGAAGTGGATAATCAAGTATCTGCAGGTTGAAAGAGCATGAAAATCATTATTTATAGATGCCAAGGCACATGATGCAAGAAGTGACTATAGAGCAAATAGAACCATCTTACATGTTGATCAAGAGAAGATGGAACACAAAGGAGTTCACTGCATTGAGGCAAAGGGATTACCACATCTTTTACAATTTTTCATACTACTTCAAGCCCTCTAAATTTGAGTCTACATTGTAACTCAAAGATTAGTCAAAGAATATGTGTGAGCAATTGAAATCCATTCTAGATGGATCCATCATTGCCACTTATAAGTTATTCAAGTTAATCATAATGCTCGTAAACAAGCTAAGAGATCCGTAACCTCAATTGACCTTAACACAAGGTAGATGAAGTTGGAGCTCTCTCATACTTCTAACATTCATTACTTATCAACTTGTTACTTAGAAAGAAGAACAAATTGAAGCCTATATGTAGTCATCGAGTCACAAGGAACATTTAGAAGTGGAAATATGTATGCATGGTCTTTGAAGAAAGAAGAACAAATTGAATCCAATCTACCTTTTAAGCACGAAATCTATACCATGATGTTAATTCCATTTTGAGCTCACATTTTGTAATTTCTTATTTTCTATGAGGATAAGCTTGATGGCACCAACTACTTGTTGTGATCCTCGCTAAAGGGATTTGGAATGTCATTATTGGCATTGATGCATGCCTTGTCTTGCCCACCCAACGTAGGATAGTACATGTACTTTGGATGGTGATACTAGTTCAGATGTAACAATCGCATCCACCTTTGTAGCTCCCACATCAAAACAAGCCAGGTAGGATGGCCCTTAAGGATGTTGCATATGCACATATTAGTGGCACTTTCCATGAAAATGTAACTATTGTCGAAAGCCATGCCATTATATCAATGAATGTAGAAAAAGTATAGAGAAGGAGAAGAAGAAAGAGTTTGGCATGGCTAGTTGATGCATCAGCACCAAGTGCTAAAAATAAGGAGTCAACAAACTATGCATATAATGTTGGGAATTCATTGTGAATTGCAGTTTTATGACCCTTCTATCCATGGTGTATGCATGCCAGTGATAGATTAGATGTCTGGTATTTTAATAGTGGTGCTATCAAGCATATTACTTCTTAGTGTGATTTTTTTCCTCCCTTAAGTATGCTCCTCTAAGGAGGCATAGTCACATGTTTAAACAACTCCTCATATCTAGTGAAAGGAGTTGGTAAGGTTGTGCTCACTACTATTAATCACTCTCTCAGAAGTCTTGTTTATGCCATGCATAAAAAAGAACTTACTATCAATCTCTGCTATTGTTAGGGTGGATCTAGTGGTCATATTTATTGATGATAGGTGTATAGTTCATGACTCGAGTGATGGAGACATTACTGTGATAAGCCATGGGCTTTAAGGTTGGACAAGTATAAGAGATTAGCACATAATTCTTGTTCACTTTACTACCAACATTCTATGAGTGACGTGGATATGGAATGCCCACTTTGGTCACTTGAATTTTGGTAGTCTATTACACCTTTAAAGACAAGAGATGGTGTCAGAATTGCTAACAAAGCTTAAGGCCCCTATCTTTCTATAGTTGTAAATGTGCCTGCATGTAGAGTTGGTATGCCTCGTACAAATCAAGGGGGGAGTATATGGTGCATATATGACTAAAAGAGACATAAAACATCAATGCATAGTGCCTTACACAACTCAGCAAAAATGGTGTGGCTAAGTGGAAGAACAAATCTCTCATAGAAATGGTGTTAAAACCCTAAGATCTCTCTAGATAATTGTTATACATAAACATGCATAAATCAGGCATAAACTCATCCACCCGACCACCCCCGAGCCCAAGGGATGCACATATGAATAATAATGAAATACATCATACCTTTACCTTGATGTCCCATACCATCAAGAGGTATAACTCCAATCCAATAGCACGTAGCTATAGTGTGAAATGGTAGGTGAGTAGATATGATCCTCTACACAAGAGATCATAGCCTAAGCCTCCAAGCCTCAAGCCCCCCTTGAGTGTGCCCCATGCCCCTATTATATAGGAGGGCCCTCAAGTGACTCTTGACTCTCCATTTCCCATGTGTGACCCTTGGATGCCTGACCCTAACCTTAACCCTTAACCCTATAAATGTGGGTTAAGGGCCCTCAAGTGACTCTTGACTCTCCATTTCCCATGTGTGACCTTTGGATGCCTAACCCTAACCTTAACCCTTAATGTTAGTCCTAACCCATGCTCCACTAGATCTTGTTCCCATGCTCCCATGCTCACAAGCCTAATGTGGGTTAGCCTCCTAGTATATGCACACATAATGTGCATATGACATACTTCCCCTCTCTCAAAACATTGCACTCTTGCAATGAAAAGAAGGAGAACTGCACTGAACAATCTCAATCGACTCCCAAGTCGAATCCTCTAATTCCCTATCTTTCTACTTAATTTTAACCTCAAGGATTAGTCAACTACAAAGTTTCCTTTCCCTGAATTCAAGTACCTTATCAGGTTCATGTGGAACATAGGATAATTATTCGACTTCAACGAGTTCTCAAGGAGTAACTATGTTATCCTCACCTCCCAGTTTCCCTTTCAATCTATTGATATGAAAGACTGGATGAACTCTAACATGTAGTGGTTAGTTTAAGTTCATACGCAACCGTGCCAATCCGATGTATAAATCGAAATGGACCACAATATCTAGGAGATAAATTCGAGCATTTTCCTATTGACAAAGTCTGAGAATCTTTAGGACATTAAAATAAACCAATGCTCCTGGTTCAAAAGACCAAATTGAGTGTCCTCTATCAGTATAGAACCGTGCCCTATCCTGAGCACTCTTAATAGAATCATGAGCTTCGGTCAGCATTTCCTGCATATCACACAAGAAATCCCTCGATGCATCAGCTCGATGTCCTTAAGACTGACATCAATAGGTGCCCTGGGTTGATACCCATACATAAGCATGAACAGACTAAAACCAATAGCCATATGTTTAAAACTATTATAGGCAAATTCCATCATTGGAGGATATTTTTTTCAATTTGATGCTTTTCTAGAGACATATGCACAAAGCATATCCTCTACAATCTGATTCATACGCTCTGTTTGCCCACCAGACTGCAGATGATCAGAGGAATTCATACTCAAAGTAGTTTCCTCATTGTAAACCATTCGGAATAAAGTAGGAAAACATGGCATTATAACAGCAGGAACCAGGGATTCATCGGCTCGCCGATGTACCCACATCTGCACATGGAATAATCGACATCTCGAGTTACCCATATCAACATAGAGAGTCATCAGTATCTCGATGAATCACATATGTCCATCCGTACACCATCAGGCTGATTGTATAAATCACCTAAAGTATGAAACTAGAGAAAGAAATGCCAACAAAGGAAAAATTCAAATTTTCTTAATCCGCACACAACAAGATAAACTCGTTGAACTCTAAAGAAAAAGATTTCAACAAGTGAAAATGTAGACGAGATTGCACTCATCAATACATGCAGGCTATAGATAAAAGAAGTTTATCTAGAGAATGTCCACACTATAACTTCTAGTGAATTTAGAAAATGAGATTGTCTTTGAATGTTGAGGTCAACATGCTAAGTGATGTAAGCAAAGCAACAATCTTGAGCCCAAATTATCCCATAAGATAATATATGTGAGGGATCACTAGCGTCCCATATCACCATGATACCACCCATACATACCTTAACAATTTAAAACTCCCTAGTATGCCATCTAGGAAAATATGAATAAAATCCTGTATAAACGAAATAAGATGGCCTTATCCTAGATTTTCACATACTAAAATCTGTCTCTATATACCTGAGACCACATCAAGGAATAACTCTTTTCGAGTACATCATTAGAAAAGAATTTTGAATTATTGACGTCTTTCTAATAATAACTACCCAAAACATAATAAAGTTAGGATAGAAAAATAACTCACCTAGATACATAAGCAACTAGGTATCCGAGTTGGAATATGTACAAGAGTACAAGCAATATACTCCAAAATTAAGTGCAAAAAACGAAGGTAAATGCTACCTTCAAAGCACATGAAATTATCCAAAAGATCAAAAGATCTTTATAAAACCATGGATAAAAGCATAGAAGCTCCTCGAATCCATAAAAACCATAAAAATCGATGCATGCCATCTAGTGGTCATTAATCATGCCAAAAGAAGCATTAAAATTGGTGGCCAAGTCATCAATCCGGAGTATATGAATGTGATGTCGTTCAAGCAAAACTCCAAAGTAAGCAAGTTAAAAACATGTGTGTAACACTCATTAAAAAACCCATAGACACAAGTGATTTAGGCAGAACCTGATGAATCCATATAAAACTTGGAAAACATCCAATAAAATCCACCAAAACAAACCGATCAACTGACCCATGATAGAATTTGTCTTAGGCTTAAGAAATTAAGTACAAACCACACTTAAACAAGTGCAAAATAAATTATCATGGAAAAGTGTCAAAGATGAAACACACTTTAAACACAAATTCTAGCCATCATTGAAGAAAGTAAGGAACATGTCCAAAAAGAATGGCTAAACAATGGTAAAAAATCATGAAAATATCATTCAAAATTAATGCAAACAAAAATATATACTAATACGAGGTATAATCGTATTAATAATATACGAATAACCCTCAAATATATTAAATTAAATAATCCTCGAACATATTAAATTCTCGAGAAAAAGAATTATCATGATTTTTTTTTAATTTTTCCTAATTTTATAGGGCCTCAAAATACGATAATTTTGAATTCCACCAAACCTATCTTATGGCATTCCAAACCTATATTTTTCCCAAAAAAAATAGCAATTTAGATTTGCCAAAATACCATTGATATTTTAAAAATATCAATTTTTAGGATTTCTAAAAATAATTTCTAGAATATTCCTTATTTTTCCTAAGAATCCCATCGTACATGAAATTTCCAATTCCACCTGACCATTCTCAAATCCAATGAAAATTTACAATTTTACTGGATTTTCTAAATTTTTGGGTCAAAAAATATATTTTTAAAGGAATTTGAATGGGCACGGGCGCTCGAATAGACACACCACATGCCAAACACCAACCCCACATTTTCCAAAAATTTAAAATAACCTTTGTCTAATTTTTGACTAATTTTCAAGAATTTTTGAAGTTTTTTATTAACCCCCGAACGCATTTAGAATACGAACGATCAAAAACATTTGGAATCCCAATGGTTTTCTTGGAATACGGAAAGCCAACAGTTTTGGGAAAATGAAAAGACAAAAAAAATTGGAATGTGAAAGGTCAAAAGTTTCCGGAATCCGAAAGGTCAAAAGATTTTCCGGAATTCAGAAAGCCAAAAGGTTTCCCGGAAGATGAAAAGCCAAAAGGTTTCAAGAGAAAAAATTCCAGAAATTTCCATAGATTTTTTTTTCTCAAATGTCAAATTTCCTCTATTTTTTAGGCTTTTTCCAAGCTTTTTTGAAAAAAAATCAAAAGCTTTTTTTTTAAGTTTAAAAAAAACTCATTTAAAAAAAACAAAGCTTAATAAGCTTTATTCAAAGGCTTATGAAAAAAATTTTGGAGGGGGGGACGTTTTTCTGCCGGCGGGCTGCTGCACAACCCCCCCCGGCCCCGGCCGCCTATGCGCAGAAATGAGAGAGAGGGTTCTCTCTCTTCCCTCTCCACTTACTCTCCTCTCTCCTTCACTCCATTTCCATGGAACCTCTCCACCCCCTCCTACTCTCTCTGTTAACAGAGAGGTTAACATTTGATAAACTTTTAATTAACCTTTTTTTATCATAATTATGATTAATATTAATTAAAAATATGCTTTTTTTAGAGGTATTTATACACGCGACAAAAAAATAGAAGGAAAATTCAGAATCGAGAGTTGAAGAGGGTCCCACACATGCGAGAGAGCATTCAATGCATCAACATGCTGCCCCCTACTGCATTTCAGCAAAAAATTGATTGCATACTCGCGGAAAAACCCGTAAAATTGTATTAAAAAATACATTTTTAACCATAAAAATGCTCAACAAAATTCTTAAAAATTAGGAAAAAATTCCTTATAGTTCTAGAAATTTAGGGAATCCATTCTACCAAAAATATCCACAATAAAATATGTGGTATTTTTGTAAAAAAATTTATTAATGCTTATTTTAAACCACAAAAAATAGAAAAAAATAGCATTAAACTCACGGAATTCCCCCACCACGTCGATTTGTCCTTTGAATAGTAGTAACACGCGTTCCAATTGCCATATTGACAATCCACGTGCAAATCATTAACACAAATCAACAAAATAGCATTTTTATTAGTAAATATTAAAATTTGCTTCAAAAAAAATGCTAAAAATTACAATAAGAAGAAAAATCAACAACAATTAACTAGAGATTGCTCTGATACCACTGTTAAAACCCTAAGATCTCTCTAGATAATTGTTATGCATAAACATACATAAATCAGGCATAAACTCATCCACTCGACCACCCCCGAGCCCAAGGGATGCACACATGAATAATAATGAAATACATCATACCTTTACCTTGATGTCCCATACCATCAAGAGGTATAACTCCAATCCAATAGCATGTAGCTATAGTGTGAAATGGTAGGTGAGGAGATAAGATCCTCTACACAAGAGACCATAGCCTAAGCCTCCAAGCCTCAAGCCCCCCTTGAGTGTGCCCCATGCCCCATTATATAGGAGGGCCCTCAAGTGACTCTTGACTCTCCATTTCTCATGTGTGACCCTTGGATGCCTGACCCTAACCTTAACCCTTAAGGTTAGTCCTAACCCATGCTCCACTAGAGCTTGTTCCCATGCTCCCATGCTCACAAGCCTAATTTGGGTTAGCCTCCTAGTATATGCACACATAATGTGCATATAACAGATGGCACCTTGCATGGTTAAAAGCCATGATTCACCTCATGTTTTTTGGTTAGAAGTAGTTATGTATGTCACTTATGTACTAAACATATGCCCTACCAAGGTTCTTGCAATTACTTTGTATGAAGCTTATAATGGTTGAAAGCCCTCTATGGCTCATTTACCTTGCTTATGCTCTTATACATGAGCAACAACGCAATAAGCTAGATGATAAAGCAATAAAATGCATTTTTGGGGGATATAGCTCAGAATGCAAAGGGTATATACTCTACCATCCAACCATAAGGCATATTTTGGTGAGTAGTGATGTTATTCTATGTTCAAAAATCAGTTCATCCCATGCTTTTATGCAAAAAATAGCAAAATGTATGCTCATAGGACATCTTTAATACACTCCTCCCTTTATACAATACCAAACATCTTTAATACACTCCTCCCATATATGTGGAGCAAATTAATGTTCCACAAGATGCTCTAAACCAGCTAAAAATCAGCTCAAATTTCAGACTATAGATCAGTTTATTTGATGATACAACTATGGGTGATGCAGTGGGGCAACCATATAAGTGTCCAAGAGTATGCCAAAATGGTTGGAGCAAACATTACAGGATAGCAAATCAGCTACTCCTTTGCCTAGTAGGACACGTACATGCTCTCATCATGCATCTTATTTATTTTTGGTTCATGGTCTCATTGCCAGTATATGCAATGAAGAGGAAGAATGCATATGTAATAAAGAGGAATGTGTTTCCTTTATGGAAGCACAAGAAAATGATCATTGGATGTAGGCCATGCAAAATGAGTATAACTCAATCCTAGAAAATGACACTTTGGATTTGGCGAATTTGCCTTACGGTAAAAAGGTCATGTGGGTTTACAAGCTTAAGCATAAAGTTAATGGTAGTGTGACCACTACAAGGCAAGGCTTGTTGCAAAGGGTTATGCTCATGAGATGGGCCTATATTATGATGAGACCTTTTCCCCCACATTTTGTACAACTATAAGTAGGTGTATTATTACATTACAACACATCATGGTTAGAATTTACATCAATTGGATATCAAGGCTACCTTCTGAATTATAGTGATTTGCATGAGGAGGTTTATGTATCTTAGCCTCGTGTTTTTGTTGAGAAGGGACATGAGTCTAAATATGCTTTTATATAGCCTTAAATAAGCTCCCAAAGCAAGGTATGAGAAGACTTATTTGTAAACAATTTTTGCAACAATACCAAGAGTACCCCCTCCATGTAAAGAGGAGTAAGAATTTTTTTTGTCATCATTTTATACGTTGATGACATGCTACTCACAAGCCCTAATGAATATGGCCTTAAACAGGATCCCAAAGTAAGGTATGAGAAGGCTTATTTGTAAACAATTTTTGCAACAATATTGAGAGTACTCTCCTCCATGTAAAGAGGAGTAAGATTATTGTTTTTGTCATCATTTTATATGTTGATGATGCAGTGCTCTCACAGGCCCTAAGGAATAGGCCTTGATGAGGATAAGATTTTAGCCTTCAAGGATCAATTATATATGTCATTTGAGATCACAAATTTGGACTCCTTGCATTATAATTGGGCATATAGTTTATACAACGTGATGATGGTATTGTGATACAAAAATTGCTTCCATGGTTTGGTCTTGAAGACTATAAGCCTATTACTACACTAGTAAGATGTAGATGAACCATTTGATGCATCACTTTATGAGTGGGTGTCTTATCTATCTATGTAATATAAGGCCAGATATTTAGTTTGGGTCTCCCAATTAAGCAATTTTATACATAGTCCCCCTAGAAGTAACCACTAGTAGGATGCCAAGTGAGTATTCTGATACTTATAGGGCACTTAGTCCCTTGGGCTATTCTATGCTAAGGGACACTCAATAACTCCGATTGGACTGGATATTACGATATATGAGTGTCTAGTTGTGGCTTTTTCTTTCATCTTGGTGATTTATGTGTATCATGGCTCAACATAAAGCAGCCAATAGTGGCCACTTGAAGCTGTGAAGCTGAGTAGAGGGTAACTTTTATAACACCTATAAAGTGTATAGCTCATATGCATTTTGGGAGATCTTGGTGTTTCTCCACCTCCATCTCCACTAACAGCAGCAATTAAAGTGCATTGGATGGCAAAGAACCCATTTGTTTCATGCTCGCACAAAGCACATTAAGATGCATTATTATTATGTCAGGGTGGAGAGGCTTGTTACTAGAGAGATTAGCCTAGCTTATCTCTCTACACACGACAATGTGGAAAATATGTTCATAAAGGCTCTCTCACAAGAGAAGTTTGAAGCTTTTCGCAAAGCTTTGGGCTTATTGCCATTTAGAGATGAATCAGCCACATGATCCCATGTAGATGTTCACATCATCACACTATAGGGGGGATCTATAGCCTTTTATATATAGTAGTGATGTATGAATGTGACTAATAATGGGTCAAGGATTTTTTTCCTCCTTAGGAGGTGTTTTCCTATGAGCGTGTGTATATACTATTATGATTGATTGTTTAAGTGACCTTATCATGTCACTTTACTATTACCTCACTCATTCTCACTTCACTTGTACTTCACTCATTCTCATTAAACTACTTTGAGTGTTGTGCTTCTCTCTAGCTCTCTTTCCTTGCTACATCGGCATTGTATTACTACCTTTGTCTCCACTCCAACAAGGCCTTCTACTATGACACATGTAGAGGTCAATGCAGATCTTTATTTAGAGGCCAAGGTGTAGGTAGATATGGAAATAGGAACCATGCATAGCAAAATCATGATTCACAACCACAAACATGTGAAAGAGGCTACTCTAGAGGTAGGGGGAGTCATAGAGGCCGAGGTAGATGGTAAAGGTATCAGAGTCATAGATTCAGAAATATAAATATCCATATTAATACAAGGCAAGCTTTTATATTTGTTTAGATTTATTACTTCATAAAGTGGGAGGAATAAAGATAAGCATTAAATCCATGAATAGCGTTGTTAAATCAAACTCTCACTGTCTAGCCTTTTTGGAGCAAGGGTCATGCAGGAAATTTACCATGAAGTTAAACCTACCATTCAACTCTCAATGTGGGTGAGACCTCTCTCCTCAAGTGACACTCGTTGTCACACCATGGGAGTTCTATGTTGTAGAAAGATTACCTTGATGGATACCCTACAACTCAAGTTATTAAAGGCCTTACTAAAAGAATGGATGAAGCTAAGATTTGGTGCTTCTCTTAAAACCTAAAAGGAACCCATGCTCAATGGAAGAAGTGAAAACACGTAAAAGGACCCCATCAAAGGCTTGCCCAATGGAAGAAGTGGGGACTGCGACTTGTGGGAAACAACGTGAGAGTTTAATAGCATCAACACAAGATTTCTCATGTTATTTTTATGTAGTACCCCCTCTAATTCACCAAGAAATTAACTTGGAAGAATAGGAAGAAGAGAAACTCATAACATGAAACCTAGCTATCTATTATCCAAGGGGATACACAAAAATTTATCCACCAACACTATAATGCCACATGCATGGTGATTGTATATGGCTTGGTAAGGAATTGCTAAAATATCGTAAATTGAAAACTTAAGCAAAGGGCAATCCTAATATGCTCTGTTAGAGTCCCTGGTGACTAGTACATGTTGATTTTGTTGGCAATCATAGGGAGGTGAGAGTGAGAGGGAAAAAGAAAGAGAGATAGAAGTAAGCTCAAGTGTGTGTGAGAGATTGCACAACTTGAATGGTACTCATTGTGTAAGAATTAAGGACCTAAGTACATGCTTTTATAGGCACCAAGGCCTACTCATTGTGTAAGAATTAAGGACCTAAGTACATGCTTTTATAGGCACCAAGGCCTTTAACTCTTGCCCCTAAATAAGAGGGTGTTCACACCACTAAGGACACTAGACTCCATACTAACTCCGAAATATCCAACAAACCTCCCTTTGAAGTGATGGTGGAGTTGCATATGCATTACCTTCAATAGTCCCGTACACCAACACAAGCAAAGGCACAAGACATGTTCCCCAGTTCAAACCCAAAGGCCAATAAGCATGTCTCAGAGGCCAATAAGCATGTCTCAGAGGCCAGTGAGCATGTCTCAGAGGCCAGTGAGCATGGCGCAAAAGGCTCAAAGGCTCAACAAGCATGACTCAGAGCCTTAACAAGCATGGTCTTGGCAAAAGACTCAGAGGTCAGGTCCTTACTCGAGAAACAAATATAGCCTACATCAGCATAATACCAAAACAACCCTCCCTCGCCTAAAGCAGGGGAAAAAAGGATATGATGGAGAGGAGCCTTTTATAGAAATAAGGCATTACAAAATCCAAAAGGATCCAAAATAAATAACTTAGATTTTGGGGGACTCCTTGGGCAGAGAACCCTTGGCTCAAACATAATGGGAACTAGAAGACCCAATCATAATCTTCCTCTTTAAGAGAAAGATTCTCCATTGTTGATGCAGTGAATGCCTTTCCTTCAGGTTTAGGATCGTCTTCTTCTTCATCATCACTAGGTTTGCATCCTCCTTTTTCTGCTCTTTTGCCATTTTCTTGAAGCATGTCATCAAAGGGTGTCTCTCTTTCGCCACTCTTAGAAATATCAAGATCTTTGAAAACTTAAAGGTGCCCTCTATACTAGATAGAAGAACAACCTTTTGATGGATAGAAGAACAACCTTTTGATCATCTTCTATACTGGATAGAAGAACAACCTTTTGATAAAAGAACAACTTGTTCTTCTATACTGGACAGAAGAACAACCTTTTGATCATCTTCTTCAACATTGACTCCTAGGCTAGAGAGTTGTTGCAGTATTGAGCCAAGTTTGCTCAAATGCTCACCTAAGCTCTCTTCTTCACTCATCCTTAAATCAAACAATTTCTTATTCAAGAAAGCCAACCTTGTTCACGAATAAACTATCCAACTTGTTCCATACCTCATTATTAGTAGTCTTGTTAAAGTCCACATAATGAACAAGATGATCCGACAATGTAAACCCAATGAGAGTGAGAGCCTTGTCATTAAGTTCTTGTTGCCAAATTCGAATTTTCTCAGTCCCCTTGCTATTACTAGGTTTCTTGTCAGTGCTGTTGACCAAGAACCACAAGTTGTCCCTCGTCAAATAGAGACAAAGCTTCGTCTGCTAAGTAGAGAAATTGTTGCCACTAAACCTCTCTATATTGAAGATCCCTTTGAAGCTCTCCATTTTAATGAAAGGACCCCAAGATTTTGCAAAGAGGAAAAAAATATCACACCAATTGATGTGGGTAGGTCTTACCACTTGAATGATTGATCCAAAGGCAGTGTCTAAAACCCTTATAGAGAAATCAAAGATTGAATATTAAAAGTCACCCTCTCCATACAAATGCATGTGTGTAGCAAGAAAATCAAAAAACCCATTTTTTGCATCGGAATAATAATAAGGTTTGGCTTTAGATTTATTGACCTTTTTGCTTCCTTTGATATATCTTGCATTCAAGGACTCACTAGAGGAAGGCATAATTCATAGATTGATATTTTTCGGGCAAAAAAATAGTGGCACCTTAGAGTATTCAATTGAGAGCCTTCGATAAAACTTCATAAAAAATGATTGAAGAGGCTTTCATAGTATTAGGTTTATTATGATCTAGGCCTAGGCCCATAATCCCATGATTAATCATAGATTATAATCAAGGATTAATGCAAGTTTTAGCAAAGAGGCTTACTATGATGCATCCAATGTTGTACCGGCTATTGCCATACATTAATTTGCAAAATGGACAATGCAGGTGTGTTCGCAGCCCTCGAAAACCCACGAGGATGAGACTAATTAATTCGAAATGCTGAGATGAAGCCGCGATTGTGTTTTTTTTTACATTTTGGTAATCGCTTATTGGCATTAATTTGCACGAATCAGTCGAATTGATGGTGTTGCGTGGTGTGCCTAGGAGCTATGAAGAGCCTCCACGAAGTATATTAACTAATGGTTAGGTGTGGGAGAGGCAATCAGTCCTCCACAAGCTGTGGGTAGAAGAGAGGAAGACTCTCAAGCTCCATTTCTAGGGTTTTTGAAGTTTTTCACAAGCTAGATCATGGCTCTGATACCATGTTGGCAATTATAGGGAGGTGAGAGTGAGAGAGGGAAAAAGAAAGAGAGAGAGAGAAGTAGAGCTCAACTGTGTGTGAGAGAGATTGCACAACTTGAATGGGACTCATTATGTAAGAATGAAGGACCCAAGTACATGCTTTTATAGGCACCAATGCCTTTATCTTTTGGCCCTAAATAAGAGGGTGTTCACACCTAGTGTGCTCACACCACTAAGGACATGCTTTTATAGGCACCAAGGCATTTATCTTTTGACCCTAAATAAGAGGGTGTTCACACCACTAAAGACACTAGACTCCAAACTAACTCCGAAATATCCAACAAATTTGCTAGATGCAATAAAAGCATGGGTACAACTAAAGGAGGCTTATATCAAAAGAGTCCAACTAATAGGATTTTGGGATCAAACTATTCTTGCGCTCAAGATGGCATAAAAGAATAATAAAGTTGAGACTACGTTACAAAACTATGTAAGATCATTGGCAACATCGAGTCATGAAAAACGACAACAAAATCATGCAAACAACAACTCAACTCCATTTTTTGAAAAAAAATGCAAAATATACATTTTTTTAAAATTAATGGAGAAAAAAGACACATTTTCATGTCAAACATTTTTAAAAAAACACTACTTTTGTGAAAAAAGAATGCATAAAACATTACTTACATTTTACTGTAAACCCAAAAATGTCCAATTGAAAAAAGAGTTACAAAAGAGAAGAAACTCTTCCAATCAACTAGGAGAGTCATTGGACCTTTTGCTTAAAAATATCAATTATTTTCTGGTGCAAGTGTCAAGAAGTTCTTAAACTCAAATCCATACACAACAATTTCTATATCATGCAAATTAAGCATGTCCACACATCGACAAATTTCACTTTTCTTTCCTTTTTTGCTTTGTTTGAGCATCTCTAGATCATACTTTCCCTTGAGCACCGATAAGTTTTGTACCAATACACATTTCTACACTGTTTGCTATATTAAGAGACTAAGGTTGAGTAGAAGGGTGAGAGAAGGGTGTGAGTGTGAATGGACTTGAGGTCCACTTGTTCACCTATTTAAAGGTGCGGCCATGAAGCAACAAAGCAAGATATTATTCTTGTACTTTTTGAGTCTCTCCACTCCACACACTTGATCTAGCATGAGCACCACGTTTTCTCATCATGCTGTACATAGCGTGTTATCAAACAAACTGATAGTAGTTAGGTGATAAAATTGGCGTTACTTTTGGACCCAATATAATTTGATGAAACTCTTACATGGGGCTAGTGCATTGTCTAAGAAAATAAATAAGTTGATCCAATGGTTAAATTTAAGCATATTTTGATATTAAGACAGGTAGGTATATGGAGTCCATGGCCATAGAAAAGGTTTATTGAAAGCAAAGATGTCTCTAGATTTAGATAGAAATCCAACGATCCAAATGGTCAAATTTTAGATACTAGTGAGTACTAATTTATCAGTTTACTTTATTTTGATCTAGTAGTTCGATTTAGAGTTATAGTCTTTGTAAAAACAGAGTTTTCAGTTTATAACAGTTAGATTTTGAACCATGAAAATGACAACTGTTGTCATTTTCAAAAATTGATGAAAATTTGGATTCCAGAATCCACTTTGTTGATAAAGTGGATTTTGGAATCCGAAATTCCATTGAGACTAACATTTCTATTGCGACATTGAAATTTCCATCCAAAAAAAGAAAAATTTTGGTCCATAAATGAACAAAAATTTCACTTTTATTAGACGAAATTTTTAGTCTATCGATGGGAAAAATTCAGTCAACAAAAAAAATTTCCATCAACGAAATCCAAATTTCTTTCAACGGATTGAAATTTCCATCAACAAAAAAATCCCCATCGACGAAAATTTCAATTTGTCGATGAAAATTTCAATTCCAGAATCCAAGTGGATTCAGGAAAAATTTCATCGATGAAAATTTTCGTCAAATTTTTTTCCGTCAATGGAATTTTTTTTGTCGACATACTAATTTTTTCGTCGAATAAAAGTGAAATTTTCGTTCCTTATTTTTACGGACCAAAATTTCTCTTTTTTTGGATGAAATTTTTACTCTCACAATAGAAACATCAGTGTGTCTGGAATTTTGGATTTCAGAATCCATTTTGTCAACAAAGTGGATTTTGGAATCTAAATTTTCATCAATTTTTCAAAACGATAGTTGTTGTCATTTTCATGGCTCAAAATCTAACTGTTATAAATTTTCATGGCTCAAAATCTAACTGTTATAAACTAAAAACTGTGTTTTTGCAAAGACTACAACTCTAAATCGAACTGTTAGATCAAAATAAAGTAAACTGATAAATTGTGAAACTCACCACCATCTAAAATTTGACCGTTTGGATCATTGGTTTTCTATCTGAATCTAGAGAAACCGTTTCTTTCAATAAGCCTCTTCTATGGCCATGGACTCCAAATACCTACTTATTTAACATCAAATATATGCTCTAATTCATTGATTAGATGAAGTGCAATGATTGGGATGAAGTTAGTTAAATTTTTTGAGAAGAAAAAGTACATTTTTGAAATTCTATGTAAAGAATGTATTATACATTACATAGACATGCGTGAATTATTAGTAGTTTTAAAGAATATTAGATCTTGTATATTGAGCTTGTTTTTTCCATTTTGTTATTCGACATGAAAAGTGAAATTTTTTTCACCTTTAAATTAACAATATGTACATTTTTTAAGATAATTTTAAAACTATGATTATTTTGTAAAATTTTTAAAAATATTTCTCTTCAATGTTTATTAAAGAGTGTAAAATTGATCAATATTTAGGACTAGTGAAAAATCAAGACACCTTGTTACAAATGACAACTCATGACTCGTTGTCGTTTTTCATGACTCACTGTTTGGCAAGGATTGACATACATAAGCAAGCCTTAAACGATTGAATATATTGAAGAAATGGATCCATTAGAAAACTATTTTATAAATAGCAAGTAAAGACTATGATAAGGAGACTAACAATTATTTGAGATCCATTTCAAGAAGTACGTTTAATGGCATGCGGATATGTGGGACACTCTAGCTAAAGCTACTAAAGAGTTGGTCTTTACAATGTACTATATCAAATGAAATTAACACAAGAGGGAACTAGAGAGAAGAATTTTCAGATTGTAATCCCAACTCATCTTCCCTTAACAGCATAAGTCATTAGCAAACACATTTTATAAATATGAAGTGAACAGGGAGGGAAAAGGTAGCAAAATCTTTTACTACATGAAGTACACATGGAAGCAACTACACCCCAATGTGTGTGACTGCCCAATATGACCTAAGAAATCAAATAAAATGCTATGGTTGTGGTATTCAATCCAATCCAATTATAGAGAAAGAGTCTCAGGGTGCCCTTACAATATCAATTAGGGTATTTTCAAGCACTATGCAAAGTTGGTCACTTGTACAAATATTGGGCAAAAACGTCAACTCCACAAGCTTCCAACTTTACAGAAGTCAATAATCAATGAAATCCTTAACATTGACAAGTTGGTCACTTGTACAAATATTGGGCAAAAACGTCAACTCCACAAGCTTCCAACTTTACAGAAGTCAATAATCAATGAAATCCTTAACATTGACATAGAGAAAAAGTTTGAAGGACTCTTCATTTCGGATATTGTTTTAATACTTAAGTCAATTCATGCACTTGATAACATAACTTAAAATAAGATGTTTTCTATTTATTAAAGGGTTTAAAAAATAAGGAAAACCTAAAGTTGATTAGTGTTGAGCTTACATTTTCTGTGCGAATGTAACTTCAAGGCTAATGTACCTCGGTTTCATATCTTGACTATAGATTGTACAACCCCTTTTAGTTCTTCTTTTGGCACAAATGAGACTTGTAGTTCAAGAAGTTTCTTTTCTAGCTTATGTCCTTTCTTATTCTTCCCAATAAACTTTCTTGTTAAACTCCACATGCTCTAGATAATTTTTATTGAAGTTAAAAAAACATTGCTTATATACAAGCTCTTTGGTGCAAAAATAGAGCGCATCTATGTTCTCTATTTTATTCACATAATAATTAAACCTAAAACCTTTGTAACTTTTTCATATGGGCTCGAAATAGGGTCAAATTGTGCTCAAATAAAATCAAATGGTGTGCACTCTTTGTTGTGATTTGTTATTTTTGTGAAGCAATGTGGAGTGTTGCCATGGATTTTATGCAACTTTTGATTGCAGTGTTGGAATTGCACAATAGTATGCTTTGGAGTTTAGAGATTCAAAGAAATGATAGATACATAGAGTTGTTGAGGTGCAAAGTTATTAAAGATTTTAGAGATGAAGTTGGATTTTTTCTTTGTGTTAGATCTAAATCTTCAGCACATGCATGATAAGTGCACGTTAACACAGAGTTTGGGCTTTAAAGCAAGCCTATAATCCTCCTATAATCCCTGTAAACTGTGGGCTATATAGTGGTGTTGCTAAATGACATTGGTCATTTCCAAGTGTTATGTTCATTTACTACACACATGTTTGCTCACTAGAGGTCTTCCATCAACCAAAGTGTAGCATGCTCTTCTCTTTGTGTCACCAATATAAAAAGTGCCACTGACACACTTCAATAAGGTAATTGGTACACTCATCCTGAAGCTTGTAATTGACAAGGTGCCACTTGTAAGGTGGAAGTTGTGAGGATCTGTTTAAGTAGGTAGCTTGTGATTACACACAAAAGTAATGCCCAATATTTTGAATTCCATGCACACGATATCTTCCCATCTATCCCATCGTGCTAACTAGGATGTTACTTCATCCCCATCGTTTGGAAAATCTTGGGCATATGCGCATGGGATAGGCAAGCATCGTTCATCCAATTAGGAGACGACTGGGACTGTAGCCATCTCTGGAGTCCGCTTTTAAGCTTGTGTTGTGGGCACCCAGATACCTTCTCGAGGGCACCTACGAGCAAGGACAAGCACAAGTAGTGTTTGAAATTTGCAACCCTGCCTTAGACTTCAAAATTTTCAAATTGAAGGTCCACAAGGGGTACCGTGGCCTCTATGTGAAACTCGCTACTCACTAAAAGTTAGTTGGGGTAGCCGACGGGTGTGTAGTTCAGCTGGTAGAACGGTTAGGTTCCACGATGAGGATGGAGGTTCGATGAGACGGACGCCCACACACGGGATGCACATATTGCACATGTCAACCTTCCAAAAAGAAAGTTACTTGAGGTGGCCTTGTTCATTTGAAAACCCAAAATGGTTACAGCACTTGCATGTGATGTAAACTGTTAAGACTTAGGGTTTTATATGATTGTCTGTGCCTGTGTAGGGTAAAGCTGTTCTCAAAGGGGTGTTGCTGGAGATGGCGCCAGGGAGGGCTTCCGGCAGCAGGCGAGGGCTCCCCGCCGCAGCAGCGGCAGGAAATGAAGGGATTCTGGCGCGCGTCGGCAACGCCGTCCGGCAGTCGGAGGTGTTCCACAAGAGCAAGCGGGCGGCATCCAACACGGCGCGCTTCAGCAAGAAGCTGCTTTGGAGCACGGGCAAGGCGGCCTGGATCGCGGGCACCACGTTCCTGGTTCTCGTCGTCCCCCTCATTATCGAGATGGATCGCGAAGCGCAGCTGGCGGAGCTCGAAGGCCACCAGGCCAGTCTCCTCGGCGCCCCTTCTCAACCCCCCGGCCTCGCTGCACTCAAATGATTCCCACATCTGCTGCGTAAGTTCCTTAAACCATGCCATGCTTAACTTTTTGCCTCTAAATCCAGTAAATCCAGTTGTGTAAAATCCAACTTATTTTTCATGATCCAGCTTAATCTGTTTATTTGTTGTGCCCACCATGATTCAGCTCAGTCTTTTGAGCAGCTTAGTCTGCTAATCTGCCTTAATCTATTGTGCCATGATTGAGCTTAGTCAGCTGTGTCCATAATCCAGCTTTATATGTTGTGCCCATAATCCAGCTTAATCTGCTGCCCTTAGTTGACCACATAGTTAGCTTAATCTACGATCGTAATGTATTCCCCTTAATTCAGATTAATCCATAACTCGGCTTTATAATCTGTGGGCATAAACCAGCTTAATCTAAGCCAGTTTGACATCCTGAGCTCTGGGTCCTCTAAATTTGGTGTCAAATCTAGTCATCCACTGTTTTAGGTGTTTCTCGTGCATTATGTGTCCTAAACCGATTTCTTTTGTCCAGTTTAGTGTTTTCTTGTAGATTGTGCTTCTGTGCTGGGTGCTTTGAACTCCAGCTGACCATCCACTGTCTCGGGTCCTTCAGTTTTACCTCATCCATCTAGGGTATCATCGTAGGATTGTCATTCACAGTTTTGGGTACTTTACCGTGTTTCCTAATCAGGTTGCCATGTGCTCTTTTGGGTCCATTATCCATTCTCCAAATCCAGCCCAGCTTTACCCTATGTATTTGTCTTGTCGTGTCCCCTAAAGCTTACTTATCGTCAACTGTTTTCTTTTAAATCCTCTATCATTGCCTTTGTTACTTAGCTTCTTCTCAGGCTGGTTGCACCTTACAGATTATTCTGATTTGTCTATGAACCTGCTCCCACTCTTGGGTCCTGGGAGGTAGTCTATGTGGAGTGGATGGTGTGAAGCTTTGTGAGTAGACTCTTATGGAGTCAAGATCGCACATTAGTTTTTGTGAAGTTCAGGAAATAGCCTGAACTTTCAGTTGGTATACATTTCTTCTGCATTAGCGGACATGCAGATATCTTCTTCCTTCATGTTGCAGCCAGCTGATTTATACTAATTCTTTCTATTCAAATCAGTGCAATTTCACAGCCAGCTACAGTGTGTGCTCTCTTTTAGTGCTAGTGTTCATCATCGTGGCTGAGTCTGCCCTTGTTTTTGGGGGAGTGTTAGGAACTCAATTTGACGGTTTATCTATAAAGATATGTCTATTTCAGCAACATACCTTTATGAACCTACAACTACTCTTGAGTGCTGATGTCATAGCACGTTATGCTGTGCATGATGTTGTTGATGATTTGAAGGTTTGTGAGCAGACTCTCAAGGAGTCAAGATCACACTTTGGGAAATAACCTGTCTTTTCTATTGGTATATATCCTAGATCCTCGACTGGAGTTGGATTATATGCATGCATGTGGGGTGTATGTGTTTGTAAAGGCCCTGAGTGTCTCTTGACAGCACGTCTGGCATAACTGTCTTGATTCCTTCGTCCTGGCTGCTTATCAGTCATTGTATTAGACTGTACTTTTGCTTTGCATTCAAGTTGTCACTCACAATCTTGAGTCCCTTGGGAATCTAGCTTGTATAGCACTATTCGGGTCATTTTTTAACTTTGCTTTAAATCCAAGATTTTATTTATTAATCTTGGTTCTAGAACCATCTATGCTCAAGACCATCTACTCATCACCTTTTTTGGCCCATCATTTCTAACTCCACCATGTCATCACTCCTTTGGGTTCTCAATCTTTCAACTTGTCATTCATCATTTTGGTTCTAACTCTTTTGGAAGCCAATGAATAAGCTTCACCTACAACAATGACGAAATCATGACAAGAAAGCTTCAAATGCAGCTAGCCAGTGACTGGTTTAAACTTTAGGTTGCCTTAAATCTAGATCATCATGCTGTGTTTTGGCCATGAAATCTGAATATGCCTAGTTTTGTGTCTATTATTGTCTTTTAATTCAGGTTTGCTCCAGACCAGGATCACTATTCAGCTTTTCCCTTATGTAGCTTATAATGCACTTTATCAGGCCCATGCTTTTCTTTTGAAGTTAAGATTTGCAGTATACTCAAGTCGTATCGTTGATCGTTCTCGGTATGGTCTTTTCTGTGAGTTCATGTTTGTTCCATTTTATAATTGGCCTTGGGTCCATCCACGTCTCTCCGACCTGTTGTCAATCTGCTCATTATCTGCGATTTTGAGCATAGTAACATGAAACAGTCATTCCTAGCAAAAAAGGCGAAACACTCTCTTGCGCCACCATTGTCGTTTTGGTTCCCCGTTTCCTAATCTTCTCTCAAGAATTCCCTTCCTTCATGTTCTAATTTTCTTACTATCTCTTCCAAGTTGTGGTTTTCTATACACACAAACCAAACACCCCCCCCCCCCTCCTTCCCTTTTTTTCTTCCCAAATGGCCTGCCAGTTCCTGGTTGCTACCATGGTGCAGACATTAACCGATTCTTTTTGGTTGTCATGTGGTAAGTCCAGGTTTAGGTTTGCCTTCTGATTCACAGTTTGAACTTTCCTTGTGTCCCAGCAGGCTTGATTGCGGGAGAATCAATGTGAACCTTGCAGAAATCTAAGTAAAATTTGCAGTCTATTGACCATCGTGTGGATGTTCTGTATCTAAAGACAAGCAGGATGTAGTCTATCAGAAATTGATGTCCATTTTGGAGGCCTGAAGGGCTTGTTGTTTTAGGACAGGCTTTTTGTGCCACTTAGTTACTACACAGATGTAACAGAGAACTAAAAATTATGTACAGCTTGAGGCTTTAGTATATTCCACCTTTATTTTGAAAGTATCGTTTCTTCAACAATTCATATCAGGTCCTACATCTGAAGATAGAAAGTAGGAGACGCCCTTTGGACTGGCATTCCCAGGAAGAACAGACATGGTGGAAGACCGCAGGTCAGCACATTCTGCATCTGAGAATGCTGGCCCAAAGGTTTCCCACTTGGAGTTGGGAATCTGGATCACCATTTCTCTGTAGAGCAAGCTTCGTAAGTGTTTGCTGCGTTTGAACTTTGGACAATGGACTGTAAATACACATGCAGGTTTCTGAGTCATGGGAATGTCACTTTTTAGGCGAGTCCTCTTTCCTTAGGTACCTGAATTAGTCCTGGAAAGTTAATATGTAGATTGAACGTTAATTTATATCCGCTCAACAATTAGCCCACGTAGCACTGCTAGCAGGTACTGACTTCTTACAGTTGTTAGATTTCATTCTATCTGTACGTGACATTATTATGTTACAGGGACTGACTGCAAAAATGTGGTTGACCTAGTATTTGGCAGAGTTCTGATTCTACCACCATGTACATCCAGATTCCACATCCATTGCTAACTTGGAATGTAGTGTGGTCGTTTCATAGGGCTAGCAAGGTGAAATGTATCGGGGAGGCACATATTTCAAAACCAAATTAACGGATAGCACAAATTATGTGCACTTAATCATGACATAAGCACAACCACAAATGAAAGTATGCACAATACACCACACTAGGTGTCAAAGACGGGGTGACCTCCCCTCTAGGTTAGATTACCAAAAGGAGTATGCTTCCAAGTACAAGATTACAGGTGCCCGGGGACTCACCACGGGCCTGCACTTGACTTCTCCAAGTACAACCAAAAGTGAAAGCAAAACAAACAAGTTCTTGTGACTGTCAGTCACAAGACCAGAAGACATTCACAAGTAAGTAGCCTCCTGCCACACTGCCTGCATGTCCATGAGGTTTGTCTCGGGCAGTGAACAAATGTGCCAGGGGTATCCGTGCCTAGCTTACTCCTTGTGCTTCCAGCGCCTTCACAGGTTTTTCAGCCTGTGAACATGGCCACCATGTGTATCCACGCCTAGCGAACTACTCCTGGGAGAAACTCCAGCAACTTGCCTTAGATCACCTAACACTGCCCAAAAGCTCACGAGCCAGTGCTGTCCAGCTGTTACACAGCTCCACTGGTCCAAGTCAGGATGTTTCCTGCGCCTGAAGTCCACAGTCGTGAGTTCATGATGCTTTGCATGAGGCCTTGAAGCTGTCTGGACAGCCACCTGGCACATGATTGGAATCCATACAGGTACCAGTAATATAGCCTAGACTTTCTCAATACCACTGCGTTGTGCACATGATCCAATATTCACCATGGACATCGCCTAGCCTTCATACTACACCATGTGTACAAGACCCGGTATCCATAGGGCACCGCTTGAAGTCCACATGGGTACTGCCTGTATGTCCAAAATATTATGCCATGCCCTTGGACTCCATATGGGCACCATCCATATGATCCATGTGCATGCTAAGGTCAGACATGTACACCACATGTCTGAAAGTCGAGAGTTTGTGATAAATAGTGATGAAATGATGTTTGTGAGGGCCATACATGTGTACATGTACCACGTGTCTCAAAGTCGAGAGTTCGTAATAAATAGTGATGAATGATGTTAGAGAGACAGCATACTAATGTCAACCACAAATCATAAACTGAAACTGAAAAGAGGATTTGTTTGAGTAGAGGTAGAAGTGCTGATGTTGAGGTACTATGCAAGTGGTCCATATAATCATATAGGTCTGAAATAGCTTTGGACATTTCCATAACCACTGACAGGAACTGTGAGGATGCATCGAAGATATAGTTGTCTCAGGTGGGTGTTCTTGACTCACTAGTTTGATTCCTATTTACACAACGGGACATTATGCAGAAGCTTATATTTTCAGTCAGATGCTTAAATTTTCACTTTGTTATCATGATACTATTTGGATTATTTCAATAATTACAAATATGATTTTACATGCATCTTAAATTTGATTAATTAGTCATTTTATTAAGCAATTTAAATTATCATCTAGTTTACTACCCGACAAAGAAACAAATTTAACAGCATATATACTTATGCATTTAAAATTAAATGCATACAATATCCATCATGGTGATTCATGGAATGATTATATATATGTGAATATTTTGGCTTGATGGTCATTTCATTATTATAAATATATGTGTAGGGTCCTAAAATTAGGAGTTGTTTTACTGTTGTTAGTTAGTAACTCGTGTTGAACAAATTTTGAATAGTTGATAACTCAAGATTGAGTCGATAGATTAACTTAATATACTAATCCTAAAATTCTGTTCTATATCTTAATGGTTGGTATTTTCTAAATAATGCAAAAGATCTCTAGATACTTGGGTTTCTTTTAAGGTTGTTTCTAAATAAGGTTCCTAGATATTTATTTTAATTCTACCTCACTCAGTGAGCTCCTACAACTAAATTTGATTGCTAGATCAAGATGGAATTTTGCAAAGTTATATAAATAAGGTTCTACAACTTGATAGTTTTGAGGTGGGGAGAGATGGCCTAGCGGTAAGGGCTCTTGCCCTACACGCCCCCTTCTCCCACATGTGGTCCGTCAATCTTGTCTCTAAAATAACCCTCGCAATACCAAAAAAAAAACTTGACATTGGATTAGCTCAAATAGCTTCCATGTAATTAGTCTATTTTAGTAAGAAAAAGAAGTATACTAAGTTCTATAAAAGAGAAAAAGCTCTTTCATCATCATAAGGATGTTACTCCTTAATACATGTTCTTTAACTTGGACTAGTTGGATCAATTAAATTAAGCTAAATATTTTCTCATTTATCTTATCATTGTATTTAATAATTGTTTCAAGTATGCATCACTTACTATATATTGTTGCATGTGATTTTCAAGCCTTGTCCTCCTCATTTTCTATTTTAGATTGTTAGAGAAAGAGAAAATGTATGATAATGATTAGTAAAAGCACAAAAGATGACACCAAAGAATTACATGCTATTAAAAGTGTTTGAATTTGCAATACATTAAAGATAAAAATTTACCTTTGAATTTTGGAGCTCTTGGAATCCCCCTTTGGGCTATGGATAAGCTATGGATAAGCCCTCACATAAAAAATGAGAATTTTCCTACCTCATCTTTGAAAGATCCTTTTTAAGCTTTACCTCTTGGTATATGAGCTTGTGATGCTCCACATTGAGGCCAAATTGTTTGAGGTAAATGGAGTATATGTGCTTACATAGCATATCTAGATGATGTGTTTTCTTCAACAAGTCTTCACACGTTCAAGAAGGAAAAACAAATATAATGATCATTTATTGAAGGTTCCATATATGAGATCATGGCATAGACACAAAGAGCTCTAATTGCTTTCTTGGGTTCACCACATTTATATTTACCATACCACATTCCAAAGCAAGGTTACATATTTTAATAGGGCTAGTGGGTCAAGGTGAGCCTTCAACACATGAGAGTGACAAACAATCAAGAGTGACACTCAAGCATGGAACAACACTAATTTTCTCATTAAATTTTACACATGCAATCCCATGGTGTGATTCTAAAAGAAAGGTGATGAACTTTTTGTTTAAGGATGGCATCAAGTTCTCTCGAGGTTCCATGTATGCAAGGTTCCCAAGAAAACAAACATATCAAAGGTCACATATATGAGATCATGGCATAGACACAAAGAGCTCTAACTACTTTCTTGGGTTTATTGCATTTATATTTACCATATCAAATTCCAAAGCAAGGTATCATATTTTAATAGGACTAGTGGTCAAGGTGAGCCTTCAACACATAAGAGATAAGAGAGTGACACTCAAGCATTCCAAAGCAAGGTATCATATTTTAATAGGTCTAGTGGGTCAAGGTGAGCCTTTTACACATAAGAGATAAGAGAGTGTGAGAAAGAAGAGATGAGAGAAGAGACAATGTACTCAAGAACTCATCAATGAACCACTAGCCAACTTGATTAGAAATGAACTACAATGCCTCATATATATAGGCATTAGATGAACGGATCTCTAGAAAAGTTCCTCCACCCAAAAATGTGTAAATAGGAAAAAATGGAAATGAATGCTATAAATCCCAAAAATGCCTAGAGGCTAAAGAGTGTGCCACTAGCGTAACACCATCTGGAGATGACACCTATCCAACACCTCCTCTTCAGGTCCAGATGGGAGGACCAATGCCAACGCGCTGAAGAAGATAATCCAAGGTAGGTCGAGGAAGAGGCTTAGTAACCTTGCCTTGGCTTACAAAAGCCGAGTCCTTTTTGTTTTGCTTGCGAGTAAGGCACTTATCATGAAGAGGACCCATAGTCTCTTCAAAGGAAGGGAAAGGAACTCGAAGAAAGATGTTATCTTTGAACGATTCAAAAGAAGAAGGCAATTTACCAAGTAGCTTGTGGACCGGATTGCTTACCAATGTACCAAACTCTTCAAGTTGCCGCTTGGTTCGATTGAATTCTCCAAGCTTCTCCACTATGTTGTCGGATTCGGAAATAGAAAGCTTATCCAAATCTTCTTCCAACTTAGCCATCTTAACCGTTGAAAGTCTTCCATATTGCATTTGTATAGCGTGCCATAATTGTTGAGCCGTACTCCTTGTAGAAAGAAATTGAGACACAACCGATGTAGACATGCCATGCACAAGTAAAGCTTTGGCCCGTACGCATCCATATAGGTTTGATATTGAGAAGGCACCATATGAGGAGAAGTGATTATAGACCACACCCCGGCGCTTTCCAAAAGAAGTTGCATAAACAAGGACCAAGTGTGGTAGTTGTTTAGGGTAAGCTTTTGTGAATCGGAAAGACTTGGAAGGCTCAAAGATTGAGTGAATGGGTTAAAGGGCTGATATGATTGAGTGGAGAGAGGAGTAGTAGTGGAAGTAGTAGAAGGAGGAATCATAGTAGATGAAGTTGCCATAAAAGGCATAGATGATGCAGGGGGATATACCATAGAGGGCATAGAAGTATGTGGATAGGAAGGCATAAAGGACAAAGAAGAAAGAGAGAAAGGATCCGTAGAAGGTAACGGATACGACGGAAAAGAGAAAGTAGAAGCACCTACCGAAGAAGGAATTACACCAACTTTCGTTGTAGTAGTTGCCGGTCCCCAACCGTCGTAGGAGATGTAGGATCCATAGTATCTTCAAGTTTGCCTTTGTCTTTTGGAGTAGAGGACTTTCGAGATCCCATAGGGAGAGGAGGGTGGGAAAACACAAGGGAAGAAGTGTCGTACCTCCAAAAACACAGCCAATAGATGGGCTGTCCACCAAGGAAGTATCTCCAAAATATGCACAAAGATAGTGCGAAAACGCAGCCACAAAACGCAGCCAATATATGAACCAATAGACTCCGTAGAAACCACCAAAAGAGGGTTGAGAATGTAGCCTTAGGTAGAAGGAGTATGGAGGAGTTGATTGTCCACAAAAACGCAAAGTGTGTAGCAAAGTGGAATTTTCAGCTGGTAGAAAGGTGTAGAAAAGAGGATGAATATGTACCTCAAAACACCATGAAGAGGGCTGAGGTTGATGATGAAAACGCAGCCAAGAAATGGCTACGAATCTCTCCACAAGAAGCCTCCAAAAAAACGCTACCGCATGTAGGGAAAACTAGTTGGCAATGTTTTCACCGCAAGTAGAGTTGTAGGACTCGGATTGAAGTGCTTTAAAAACACACTTGTAGAGGATGGTAAGGGGCTGGTTTGAAGCCTTTTGCATCATTAAATGAGTGCAAGGATGATGAGTAAGGGTTTCTGCAAAAAAACGCAAGCAGAAATTCTGCATGCAGGCAGTCTGCGAAGAATAACTCAAAAACGGTGAGGAATTTGCGAAAACTTTCTTCTGCTAAGTTGTAGATCACGATGATTCCAGTATTTTTCGTGGGCACAATCCTCAAAAACGCATTCGTTTAGCAGAAAATAAAAAAATAAAAAAATACCTTTGAAAGCGGGGTTGTTGAAGAGGACTAGAGGTAGAGAGGAAGAAGGATAAGGAGGCTCTATGTGCGCCACCACCTTGCTCTGATACCATGTGAGAAAGAAGAGATGAGAGAAGAGACAATGTACTCAAGAACTCATCAATGAGCCACTAGCCAACTTGATTAGAAATGAACTACAATGCCTCATATATATAGGCACAAGATGAACGGATCTCTAGAAAAGTTCCTCCACCCTTTCCTCCACCCAAAAATGTGTAAATAGAAAAAAATAGAAATGAATGCTATAAATCCCAAAAATGCCTAGAGGCTAAAGAGTGTGCCACTAGCGTGACACCATCTGGAGATGACACCTATCCAACAGAGGGTGACACTCAACCATGGAAAAACACTAATTTAGTCATTAAATTTTATACTCCCTCATGCAATTCCATGTTGTGATTCTAAAAGAAAGGTGATGAACTTTTTGTTTAAGGACATGGCATCAAGTTTTCTCAAGGTTCAATGTATGCAAGGTTGCCAAGAAAAAAAGTATAATGACCATGTATCCAAGGTCCCATATATTGGATCATGACATAAACACAAAGAGCTCGAATTGTTTTTTTGTGTTCACCATGTTTATATTTACCATATCACATTCCAAAGCAAGGTTACTTATTTTAATAGGGCCAGTGGGTCAAGGTGAGCATTCAACATATAAGAAATAAGAATGTGACACTCAAACTTAGAAGAGTAACACTCAAGCATGAAACAACAATAATTTAGTCATTAAATTTTACACTCCCTCCATGCAATCCCATGGTGTGATTCTCAAGCGGAGCCTCGTAGTCCTGCATAGATGATGACCCCCAATATTTCATACCGTTTTGTCATACCCGTTGGCTAGGCCAACATTATACTCATGATCGCTCTGGGTCTCAGTCAACCCCAACTTCTTGACTAACGAGTAGTTCAAGAAGTTGTGGCTAGCTCCACCATCGATAAAAACTGTGACTCTACGGCCACCTATGGTGCCATACATATGCACCATGTCATGCGGACCTACAGTAGGCTGCCACATCGCTGGTGTCACCGAACAAACGTGATGCTCATCACAATGACACACTTTCACCTCTCTGAACTCTGCGGAACTGAGAGGGAGTCTCTGCACTATATGCAACTGCCTAGAGGATTTACCATCTCTTTTGGGCTCGTTGCCTCTTGTGCTAGCTTTAAGCTTTGGACACTCAGCCTTCGTGTGCCCTACATCGTTGCAATTAAAGCAACGATTTTCCTTTCATGCTTTAATATATTGTTGGACTTCGCTGTCTCTTTTCTTCCTGGATGGTCGCGGTTTTTTAGACCAATGACCACCCTGTCCTCCCTGGTCCATCCTATCCCCCTGCTTATCCACTGCGGAGCCCTTTTCTTTTAAGGCCTGACCTCCTCTTCTCACTACCCTCGGCCCTGCTTGAACCACCACGCGCACTACGGCGCTTGATGTCATCAAATATCTGCGCATACTTAATTGCCTCTGCTAAAAGTCTTTAGGCTGTCTACGTACTCAAGGTAATATTCTTTGAGGCCTCTTTTAAAGCCTCGCAATGTGTGGAATGCATCGATCCCCTTTAGCTTGGGTACTATCTCCCTATAGTCTGAGATGTACTGAGTCGGGGATTTGTTCTCCATCAAGCACTTGTCCCATAACTCCCAGCTTCTCTCAGCCTCATTAACAGGCAAAAACTCTTTTCGAAACATCGTTTCAAACTCCGTCCAAGTGGCAGGACGAGTTGTCAAACTCATCCACCACTTGTACGCTTTGTCAGTTTAATGAGAGGCTAGCCTCTACGGGCACCCGGCTAGGCTGCTGTCTCGCAGCGCGTGCAAGTTTGGCCACTTCGCTAGAAACATGTTGACCGAGTCCTTGTTTCTCTCCTTCTCCTCGCCACCAAAACTAGGCGGCTTCAAGTCTTTCAATAACGACGAAGCTGTCTCTACGGACGGCCCCACAGGCGCATCGGCCTGTACTCTTACAACCACTGGCAAGGCTACGCTCACCCGTGCCGCAGGAGCTCGTCTACCACGAGGAGTCGGAGTACTAGCCGAGGCGGCTATCAGTGCATCTAACCGTGTGGAGATGCTCTGTAGCATCGTGACTAAGTCAGCTTGGACTTTACCCATATTGTTCAGTTTTGCATTAAGATATTTAAAAAGTCCACTAGAGAGCTCCGTCTCTGTCAGGACGTCGGCAGGGTCCAATAGGTCATAATCGTCGTCGTCATATTCCAAGAGGTCCTCCTCGGTCCCCTCGGCGACGTCGATGTTCATGTCATTGTTCATGTCATCTGGCTCATCGGCCAAAAAGGGGGTCATCTGCTCTGCGGCCGCTACTACGGGCTCGCTGGGTCCTAAGGTGGGGTCAACATTCCAAGAGGGCGCTGGCGGATCATGCGTGATTAACGAGCGCACTCCAGATCGGACAACGATTTGGGGATATATGGCTTGACAATTCGGTCGGGGTCAAACGACCGAGGACAAGAGACCTGAAAACCCTAGAGAAGTAGAAAGCGGTGGGGATACACTACACCTAGCAGACAAATTTTAATTCTTGCACGAATAAAAATGCGAGAACTCAAAAATTACAAAAACGCTAATAAAATGAGCAGTGGTGGAGAGAGAATAGTCACCCCCCTTACGGTCGCCTGCTGACTGCCGATTTGTGTTGCGCTGCGAGCCTTTACAAGCGTCGCTATTTCAGGATGCTCCAATCCGAGAGAAAGGTGCCTGCAACTCATTAAAAAATTTAATTGACAGTTATCATGCGAACAACCGCTTGGAACCGTAAAAGCCGGTGGTCATCAAGTCTTGTGTTTCCCTCTGCAGGAACAGCTTCACTGAAACATATGTCCCAAATACGAATGCCATCCCACTGTGGACCAGCCCCTGGTGCCGTGTATAACTTCCCCCCCCCCAAAAATATATATATATATATATATATATATATATATATATATGCGAGGACAGCCCCTTGCTGTAATTTTTTCCCCCACGGGAACCTGTGCCTGAACCACCCTGGTGTTGGATTTTATTTTATTTTTTTTCCATTCCTGCATCTGGCCGGGTTGCCGGCGCTGGCCTGGCTGGCCGCCTGGGGGTTGGCCGCCGGCGCTAGCCTGGCTGGCCACCGGCAACACCAGGCAGGCCGCCTGAATAGCATGGCTGGCCGTCTTTCCCCTTACAAAATACCCACACACACAGTGTGATATTACACAGTCGACCTCTTCTCCCACAGAGAATTAAACACAAAATTGACAAGCTCCAAAGCAAAAAAACACAGAAATTGCTTACCTGCAATGGAGAGCTTGGGTGTGTGCAAGGGAGAGAGAGAGAGAGAGAGAGAAAAAGGAGAAAAGAGAGAAAATAGAAACCCTTCCTTCCAGCTATGGCCAACTTCTTCTCTGTACACGACTTCTTGCTGTAGAAGATGATAAAGACCTTTGGGATAAGGTTATCCCCCCAATTTTGATTGAGAGCCAATCATTAAACGGCTGGGCCCGCTTTGCACGCCACTTGCGATCCCCACGCCAAGCTTTGATACCAATGTTAGATCTCCGTAGCGCCACTACGGGTGCTACTACAGGAGGGGACGACCTCTGGCTCACCACCCAGCGCCACAGAGGAAGAATGAGGATTGCCCCTCATCCCCCAGGCTATATAGTGTGTGGCCTGCCGTCCACACTAGCCTGGCCGCCCATGACTCCGCATGGGCGTCCTCTCCCATTGAACCCCGGATGGCCACGTCCTCGGCCATCCGGTCTGCCCCGCCGTCGGTCATAGGTGTTACAGCCTACATGTGACAATATCACTTGACTTCTCAGGTTTGTGCGATAAATAGCCCACACTGTGTCATGCACATCAACCTCTTGCACACTACAACCCCTTCAGCCAATAGCCTCAACATTTGTTGTAGAGAAACAAGTATAGATTTTCTCCTTCCCATGGCTTGCCTAGCCTAACACTTTGGTACTCTGAATTATCCAAGTCATGGACACACCCATCTCATCAAACACATCATTTATGAGATCAATGAGAGCTCTTTTCTCCATGCAATCCGAATACTCTCTCCTCATAAACTTTTGCAATCGAAATGCTATCATGTATGTATTTATAATTGAAATAATTTCATGTATGTATTTGTAATCCAAATACTCTCTCATAAGCTTTTTCATGCTTGGCCCGTCTCCAATGTGCCTTCCTTTTTAAAATAAGAGAGATGCTTGGAGATTTGTAAAATTAATGCAGCACCCCTGATCCCTAAGTGGACATCTTGAAGACATGACACTTGTAAATGAAGAAAATGATAGATGGCCTATTAAAACTATACTAATGAAGAAAATGATAGATAGCCTAGAAAAACTATACTATGGAAGAAATCATATGCACTGCACTTTTTTCTCTCAATTGAAGAGCAGTCTATCAAATCCACATTCCACATTGGTAATTCCCCCCTTCTGCTTCACTTTTTCAAACAACACATTCCCGTCAAACTTTGTTGGGAGTTCTGTAACATATTATATAGAGGACGCCATCTATAGCATATTGTATAGAGGACACCATATGAAAAGATGTATATAGATCATTTTTCAAAATCTACCAAAATCCCCATTGTTTAGAATGAATGGAGGAAATTATTCATTATCTAGCCAATGGATTGTTCAGAATGAATGGAGGAATTTGTTCATTATCTAGCCAATGGATTGTTTAGAATTTGTCTTGTTCCTGAATGAATGGAGGAAATTGTTCATTATCTAGCCAATGGATTGCACATTATCTAGCCAATGGATTGTTTAGAATTTGTCTTGTTCCTGAATGAGTGGAGGAAATTGTTCATTATCTAGCCAATGGCTTGCACAAGAAAGACAATTAATAGAGATCATGCTAGATGCATTATCAAGAAGGAATTCCCATGTGTAGCTAATGGCTTACCCCATAAAAGACCACGTAACTGAGATCATACCAAATGCCTTATTAAGAAGGAAGTCTCATATCAATTGACAGTTGGGTGTAATGATGCTAACAAGAGCTTAAGTATACTGAGATCCTAGAACAAGATCACTCTGGTGTGGTTGCTCTCTCTGGAGGATAATTTGAGCAGACACCACCATAAAGGAAATCCTATTAGTAGGCTTATAGTGGCCTACATTGATGATGTGCAAATATGTACTCTTCCTAGGAGTATCGATGCTTGTAGTAGATCAAAGATCCATAATGACATGTTGTCACTCTATCATGTTAGGAATGAAGAAGAAGTATGTTGCCACTCATACCATCACAAAGACAAAGCAACCAAGTTGTAGAAAATCCACCCAAAATTGTGCATAAGAATCATGCCCACACCAAGACATCATGAAGAAGAAAATCCACCGAGAATTGTGCATAAGAATCATGCCCACCAAGACATCATGAAGAAGGATGGGGATGTGTGTCAACTCACATTTCCAAGGGTCGCATAGTTGATGATGAGGTATTACCACCAAGGAGTTATCCATCAAGGATGTGTGTGCTCCTATTGGAGCCAAGGGGGGGACCACCATGCATTGAGGTCCCACAAAGCTTTGCACGAAGGTTGATGTAAAAACACCAAGTAGAGCTCACAATAGAGTAAGGAAATTCACACTCACATGTACTCACAAAGTAACATGTCTTCACAAAGAGTTGATAATTATGACAAGTGTAACTCCATTTCACACATGAAATGGATAAGGCCCCACCATGAAACTCACAAAGGTAAACATCACTAAGAAGATAAAGAAGTGCATTCACCCATCTCACACATATGGGTTGGGCACACATAAGTCACCATAGAAGTTGGGCATAACTCTCAAAAAATGTCTCACATATAGGGAATTTCATTAATAATGAGGACTATAATAGATTTTGATTTTGTTCTTTAGAAAGGATTAAAGACTCACAAAGGTTTGAACCACTTCACTCACAAAGCGAAAATGGAAGCCCTTTATACACAACGAGGGCAGTACAAAGGAGCTCAAATTTGCCAAGCTTAAGCTTAAACCAACTTAAAGTTTTGGAATTTACCACAAAAGGGGGTTAAATATAAATTTTCAAGGGACTCAAAGTCAACCTTCCTTCTTTTCAAGGAGGGAAAAGAAGGGAATTTCACCTTGATTTTTGCACCACTAATTGTTGTGCTCATTGTTGCTTCTACTACATGCCAACCAAGAAGAGATAACTGAGAAGGAATGACATGCTTATGTTGCTACTGATTAGGACTCTAATCATAGCTCTAATTATCTCACCACAAAGCTCAAGAATTCACACAAATTCTGCACATAGAAAGGCCTTCTTGTACCATACTAGCACATTGATTGGGGGAGAAGGGTGAGCATGGCGTTGCACTTTTTTGCTCCTGGGAGAGGCTAATATTTAGCTCACCACTAATTCATGCTTGATGTTAAGGAAAGTGAGGCTTTTTTCAATGCTATTCCGCACGATTAGACCTTAGCATACTCAATGCTAAGCTGGTAGCTTCACAAAGATTCTTTATAGCAACATGGGGCTTACATAAAGCTAATTTTTTGTGCTAGGGTGTTTAGAATTTCAGCTGGATGCTTTTGAGCAAGACATGCTGCATTCATTCTCATCTTGTATTTTTGATGCCTTTTTATACTTTTACATGTTGCTGAGAATAATGTCAACATTTGAGGTGTAGACATCATGCCAAGACCCATAACCGTCGAAGCTTGAGAGCTCCTTATTTTGGAATGGGAGGAAAAGCAAGCATTGTTCTCGTCGATAGTGTTTCTCAGGGTCTCTTTCCTTGTTGTAGTTTATGTACCGCACTATTCCTCGCATCTTTTGTATTTTGTGTGTTCTTCTGGTTGTGTCAAAGAGTGCCAGGAAATCCGCAAGGCATATGTTGGAGAGATGTGAAGGTCTTCTAGTGTACTTTTGAATGGAGTCAAGGAAAAATATTTCAGTGCTATCTTCTGGTAAGCATTCTAGGGATCATCATCGTTTTAGCAATAATGTACATTCTTCTGTCGGGGCCGTGGTGTTAACAAAGACACATTGCCTATAAGAAGTGCTGAGAGGAAGTGACAAGGCTATGTACAACAGCTTGTTTCGAGCTCAGCTACTGTGTGTTTAAGATTGTAGCGCCAATTTTTCGAGCTCAGCTGCTGCTGTGTGTTTAAGATTGTAGCGCCAATTTTTCGAAGTCACTCAACAGTGCTAGCATTGTTTTCAACACACCATTGGAATTCTTGCTTGATGGCTCTAGTCAATGTGGTGTCTATTTTTGTCATATATGAAGTGCAATAGCTTGTCAGACCATGCACATTGAGAATGTATGTATTGGCAGACCATAGTTCGGATAGATTCTTATTGAAATTATTTGTGTTTATGTCTTGTGGCTTTTGCTGAAAAAAAAATATCGACATGCTTATTATGGTGTGAATGTAGGAAAGGTATTCTGGTTTAGTTATTTCCAAGCGCTGCAAACGAATCTATAAATGAAGGTGTTGCATTCTTCAAGGCTAGTTTAAGCCTTTGTCTTGTTGTTTTTGACAGTTGTGAATTGTTTGAACTTGTTGGAAGCGGCCATAGTAAGATTGTGAATGCCATAGGAATCCTACGGAAGCCAAATTTGCATGTCTTTCTAGTCTTTGTGCATGATTTCGTATGACGATGAGTTTGTGCCTCACGAAGGTTCTCTGGTAGAGGTCGTCAGAGTTTGTGCTTATGTATTTGTCAACAAAAAGCGTAATCTCTTGGTTTGTGTCCCTATCCAAAATCAGGGCATTTTCAATCCATAGCAAGCCATGATCATGTTGGCTTCCTTTGCTTTGGAATTATGTAACAAAGAAGTAATCTTGGAGTTTGCCTATAATGGTTTCTTCGAATGCCAAGAATTTCTTCATTGCTTAAAGCGATGGACATAGTGACAGGCACATGTAATGGGATCAAATCGAATGAGTTATGGCTCGTATGTACCAACTGTCTCATCAAGTGCTTTCTCGATTGGGTTCAGAGCTTGTAATTAATCAAATCTCTCCATAGTCTCTCGACCATAGAAAAAGTCACGAAGAAAGTGGGCGGGCCTAGTTGTCGGATCATCATATTTTTTTTTCTTGAGCTTCTCTTTGAAGTCAGGAGAAGTGCGCAATGTCTCAAAGTCTCTATAGACTATCTTAGAGCTCAAAATTTTCTCTATATTGGTGTCGCGGGTGATATCTCTTGCTGTGAAGCTATAACCTTTCAATTTGCTTTTGCGTAGTCAAACCCAAATTGATGATAGCACTTTGCTGACCATGATTTTCACAGTTTTGAAGAATAAATTTTCAATGTTCAAAGCAAACTGTCTATCACCGGCTATGTGTCAATTCCCATTTTGCTGTCAGCTAGGTAGTTTTTCATTGAGTACTGATCGTATTTTCTTTCTTGCCCAAAGAACAATGTTGGGAAGCATAGTTCTTCACAATGTGCATCCTTGAATAGACTCAGTTGTAAAGCCTTCACATGGTGCAACGTGAATCATTGAGTCATTCATGTCTACCACTTGATGTGAAGAGTAGAGTCCATGCACAAGGTAATCAGAAAGGTAATCAAAAAAGGGCTTGTCATCTTGGCCACCATCTGAGAGCTTATTGACGTTTGCTTGCAAATTACACACTTATTAAAAATGAAAACTCCATTGAAGTTTGTTATCGCCAAAGTTCCAAAAACCTAATGACAACACGAGGTAAGATATATACACATACAATTTTCTTCCCATGTATTTAAGCACTCACTTTTGCCTCTTTGCCATATCCCATCTCGGATATTTGAACATTGAAGGTAGCTTCAAGCTCGCGTTTGTGTTTATCTCCGAAAACTGGTGTCAATAATGTGATGTCCAAGATACAGAGAATGTTAGGCAACTCCTTCCAAATGCCGATGTTTCGAGCGACAAACATGACAATTTTGCCTCTCTAAAACTGGTCAAACATTTGATGGTAAACATTTTTCCTTTTGTTCAACGAAGGTAAGCTGCAATGCAAGCTTCTCATGAGACACTTACAAAAAAACTATGGAGAAATTAAGCATTGAAGAGACTTACAATTGCCAAATCCATTGAGGTTGGACCATCTGCAATGGTCGATTGCTCGAAGTTACCAACACTCTACTCTTTTAACTTTGTCAATTTGAATGACAACAAAGCTAATGGTAGCTTTCAAGGTAGGATCACTTCGGGCTTTAAGAAAGTAGTTTTACGAATTTGTATTTCAGGCATAAATATTAAAGATACTTCAAAGGGCTCAGCCTTGATTATAAAAGTAGTAGCATCTACACACAAAGAAAAAGCAGCACTTCCCCCATCATTGGCATTTTTAGGAACAACATTTGCACCTTCTATGCGGATACATGCATTTTCTTCTATTTTGTCCACAAATTTTTGAATAACCCCTTCGCTAATCACTAAGGTTATAGTACTAAAGCCCTCCCTATGAGCGAGGTCCGCTTTTAAGTACTTCTTATAATCTTTGGTTGCCTTAAATGTACCATAAACATTCAGTACCCTACCCTCAAAAGCAAAACGAAGGTTGCTATTGGTGATTTGTGAGATACTAAGCAATGGAAGAGATAGAGAAGATTGGGCAGAGGTGTGAGGAACAATTGAGATCAACTTTCCTCTGCTTAGCTCCTCATTAGCTTTGCACACTGCTTAGCTCCTCATTAGCTTTGCACACCGCAACACAAAGTATAAATCATCATTCGGTTTTATAAGGATTACGTCAGAGTGAGGAGAAAGAGTTTTTTACCTTTCTTTCATTTGCTAGCAACAACAAGTAGTTCTCTATTCACTTTATGCTTAGACTGTTAGCCTCTCTCTTCCTGAGAGCTTTTGGAAACAATTCCTTCGATTTGTGGACAAGGAAGATAGGGATCTTCCAAGGACACAAAATCAAACTTTAGACACCATTCACAAGCTAATGATGTCGAGGGAGAATGCACACCCTTTTCATCCTGCTCAATAGCTTTAGAAGAAGACGTGGTAGAACTATTTCTAAACAAAGAAAAAAAAAGCTAAGCATTTTACGCAATGGTCTAAGATTAAAATATGTTTCAAAGACTAAGCAAATTTACCATTTGTCACAATCCATGTTGGAGAGCTCCATGCTTGTTGGAAATTTCCTAGCAACTTTTCATTGGTAGGCAAAATACCCACAAGCATGAGACGCTTCTTTATATAGTAGCTGGGCGCATGTGCTTTAATTTTTTATGTAATTTCATTTATTTAATAATTCCATTTCATCTCATTGACCTCACTTAAAAATGTGGTTAAATTTTCATTTCATTTTAGTTTGAATAATGACGTCACTTGGCTTTAGATTTACAAATCGCTTTCACAAATTACACATAAAATCTCAGATTTGCTAGTTAAATGAGGCGACCACGAAAATCTGTGCCCACTCTCTCATAGAAAACTTCTTTTGCACATAAAAAATAGCGCCACTTCTACTTAGATCCACCGCTCAGATTTGCCCACCATAGAAGCAAACGTGCCATGCACAACTTAACAAACAAAGCCCTCTATCATTAGGATGGAGGCTCCATGAGCCATGGGGAGACAACCCTTCATCATTGCGGTGCAAGCTCCATGAGCCATGGACGAGGCCTTGCCCATGGCAAGCCAATAGCATAGTACAAGCTTGCACGCATTAATAAAAGAACCATCAACATTACACCAAAAAAATAGACAAATAAGAATAAAACATAGTTTAGTTCGATCTAATAACACAAAAAATCATCTTTGTTCAAACTCTGTGCTCTCTCTCTCTCTCTCTCTCTCTCTCAGTTTGTGTGAAATGAGTAGGAGCAGTGACTTAAAAGCATCACAGGCCTCAAGGTCTCAAGATCAGGCTGCCCCTAACAGGGACACATCAGCATGAAATCCCATAGACTAGCATAGGCTGCCCAACAAACAAAAACTTTGCTCTCTCTCTCTCTCTCTCTCTCTCTCTCTCTCTCTCTCTCTCTCTCTCTCTCTCTCTCTTAGTTTGTCCGAAATGAGTGGAAGCTGCGAATCAAAAGCATCAAGGCCTCGTCATCGGTTGCCCCTAACAGGGACGCGCCAACATGAAGGCCCATGGACTAGGCGCATAGGCTGCCCCTCAGAGCTTAGCAAATTCAAAGCATCATTGGCATGAAAGCCTCAGCAATTAGCATTAGGTTGCCCCTCATAGGGACGCATCAGCATGAAGGTTTGCTGATTCACATCACAGAGAGGCACAAGAGCATGCTCATATTGAGAAGCCCAACGCTGCACATGAAGTGGGGGGAGGGACGCGAGCTCAAGTTGCAAGGTGTGGGTAGGCGCGGCCCAAGCAGCAATGTAGAATCTGCGGGGCACGAGGCCCAAGCTTCTCGATAGAGGAGCATCCCTTTATAAAGCCTCGGATACCTAATCCTCACAACCCTTTCAGCCAATAGAAAAAAAGAAGCCTAACTAACCTTTGAAACGACTTACTAACACAAATGATTATTTTTCCTTAGGAAAAAATATGGAACCGACCACTAAGGCCTGCCATGGTTGGAAAAAATATGGAACCAACCACTAAGGCCTTGCCCCCCATGGCAGGCCAAAAAGGCATGCATTAGACAGGACAAAAAAACCCTAAGCGAGGGGTTTAGTGCAGATTTTGGCGTCAACAGGAATACGTATTTAGTAGCTCCAATTTCTAGGGTTTCAACAGGCAACCTGCAATGGCGGAAGACGAGGCCATGGATACGGCCGAAGTATTTGCAGGGCAAGCGGACGACCTACACTTGTATGTGATGTCAAGATTTCAGAACTCCGCCGCCTTGGAGCATCGCCATCTTTGTGCAGTGGTTGCGGCGATGGCGGAGGTCATCAAGGAGCAGGGCCTGCCTCCCACTCCCACCGCATATTTCGCCGCCACCATGTCTGCCCTTGAGCGCCAGTGCAACAGCAGCGTGCCCATGGATGATCATGTGACCACAGCCCTCTGTACGTTCCTCGCCATCGTCCTGCCCAAGATCTCTCACGCTGTGCTCAGGTCCAAGGGGGCCGCCGCCCTTTCATTGCTCGTGGCCATAGCTGGCAACGGCAACGTCTCTGGTGGTGGCCTCAAGCCTGCCTTCACATGCATTGCCGCTCTATTGCGTGCAGCTGATAAGTCCGATTGGGCATATCTTGCACCCCCTTTCAACATACTTGTAAAGCACTGCCTTGATCAACGCCCCAAGGTAGGCGCTGCTTTCCTTACATTGCTGTGCTTTTGAATGTTTTGTTTGTATTAAGGAAAAAGGGTCTAGCTTGCATTCGTAATTTTTCTTGGAACTTAAAATTTGCAAACTTTTCATGGAATAGAACCTGGAATGGAAATAGAAAAAGGTGATTTGAAGGTTGGAGCCCTCCTACAGGAAAAGAGTCCATGTCTTTTGTTTCCTTGCTGGGCCAGCACTCACAGTCCTTGAATATGGAAAGTCGTACATGATCTTCTCACTAGACCTTGTCTTTAGCTGGCTGTGAATCAGAACTCACACCCTTGGTCGACAAGTATGCCTAGGTTAACTTTAGATCAACTTACAACCCACTAGGGACAACGTTATTTGCCTTGACTTGTGCTCTGCCAAAAACTCACGTGAGTTTTTATCCTATCTATAGCAGCATGAAGGTTTTAGGTTTTATTGAAGGACAATCAATCGCTAGTAGATCAAGTGTGAGCTTTCGTTTTCAAAGCATGATTAGATTCAACATGCCTCGTTAGCTCGAGGAGTTTGTGACTTGTGGAAATTTACTAGACATCACGACGTGAGGTCATAAATCATGGGTGGGATGCCTAACAGATTGATGCAAGGAGAATGCACTTGTGGACGTCCTTAGCAAGAAGGGTGCAACAATCTCTATTCTTGCTTGGAACTCAACTTTACTATTACAATGAGGGGGACTAAGAGTTCATTTTGAGTGGCCACGAACACATGTGACGTTTGATTTTATGAAACACCTCTGCGAGAGGTTCCCACTTGGTGGATTTCTTCTCAAAGGTGGGCATCGGACCAAACGGCGACTACTAGGTCTTTGCCTTGGTGTCAAACCTACCAAGGTACTCTTGGTATACACTCCTTCTTAGTGACCTCCTTGAGGGTTCATTGAGGTGGATTCTTGGAGGGTGGTCTTTGTCAGTGGTGATGGTCTATGGATGGTGTGAGGGGTGGGTGGCCTAACAAGGTCCATGTTTCCTAAGACAATCTCGCTGTTTTTCGTTTTCTCCTTCTTTTTCTTGTGAATTTGATTGAGCATGTTCTGGGTGAGAGGTCTATAGTAGCATTTCAGCTTGCTACCATTGAAATATCCTTCTATCTTAGTCTTATTCAATATCGCAATCTGTATTGCACCTTAAAGGAACAATTTCGGTGATTTGGTAGGGACCTTGGCCTCTATACTCGAGTTATCACTTGGTGTTCTTAACACTATACGTAAGTCCATGTTTCCTTCCTTCATGTATTTGTCCTTGAGTTGGTTGTCAAACCCCTGCTTGTGCCGTAGTTTTTCAACCATCAATCCATACACGGATCATAATCTTTGCTCGCTTAGTTGTTCTAAGGCAATTAGCCTTTTTGTGAGAGGGTTTTCCTTGAGGTTATGCCTTGCTGCAATTCGAAGGCTTGGAACCAAGTGTTTCATTGGCATTTCTGTGTCAAGTCTGAATGCAAGCTGAAAAGGTGTGCTCTTGACAACCACCTTGTATGCGGTGCGATGGGTCCATAGAACAGATTACAACTTGTGCTTTCTATTGCTTCTTGCCCATCTTTGTGAGAATGGTGCACGTCTTCTTTGTGCTTGCGGCTTAGCCATTGGCTAGTGGATAATAAGGTGTTGACTTTCTGTGCATCACCAAGGTGGATAGAAACATTAGGTACAGTACGCTTGGAACGTGCTCGGTACGGGTATGAAAAGTACTCATCAAGGCAAGGTACGTAAGGTACATTCATGTTTTTTTTAAATATTGCAAAAAATAAAACATTGATAGATTTGTCATTGATGACCTACATAAAAAAATATCAAGGAGCTAGCATATGTAGTATGCTCTTCAATCAACATAAAATGATATACAAAGAGATAATGCAGAATCCATATGAAATCATAGATGATAAATCATCATCAATCTATATCAAGAGTCACGACTTAAGAGTCCGCAACTTGCTAATAGATGAATCTTAAAATTGCCTAGTGTACAACTCTACTAGGCAATGGGCACTCAACAATGAATCCATAAGTGACAACTTGCACCATCAATGATCGCTAAACAATGAACACCATCACTACAGATCATCATCCAGGTCTAAAGATGAGGATGATGAGGAGTCCCCAATTGTGAGAACATTTCCACCACTATCATACTTTGGCTCCGCCACACCAAGAGGTAGATGTGCAACAAAACCCGAATCTGACTTTGGAGGAGAAGAGGGTTCTAGTTCTTTAGTTTCTCTTTGAGGTTGGTCCTCACGCCTCCCATTGCCAGTCGATCCTCTACCTCGAGATTGTTGCCACCTCTTCCTCGAATTTGAAGGTTGATCTTGTGGTGTCGAAGGAGTGATTGCGTAGGCATGTATCAACACTCCCCAACTCTCTATGGAATTGTCTCTACAACTCTTGCTTATCTTGAACCTCATTGGACTGAACCTCATGTTGTTCTCTGCTTCAGTGAATCTGGATGGACCTGTATGTCATTAGAAGTTCAAATTAGCTATTAGATTATGGAATCTCAAAAGTTAATAGAATATAATAGCATGGTGTTTTGTTGGAAATTGGCCCGGGGACCAAGTCGCAGGAGGTCACCCATCCCTGTGTTCATGCCATTACACGCTTAACTGGAAGTTTCCACAAATTGGTCTAGCCATCCAGACCCCAAAACCATAAGGTGATGGAGGACCTCCGGTCTATCCATTTTGTGGAAATCTCCTAATGCTACGCTTGGCATCACTTTTCTTAACACCCCCCCCCCCTTGGTGCCAACTTGTCCACTTTTTCTTCACTCAGAGGTTGAACTTGTCCATGTTTTCTTAGCTCAGGGGATCAATTTGGCTTCTCTAGTGGCTTAGAGGTTACACTTCAACCTATGGCTCCTAAGAGTCCCGGGAGGTCACCCATCCTAGTTGTGTTCATGCCAATACACACTTAACTGGAGGTTTTCAGAAATTGGTTGGTATCCATGAACAAATCAGCAATCTTGTAGAGGGTATGGAGCAATGTTGCCATGAGACGACGCATCCAATCCCACCTCCTACCAACAAGCTGCAAAATTTGCTTCACCCTGGATAACCAATTAACATTTTAGTCTTCGTTACAACGCTACGAAAGAAAGCCCCAAAGATTTAAGAGTTATGAAAGGATAATCACCTGTCTTTGGAGATGGCAGTGCTAGCACGTATCTTGTCTCTAGCTTTTGGAAAAGATGGTAGAGAAGTCCCATGGTGGATCCCTCCATATTTGTCACACGTAAGAGATACCAATAAAAAAATATTCCAGATATGGGCACAAGAACCAACTTTATTTCAAATACCAATGCGAGAAAACATGTAAGTCTTGGCACAGGTAATAAAACCCATCTTTCTCTGAAATAGAATTCTTTAAACCTTGGGAATAAATCTCTTACTTTGGATAAAATCTAAATCCATATAGGCAGGAATATTCATTATCTAGTCATGTTCGGTGACAAATCCCATGCCAGTGCATGATCCAAATACGATTCCTTGACTCTTCAAGTGATACTCTATATAGTTGGGTTCCTAGCCACAAATCCTAGAGAAAGAGTAGGGCTCAAGTCCAAAGAACTTCAATTCTTGTCTAAGTTTTAAATCTCATCCAAGCCATAACCTAGCGTAATACTACCAAGCCAAGTCATAGACCACAAGTGCCATAGCATCATAATCACAGGGGACGGAAGGGACGGACGGTTGGAACGGAGGGACGCCGAGTCGGGACGGATTAGCAACGGGGACGGCAGGGGACGGTCAGACGTCCCCCTAGAGGCGTCCCTCACAAGGGACGGTGACGGGGAAGGGGACGGTGGCAGAAACGGGGACGGCACTGTGGGGGGACGGCAGGGAGCCGTTGCGCGTAGTTTGTTTGTTTGTTTTTTTTTTGCCCGTTTCTAGCTGTTTGCCTTGGCCGTTTCTAGCCGTTTATGGCCGTTTGGCTTGGTCGTTTGGGGATGCCTTGAGCCTTTGAGGCTTGGCCCTTGAGGCTTGGCCCTTGAGGCTTGGCCCTTGCCTCTCTCTTGCCTTGGCCTTTAGGCTTGGGGCCTTGGGCCTTGAGGCTTGGCCCATGCCTCTCTCTCTTGCCTATCTAATATCTATATAAGAACAAGGCTACAAGGCTACAAGCACACACACACCCCTTCAAGTTTTCAACTTTCAAGGCTTCAAACTTGAAACTTCAAAGTTCAAGCAACTCTCTCTCTCAACTTTCAAGCCTCAAGCCTCAAGCTACACTCTATGAGTGTATCCACTCTCTCTAGTCTCTCTCCCTCAAGCCTCATTTTGATGGTACTTCCAAAGTAGAATAAGTGTAGAGTAGAAAAACTTAAAAAAAGGTATTTTTTGAGTGCCGTTCCCTCCCCCGTCCCCGTTCCCTACTTATGGCCGTCCCCCGTCCCCGTCCCCGTCCCCCGTCCCTTGTGACTATGCATAGCATCATACAGTCCATGGTCCAAATCTTGGACCCTATATGCAATACCGTCATGTGGTCCAAAAGCCAAGTCCTTGATCCTAGGTGTAATACCATCACATACAAACACTGGATCCCAGGCACATTGTCAGCATATGATCGAGTTCCATACCCTCCTCTCCTACGGACAAGGGAGTGTATCCTCTTAAGTCTTGGACTGGAGGCCCTATCGCCGTGAGATCAAGAACCTCTCCATGATGAACTATACCAAATGGATCTACCCAAGAGTTCCACGCCCTTGTCTTCCACGGGCAAGACAATGTATTTGTTGGAAGGTTGGCGATTTCGAGCATGTGATCTATGGCTAGAAGGTGCCTTCGATTATCCCATAAGTGGAAGCATGGGAAGTTGAAGAGCCATACATAGGCTAGAGTGGCACCTTGTCATAGTCATCTCCTCTGGCCGGTGTTTTGGGAGGCAGCTCACTGGGAGATGGGAGCCCGGTGGAGGGATGCTGCAGTGCCCGTTGGGGGTGTTCATGGAGCTCGATGGTGATGTGTCTCCTAAGTGTGTTAGTCTTCCGCTGCGCATTCTGACATGGTATCAGAGCTCGGGCGCGTGTGGTCCTGGGCGGCTCAGGCGTGTGTGGTCTTGGGTGACCCCCTCGTGCCTCGGTGGCTTGCAGAGCTCAAATCGAGGGAGGGTGTTGGAAGGTTGGCGATTTCGAGCATGTGATCTATGGCTAGAAGGTGCCTTGGATTATCCCATAAGGGGAAGCATGGGAAGTTGAAGAGTCATATATAGGCTAGAGTGGCACCTTGTCATAGTCATCTCCTCCGGTCGGTGTTTTGGGAGGCAACTCACCGGAAGATGGGAGCCCGGTGGAGGGATGCTGCAGTGCCCATTGGGGGTGTTCATGGAGCTCGATGGTGATGCGTCTCCTACGTGCGTTAGTCTTCCGCTGCGCATTCTGACAGTATCCTCATAGTACTTACCTCTTAGACCATGGTTTAATATCATCCCAGGGGAGAAATTCAGATAAAAACATATTCTCCATCACGAGAAAGTATGATTCCATATAAATTTTGAATCTTGATCCTCATAGCAAGAATACACGACTGTTAAAAGCGATTTAATACTTAAAATAAAGGCACTCACTTATCCACTTAATAACCACATGCACACTTTAAATATTGGACACCACACACGAACTTGAAATCCATCCCCCCCCCCCCCCTCCGAGCATGGATGTGTAGACTTGTATGTTAGATGGATGTGCAGTCTTGTATGGCCATCAAGCGCATGTACAATCGTGCGGATTGCTCATAAGCATGAACGAATTGTGTATGGCAACAATCGGCAAATATGGGCATCAACGAGAGAGAGAGAGAGAGAGAGAGAGAGAGAGAGAGAGAGAGAGAAGTTGAGATCTCACCATGCGCACAGAATATATATTTATATATGCACAAAGCTTTCTACATTTTGTGTCTGTGCGCATGGTGAGATCTCAACACACTAGCCAAAGAATATATATTTATATATGCACAAAGCTTTCCACATTTTGTTTTTCCTTCATGGTTTTCTTCCATGCTTGTCCTTCACGCTTTTGTATTACCAAGATTTTATTTTGCCCAAATTTACAAGCTAATGTCTAGACTCTAACCATAATGTTTGTGTCTTATCCAAAAATTCTTGAGTGCACCAAAAATAATAATGAGTGTGAATTGTTTTCATGTGACGAGGGCTCCAAAATATAAATTGCCCTGCCTTTTATTATAACCACCCATTATAATAATGATGTGAACACACATAAATTACATGTTTTGACCTTGTCTTCCACGCATATGACCATCTTGTCATCCCAATGACATACGTCCCGTGTAATCAAAAGCGTGGGTCTTGTTCTTGGGAGCCCATGAAGATGGCTTGGGTGCAGGCCTTTTATTATCAACTTTTCCACCCATTATTATAATGATGTGAACACACATAAATAACATGTTTTGACCTTGTCTTCGAGGCATATGATCATCATGTCATCCCAATGACCGTCGGACATATGTCCCATGTAATTTAAAGCGTGGACCGTGTTCTTGGGGGCCCACGAAGATGGCTTGGTTGCAGGCCTTTTATTATAAACTTTTCCACCCATTATAATAATGATGTGAACACACATAATGTTGCATGTGCGGAAGCCTTTGTTGTATTGATCCATAACCCTAAGCCTGATTAAGAACATTGTATTATTAAGACAGAGGAGAGAGAAGAAGAGAGAGATTGGTGTAAGGGTTTTCTTATATTTAATATGGTACAAAAAGGTTGCATGAATGCTTGTACACGTGTGGGCCTTGGTCGGCCTGAAGGGGTTGACCTTTTGGCCCCTTTCTACATGCTTCTACTAATGACTAATGATGTACTACTGAATGTATTGATGCTTGATGAATGAAATGACTTGTGCTTATATATATACTTTGGGAAGCAGTCAGCCAGCTACAAAAAGCCGTCAGCCATAGACCTTGATATAATCCATGTTTAAATGTTGAATGTTGGTTTGGTGGTCTAGCCACACTTGCCGCCTATTGTAGAGCAACTTGCTGCCTGTTGCACACATAGTTTCCAGAAACGGCGTTTCTGGAGCACCGAAACGCCGAAACATTTCGGAAACGTTTCCAGAAACGGAAACGGCGTTTCTGGCTTTTATTTTTTTCCAGGGTTCAAAAACCCGCGTGCTCTCTTCGCCGGCACTTTTCGCTTCTTTCCGCCGCCTGTTTGGAGCTGCTCTAGCCATCTACCTTGCCCTCTACTCCTCTACCTCCACATCAGCCCTCTACCACGCCCTCTACCTCTCTACTTGGGGCCTCCACCTTTGCCATCTAAGCTCTACCAAGCAAGAAGGAGTCACACCTTGCTCGCAGCCTGCAGGACCAGAAAAACAGCCTCCACTTCTCGAATCTCTCCGAGTCTTCCGACCTCGAACCGCACAAGTAAGTAACATGGCTCGGACTCCGGATCCTTTTTGGCAGCATGTGGAGCAAGTGGGGGCTTATGCAGGATCTGGTGGCTCCAGGAAATGGAGATGTAAATATTGTGGGTTGGTCAAAACGGGGAGTGTCACCCGTGTGAAGGACCATCTTGCTCATGTTCCAAACAAAGATGTAGGGCCATGCCCCTCTGTTCCTCTAGATGTTCGGAAAAGCCTTGAAATGTGGAGGCAAAAGCGTTTTGCCGTTCCCGAAGAGGAAGTATCTACAGCAATGGGTGGTCAAGAGCATGAAGCTGGTTCAAGTCAAGCAGCAGCAGCAAAGAGGGCCAGAGGCAGAGACACAGGATCAGATTTCTCCTCTACCTCAGTGTCGGGTGTGCATGCAAGGAGGACTCCTTTGCCAGGTGATGTATCACATTCACAAGACACCCCTCCAAAAAATACTGTACAAAGGGCTAGCATCCAAGCAGGATTTCAAAAGCAAGCAATTGCAGAGGCAACTAGGGAGCTCACCCGGATGTTCATACGGTGTGCCATTCCCTTTCATGTGGCCAAGACAAATCAATGGAGGAAGACCATGAGGGCCATCAGCCGCATTGGATGCGAGTGGGATGGCCCTACATCTGAGGCTCTGCGGACACGAGAGCTAAAGCGGGAAAAATCATGCATAGAAGTGCAGCTAGAGCCCTTGAAGGAAACATGGAAAAAGTATGGCTGCACTATATTGTGTGATGGGTGGTCAGATGTACGCAGGAGAAATGTATACAATGTTTTGGTGTCATGCTGCAAAGGCACTATGTTTTTGAAAGCCATTGATGCCTCCCTCCCAGGTCTCACAGTTACAGGTGCATTTATTTGGACACATATAAGGGAGGCTATAGTGCAAGTTGGGCCTGAGAATGTTGTGCAGGTGGTGACAGATAATGGAAGTAATTGTAAGTCTATGGGCTCTATGCTAGAGGATGAATTTCCAGCCATTGTGTGGACCCCTTGTGCATCACATAGCCTCGACTTATTGATTGAGGACATAGGTCAAATACAATGGGTTGAAGCCATCTTTTGCACCGCACGAAGCATGGTGAAGTTTGTGAAGAAGAGGCCAAAAGTCTTGAGCATGTATCGGGCCTACAGCACTCTTGAGCTATTGCAGCCTGCAGCCACCAGATTTGCATACATGTTCATTGTGCTTGAGAGACTCCTGCGAGTCCGTAGAGAGTTGATACGCACTGTCTACTCAAATGAATGGCTAGAGTGGGATGAGAGAGAGAGCCCCAAGGCAAGAGCTTTTGTGCGTGATGTCATGAGAGAGGAGTGGTGGGTAGAGGTTGAGGGGTTGATCAAAACTCTCAACCCCATCTACACAGTGTTACGCATTACAGACATGGAGGGCAGTACTCTAGGCCTTTTATACGAGTACATGGACAAGATTGGGGAGGCTCTCAACAAGCAAGACTACTTGAGAGCAGAGCAGTAAGTCTCCTCAGTCATGGCTACCCTTGCTTTACTTCTTATCTTTATTTTACTCTTGAGTCTTTACATTGGTCTCGACTCTTGACTCTTGTTTTTTGTCCTTTTTTATCTTATGGTTTGATCTCTAAAGGGTTGATGAAATCAAGGCTGTGTGGAATCGGCGATGGGATTGGTTTCACAGGCCGATTCATGCAGTAGCACATGTATTGCATCCTTTGTGGCGAGATGAGGAGCAATACGAGAACGAGGAGCTAGAAGAAGGCTTCATGACATACATGAGGAACTTGACATCTGGTAATGTGCACATGCTGAAATGTATAGAGGATGATCTCTTGGCCTTTCGCAACCAGACAGGGAGCTTTGGTCGAGAGACTGCAAAGCTTCGAGAGACTCAGCTACAGCCTGTCTCATGGTGGGAGAAGTATGGAAATTGTGCTCCCACGCTGGTAATTCACTACCCTTAACTACAGTTTACATAGTACACTGTACAATGTGCATCTTTCTTGTTTCCACTTAGTTCTAATTTCTAATTGTATGTGCATTTCAATAACAGAAACGCATCGCCATTCGAGTGCTCTCACAGGATTGCAGTTCGGGTCCATGTGAGAGGAATTGGAGCACTTGGGCCCTCTTCCATACAAAGAAGAGGAATAGGCTGAGTACCGCTCAGCTAGAGCGGTTGGTGTTTTGTCATTGCAACCTCCAGCTCCTTGAGAGGAATGCCCGACATCCGGAGCCTTCACAGGTGAATGTGGATAAGATCGACATCATGAGGGAGAGGTTCATCCCAGAGATCCCACAGAATGAGCGTGATATGTACACCTTGCTTTATGAGGAGCTGACAGTGCCGAGCCACAACACCCGCTGCACCACCCATTCTCAGAGGCAGAGGGGGGGATCCATCGCTTCCACTTCAGCAGAGGCAGAGGACCATGATCCTACCATTTCTTCATCTGAGCCTGACTCTCATGAGTCGGAGGATGACTCCTCCATGGATGATCTTGATGAGTGATTTTTGGAGCACTTAGCTCTAGGATTTTGTCATGCCAGCAGCTGCTGCCAGCCTGCCAGCCACATGGATATTTTTTGATCATGTTTTGTATTTACTATAGTCTATACATATGGATTATGGATTATGGATGATGGATGATGGATGATGGATCTTGTTTTGTATTGACTCTTTTGAGGCTTGAGCCTACAGTTGTCATTTCTGAATTTTGATCTATCATTTGAGTCTTTGACATTGAACTTGTTACTTAAGCAAAGATGTATTTTTCAAGCTTTTGTAATGTTTTTATTAATTATATATGTATGTATTAAACCCTAAAACCGAAACTCCGTTTCCCCGTTTCTTCCCGAAGGCCAAAACTCCGAAACTCCGTTTCCCGCCGTGCTCCGCACCCCCGTTTCCGAAACTCGTGGAAACTATGGTTGCACAAGGCATGCTGCTAGTTACATGGAGAAGCTCTGAGATGCTTTTTTCAATCCTAAACACCATCTAGAACATGCTGATGCAAAAATGCAGACCGAAGGGAGAGTAGAGAGAGAGAGAGAGAGTTGGAAATTCAATATTTCATATGGTACTAAAAAGTACATAATCCCTTGCAGCCATGGGTTGCCTTCTGGAAAAGGTAAACAAACCCTAACCCTAGTCTATGTCTAGACCCAACTCAACAAGGAGTTGAATGAGTAAAACAATGAGCAAAACCTGCCTTTTATAGTCCTTGGATAGCTAGAGATCTGGCCAACTGCTGGTCGGCCAGCCAACTCCGACCTGCCTGATGCAGCCGACATAGTCTTTTCTTGGTCTCCATGCAGCCGACAGGTCCCTGAGTCCACTCCAGTCCATCCCTTGCCTAAACTTGCACTCCATGCTCCAAAACATCTGGTTCTAGTGAGTCTTTATCATGTTGCCTCCAGGATGAGCCCCTGAGATTAGCATGTACATGTGTGTGCACATGACATCCCCCTCTGCTATACTTGATGATGGGATTCCAATCTGCTTCTTGGATGACTGTCATCATCCCATTCTATTCTCGGAGTCCCTCTGTCATCCTTCCTACTCTGGCAACCTTTTCACTGAATGCCCGGCCCGGTCCAAAATCCACTCTAACTCTGAATAAGATCTATGCATCTGTTCCATCCAGTCCCCATTTTGTTCCTACCCTGTCTCTGAACACCGTCTTGGTCTTCATTCCTGAGAAATGAGTCTGGCACTCTCATTCCACCCCTTGGAGGATCCTCCTCCCTTGGAACCGTTGCCCGAAAGCCTTTCTTGGCTCATAGGACTGCCATCCCCTTTGGGCTTTGTGGAACACCACCAACCAACCTCGTGGGAGCTCTTCCCGGTCTTGTGTTCCTTGCCTTGGGCTTCGTACCTGTGCACTTTCTTGTACCTTGGACTTGTACACCTTCATATGGGAGTGAATCAGCGTTAAGCATTGCTGAGCCTGATGCTCTGATACCAAAGTTACATGCGGAAGCTTTGAGATGCTTCTTTCAGCCGTAAACGCCAAAACGTAGACAGAAGGGAGAGTAGAGAGAGAGAGAGAGTTGGAAATTCAGTATTTCATATGGTACTAAAAGGTACATAATCCCTTGCAGAGCCATGGGCTGCCTTCTGGAAAAGGCAAACAAACCCTAACCCTAGTCTATGTCTAGACCCACTCAACAAGGAGTTGAATGAGTAAAACAATGAGCAAAACCTACCTGTTATAGTCCTTGGACAGCGAGAGATCTGTCCGACTGCCAGTCGGCCAGCCGACTGGACCCAAACACAATAAATGCCAACTCCGACTTGCCTGATGCAGCCAACACAGTCTTTTCTTGTTCTCCATGCAGCCGACAGGTCCCTAAGTCCACTCTAGTCCATCCCTTTCCTAAACTTACACTCTATGCTCCAAAACATCTGGTTCTAGTGAGTCTTTATCATGTTGCCTCCAGGATTAGCCCCTGAGATTAGCATGTACACGTGTGTGCACATGACACTGCTAGCCGACAGGCTCGTAAGCTTTCCCATGACGATGCTCATGTTGGATATGATGCTGCTGATGATGATACTGATGAAGATGCTAATGCTACGAATGGTGACCTAACTGGATATTAACCAAGGATTAATGATGTTCATGCTGAAGATTAAGCCATGGCATGGGCATGCAGGAGACATTCCTTTCTGCTAAACTTGATGACGGGGTGGACACTCTTTCATCCTTCCTCCCTGGACTACTATTGACTTTGACTTATTGCTACTGACTTCAACTTCTACTTTACTGACTTTGACTTGAGTGATCTTTTTGTCTGAACACCTTCACTCTAGATCTCCACTTCCAAGTCTTGCTGAAGAACTGAGCAGCTATTCCACTGCTATCCCCATGTCTGCTTTTCCCTTACCCTTAACACAATGGTGGGTCACGTGCCGGAACTGATCATGCTTGTTGCTAGGCTTTGGAACTGATTTGAGAGCTTAGTGATGTACTGGTTCTACGTACATACCCTCAGGGAATGTTTCCTCTAGTTTCGCCTGTTGTAGCCCGCTCCATCTGCCACCCTGTTGCATTCTTCTGTTGGAATTGTGCACCTTCCTTGGGACTATGCTTAGTGGGCTGACTTGAATGCTCTAATACCAATGTTGCATGCGCGAAAGTTTTTGTTGGATTGATCCACAACCCTAAGCTTGATTAAGAAGATTGATGCTGAATAAACATGATTAAGATAGAGAGATTGGTGTCAGGGTTTTCTTATATTTGATATGGTACAAAAAGGTTGCATGAATGCTTGTACATGTGTGGGCCTTGGTCACCCCAAGGGGTTGACCTTGTGGCCCCTTTCTACATGCTTCTACTGATGACTAATGATGTATACTGAATGTACTTGATGCTTGATGAATGAAATGACTTGTGCTTATATATATGGTTTGGGAAGCAGTTGGCCAGCTACAAAAGGCTGTCGGCCTAGTGTGGACATGGATCCTCATATAATCCATGATTAAATGTGGAATGTTGGTTTGCTGGTCTAGCCACACTTGCTGCCTACTGTAGAGCAACTGGCTGCTTGCTGCACAAGGCCTATTGCCAGCCGACAGGCTCTTATGCCTTACCATGATGATGGTCATGTTGATGTGATGGTGCTGATGATGACCAACATTTATCAGTATTTTAAAAATTTATAAGAATTTTTGGACTCTTAGACAAGCTTTGGGAATGGGAGGTTATCCAAATATGGGTTTCTTGCACCCACGCCATGTAGCATGTGCCGAGCTAGGACTGTGTGAAACAACGAAGCCTTTCTTTAAACCTGAGTTTAGTGAGTCTTTAGCAATCCTTTAAAACAACATACATGAATCTGAAAATAGATGTAGCAGAGACGAAACCAGATGGGGTCCCGAATTATCCACTGAAAACGCCCCCTCCCCCCTCGCAAGCAGGAGTATTTGCTTCATTTCTTCTTTTGGAGAACTGTATACAAGCTGAATTGTATCCACAAGATTGAGCGGACAAACTGACTGATTGACCACCAAACGCAAGGACAAAGTGACCAAACGCTGGGAAGAACTGTGCATAAGCTTTAGGTGACTGTGAAGCTATCTTCGAGAGAAATACACTGGCCCGAGACTGAGGGAAGGTGTGCTGAATACTCCTGAAGAGATTGAGCTTCTTTGCCTTGGGCTGAGAGCACAAGTATGGCTGTAAGTATGCACAAGCACAAGCCTAAGCATACATGCTTGAGTTCTGATGAAGATCTCTGATTTCTGACGGATGATTTATGGACTGAACTGATCTTGCCTTTTCATACGCCTCAGGGAAGCAGGTCGGCTGCCCCTACAGCAAGTCGGCTGGCATAAATTGTCCACGACTGGCATTTAATGCTAGTCGGCTGCAGCAAACTGCTCACAGCTAGCATTAAATGCTAGTATGCTGCTGGAACTGAATGGTTGGCTGGTCGGGTGGCTGTTTGGCCGGTCGGCTGCCTTCCTGACCTGACCGATTGGAGCCCAAGCCACATGGGCTTGGCCGACATGGCCTTGTGTGCATGGCAAGAGGTTGGCTACCCCTTGCAAGGCTAGCCACCTACCTCTTGAGGTTGGCCTTAGGGCTGGCCTCCTCTACATGAAGTGCATCTACATGCTCTAATGCATCTACTGCTATGGCTGACATCTACATGCTCCTGAATGATGAACACTTGCTGAATTCTCCACAGGGGGTTAAAAGGACTGACCTGACCCTCTAAGGCTGGGAGACTGACCTACGAAGTTCGTGCTTGACATGTCCCGGATTGGGCTCACAAAGGGGTCACGGTATACGACAAATAAATCCTAAAAGGTACCTTTTTTGTACATGATTCTTGCACTGTTGCTGAGCTAGTTTTTCCCTGTGTACCATAGTGCATGGGTGCACGTGACACTCCATCTTTGTTGGCCCCCAAGAATAGGACCCATGCTTTAGGTTACATAAGATGTATGCCTGACAGGTCATTGGGATGACAAGATGGTCATATGGGACCTCCTTCTTTCTCAATGAGAGAGAAGGAAGGAAGCCTAGCCTCGAGGCTCTAATACCAATGAAATTGGAGAAGGGGCTTTCACATGAACCACAAACTATACAAGAAAGATCAAAAGCGGTACCACATTGGCTTGGAATGGGCCGACCCTTTTATTGTCACGTGCATCGTGCACTTGGATGCCACGTAGACATTTCTGTACAGAAGGTGCAGGACCTGGGATGGTGAACTGGTCCCATGTGAGCCCGGTCCGGGACGAGTCAGCCATGGATCCATCTCAGTCGTCCGAGGTTAGGTGTGCATTGTCCTGCACATGAGTCCAAGGTCAGGTGTGCACTGTCCTGCACATGAAACAGTGCCAGTCCGCGCTGTGAGTCTCCCTCTAGAATGATGTTAGTGGTTCTGTGTATCTGGTACGGTACCGGATGCCAGATCGCTGAGTAGATAGTGGTTAGGACAAGGGGCCAGCCCATAGGGCTACCCCGGATCTGAGTGTGGGCATGGGAATGGTGTAGAACCACCCCCATGAGGGCCAGGAAGGCCCAGGCTGAATCCACCAGCCATGGAGGGGCCCTAGGACAGCCCTAGGGCAAGATTAAGGCAGTTTCCAGGAGATTACAGCCTTTATATGGCTGTAGGGCAAGTATGGGGCAGCCCATACAGGCTGCCCAGCCCTTGGATTATGGGCAAAAGCTGTGCCCAGCCCTCTGGAAGCAGGCGCATGATGCCCAGCCAGTTAGGGAAAAAAATGCAGCATTTTATGTGATTTATTTCAGCATTAAATGCTGGAAATTAAGTCGTGGGAGTATTTTATGCTGGCCGACTGCTTTAATGCTGGCCGACCGCTCATGATTGGGTAGGATAAATAGGAGAGTCCATAATCCCAATTGTTCATCTCATTATTCACCCAAGAGCTCAAGAAAATCAAGGGCTAGACAAGCCAAGGGAGTTGCTAAGCAAAAGGGTGGAGAAGTGAAGGTCAAGGGCAGGGATTTTCCAGCCAAGAAAAGGTCCAAGATTGTTGTATTTTCTTTCAGATTTCTCATCATTCTAATAAAGCAAATACACCATCCATGGTGGGGGCCCTACAGAGGGTAATTGGGACCCAATACTGTGTCCTCTCCACCTCTCCCTCTCTCTCTCTATTTTCTGCACTTCTCCTTTCAGTTTGTGCGTTACTTTCCGTCGCCAAAAATGTGCTGAATTCTGAGTATTGAAGTTACCGATTCTTCTCCGAAGCTTCCGCATACTACAGTGGTATCAGAGCCGACTTCAAGTACAAAGATTTAGCAAAGAAACCAGAATTTTCTCTCGCTCGTGTGGTTGGTTTTTAGACGCCGGTGGACTACCCCTTTCGGAGTGACTCCTGTCCCTCGAAGGACGGTTGGTTTTTAGCCTCTGGAAGCCTTCGGAAGTCTCCTACATAGATAGTGGATGGTCAGATTGCGTTCCGGAAAGGAATTGCATTTTCTTGCTATGGCTTCTTGCTATGGCGAGCTTCGACGACGAGAGAGACCAAGAACCATGGGACCAGAGTGCACCAGGCAGCTCAGCTAGGGCACCAGGCTTGAGTGTCACAGACATGTTTCAGCAGATGATGCGAGCAATCGCAGAACAGACAGCCAAGTTGGATGAGCAAAAGGCGCAGATCTTGGCTCTGGAGGAGCGCACCCGCTCTCCAGCGTCACGTTTTCCATCTCCTCCTCCCTCTCCTTCCGTATCCCAGATACTAGATTCTCGACATAGGGACCCTCTCGCGGGGTCACAACTGTAGCCAGGCTCTTTGCTTGAGTTGCAGATGCGTGCATTGGAGATCCGACAACGAGAAGACAAAGCCATGCGACGCATGGAACACGAGCGTTACCTCAGAGCCTTGGACGCCAAATTGACACCGACGGCGTCCTCGAATCATTTTCCTGAGAAAATGAACTTTAGTAAGTATAATGGTAAACTCGATCCCACAACTCTTTATTCATGGTTACATCAATTTGAAGCTTACTTTGCCGCAGTTAGGAAAACAGATATTGACAGAGTGATCTTAGCCAGTTGGTACTTGGAAGGTGAGGCCATTCCTCGGTGGACTTAGGAGTCAGTGGGCTCATGCCTACACCAGAGCAGGTATGGCAGCTTATGTGGGACGAGTTTGTCCGCGACCTTAAGCAGCGGTTTCTACCGCCCCACTACCTTGAGCGACCTCTCCCTTTCTCTCTCTCTATTTTCTGCACTTCTCCTTTCAGTTTGTGCGTTACTTTCCGTCGCAAAAAGAATACTGAATTCTGAGTATTGAAGTTACCGATTCTTCTCCGAAGCTTCCGCATATTACATTTATTGCTAAGGAGTATTTCATATGTACATGCCTAGGAACCTTCTCTTCCCTTTGACTAAATAAAGGCCAAATCATCCAAAATACAATAATTGATGTTACAACAACGTTCGATCCTCTAATACATGCCCAAAACACCAAATCGTGATGTAGATATTCCAATACATGTGTGGGTAGTGATTCTCCCGTATATTTAGAGGTTGTCATAAATAGCATAAAATTCAGTTAGATCCATGAATCCAAAATACTCCATAAATACTTGTATGAATATACGACTGGAGGCAGATGGCCGAGGTACCATATCCATCCGATCAAAAGTGGTGGTCAAGCCCTCAATTCGTGCATCCACACGAGCAACGATTCCCTTCTTAGATAGGGGTGCAATCCAAATCCTAATTTTGTGCACAGATTTAGAACTAGCAAGACCAAGAGAAGAGGGGAAATTCCTCTCAAGGAGTTCATTATTATATTTGAAGTGGTCAAAAGCTTCAAAGTTGTGGACACAAGCCCACACATTTGGGCAATATTGTGTAAAATTAAGTAGTAATAACCTACTCAAGTCTTCAAACCAATAGGTCAATCATAAAGTATAATTACTTGTGGGGCTAAGTCTCTTTATATTTTCTTTTGCTTTGGTTCTAACATTAAACTATATGTGAGTTGGGTTTGCTTTGTAGTTGACAAATTCCAAAACAATTTCAGGAAATAAAACGTTGAGTGCATCAAATTTTGGGAATTTTGTTGAAATGGTATACACAATGGTGATTAATAGGAAATGAAAAGGTGTGCATGGAATTGATGCAAATAATTTTTGTTATTGGATGTTTGATTTTTGATGATTTGGTCTTTGTTACAATTATGCAATTGCCACACATACATACTTATTACCGGTAAATACGTAGCATATGCATGTTGCCCATATTCTTGCTACTCATATACTATGCGTGCAAGGCCCTAATGCTATTCCTCTCCATCTACCCACATTCTTACATCCAAAGTGGGCATCATTTGGATCTCTTTAGATGCTTTATTTTAGGGCGAAATTTGCTTTTCTTTAGATGCTTCATTTTAGGTTCATTGAGTTGACCTAAAATGCAGGATCTGAAGAGATCCAAATTGGGCCCTTTTCTTTGGATGCTTCATCGAGAGACGGAGGTTGTGGAGCCAAGACCAAGGGCAACAGAGCCAAGAACAACGGCCTGCAGTCATGACATTTGGATAAGCCAAGTATGTCAAAACTGGACCATGGATTATACCACTAAGTTCGGTTCTGCCCGAGACCATGGGGAGATTGTTGATGAGTCAAAGCCTAGATGGTAAAGATTTACTGATGATGCACTGCATTGTTTTTGCATTGTTATTGGTTCAGGATTTTTTCCTTAGTTGAGAGGAGGTGAATTTCATAGTTCCATAGGAACAGGTGTTGAAACAGTATGAAACGTTTCTTATGTATTTTTTAGAGAAAAAATTTAGTCCTTTTTAGGCCTGTTTCCTTGTATGTGCCGCTTCAGTATCTTGTTTTATGCTTTGTGAGGAACTCTTGATATTCTTATACACTCATGCACTACTCTGACATGCTGCCCAAGATGTGCATGGTGGATTTGGGGCGTTCTTCAAGGTGCATTTGGGGGATTTCTACACTATTTTTTTCTTTATATTGTCTTAGCTCTCATGATGGTGAAATATGTTCAATCAAGATGCCATTGTTGCAGGTACGGAAGCGGGCTCATGAATGCACAGCTGATGCCCTTCGTGGATTTCAAGGTTCACCCTCAGTTGCCATGGCAAGTGAGGTTATTTTAACCTTGTTTGAGAGGTCATTCTTGGCAGTGAGTCAAAACAAGGGAGGGGATTCTGGTGACAAAGCTTCAGGAAAAGCAGGAAACACAGAAGCTCTTCAAATCCTTCATCTACTGAATGCCTTGAAGCTGCAATTACCTTTGATGTCAGGAAAGTCAGTGGGGAAGGTGTTAGCATTTTTCAGTAAGCTCCTTGAGCTTCAGCAGCCTTTTCTGTCGAGGCAAGTTCTGAATACAATTCAGCCACTCTGCACAGACTCTGGTGTGGAAATTCCTTCTGCGGCTCTCAGTGACCTGCTGGAAAAACTTGCTGGAATGATTTCTGAAGAAAAAAAGGCTGGTGATGAAAGTATGGTTGCAGCTCGTGTTCTTACGAAAGGCATGGAAAGGCTTCATGCAGTTGATACGCGGTCATGTGCACTCAAGCTTCCCTCAGCATTTCAGTCTCTTGCTGGTAATGTACTTTCATAATTTATATGGCTGCAACACAAGGTTTCAGGGTTTTGTAGTAACATGTCATCAAACTATTGGAGATGAGCATTGGATGCCCCACTGTCTAGTCATGCTGCTTATGGCTCCTTTGAAAAATGCTGTGTAAGAATTGATGCAAAGCTTTGCTGTTATTTGTGAAGAGATTGGCTGCTTAATCAAGTTTTATGCAACGAATTGTTTTAACAGCAATTAAAACACTGAAAGGGGCATGGAGATTCATGCACAAAATTGACACTAGTACCTTGTTCCTACAAACACTGAAAGGGGAATGGAGATTCATGCACACAATTGACACCAGTACCTCATTCCTACAAAGCCTCTGCCCTCTTCCCCGTCGCTCTGTGCTGCTCGCAGGGATGCAAATATTTCTCAAGCTTGTACCTTCTGTCCATGCTGAACTACTCCTTTGTTGTCCTTGCATGACTCCTTTTAAATCCTGCCTGTCATTTTCATAGCAGACTTGGAAACCCTGCATAAGTGGTCACCTAATTTACCGCAGTGCAACTTTAAACTTCATTGCCTTGTAAGGCAGCAGGTTCTGTTTCTTATACATATAGGGCTCACACAAACCCAACCATCTTTCTCATCATTCCCCAGTCCTTGTATCTTGGCCGTTTGAAATTTGAAGCACCAATTTGCCCATCTCTAAGTCCTTAAACCACCATTTCTTGTGACTACGCAAATGAATTTTATTCATCCATGCCAGGCACCATCTTATCGCCTGTTTATGTCTTTGGCCACATGTACATCTGAATGTGTGAACTTTTTAGAAAATTTTGCGACTTGCTGAACCACAAGACCAGGCAGATTAACATTACAAGGATGTTAAGTACAAAGTTGGCGACTGGGTGTACCTCACAATCACAAAACAAGGATTGCAACAAATCAGGACAAAATGGCATAACAAGTTTTCTGTTTCTCTAGCACCATCACCCCCATCCTCAAAGCTGGAGATCCACTTGATCCTAATAATTACAGGACGATCATGACTGGCCACCCATTGGCCAAACTCTATGGATTGGTGCTAGAAGCGGAGCTCAATTCATTCGCAAAGAGAGGGGGATGCAGAGCCTCAATATAGGCATGCTTTCGGAGGAGCTACTCTACCCTTGACCACATCCATAGTTGCCAGGCGTTTCACGAAACTGTTTCATAACTTTCAGAAACGTTTCATTCATTTCCTAGAAGTTTCAAGAATGTTTCATACAAAAAGGGGGGGTACAGGGCCCAAAATTTGTATACAAGTTTATAATATGTTGTCTTCCTTGTAAAACAATATTAAACATGCATCATTTACACATTAAAACATGTTTACAAGCTAAAACTAAAGAATCTGGGTGACCCAGTTATAGTGGGCACCCAACTGAGTCACTGACCAATTGGCATAAATAAATTGGCAACATCAAGAATCAAGATCTGGATTTCATTATCAATAATGGCAACTACTCAATAATGGCACTCAAAGTGATAACAAAAAGTTTGAATCCTGAGCTGATACAAAAAAAGTAAACTGAAGTCTAAAATACACAAATTAAAGCATGCTAAAGCTTGATAGATGCAATCATGCATGACAAATATTAAACTAGAGGAGCTTGATAGCCCCAAAGACTAGAGTCCTCCATCTGGAGTGTGGGCACTGGGCACTCTATCCTCAACATCCTCGATGTCCTCATCAGCTTTGCTGCACTCGTCTCAATGTCATTCTCAGAAGAGGACGATGCTGGCTCAGCTGCCGCACTCGTCTGAGCTGCTGCACTAGTAGTAGCACCTCCTGATAATGCTGTTGTAGATGCTTGTGTTCCATGAGCAGGTGCCATCAACTGCTCATACAACATGGCATATATGTCGCGCTCCTCGTGAGGAATCTCTGGGATATCTTTCATCTTCTCAATGTCGATTTTATCGACATTGACCTGGCGAGGCTCTATCGGATTGCCCGACTGCTCAATTAGGCAGAGATTGCAATGGCAATACACCAACCGCTCCAACTGAGCAGTAGACAACCTCTTTGTATGGAAGAGGGCCCATGTGCTCTAGTTCCTCTCAGCGGGACCTGAACTGCAATCTTGTGAGAGGACTTGCATGGCGAGGCGTTTCTGCCATTAAAATACAGAAACTTTGTAAGTACAGTGTACTAAAGTCTAAGTATAATCATCATTGATCAATGTATTATGTAAATAATAGACTTGTCTTTTAGAGTTGTACTCACCAAGTGAGGGCTACTGATCCCATACTTCTCCCACCATGAGACTGGCTGAAGCTGTGTCTCTCGCATGCATGCAGTCTGTCTACCAAATGCGTGGCTGACATTCCGATACACTCGCCGCTTATCCTCCAAGCGTCTTATGAGCTCCACGTCTCCTTCTTTCATTTTTGAATGTAATCTTGCCATCCATCTTCCAACTCTTCATTAATATACTGTGCCTCACTACGCCAGAGAGGGTGCAATATGTGGGCAACCACGTGGATTGGTCTATGGAACCAATCCCACCGGTCGTTCCAAACCCGTCGAATGTCCTCAACCCTGAAAATTAGCCACGAATGATCAAAGCTATTAGCTCACTCCTACAGGCTACGATAGTACGATACAAGTTACAACAAGAAGGCAACTAGTTGGAAGTTTAGTACCTCTCATCTGTCAAGAGAGTGCATCAGTTAAGAGCCTCTCCAATCCGGTCCATGGACTCGTACAAGAGTCCAAGAGTGTTGCCCTCCATGTCAGTGATGTGAAGAACACTATAGATTGGTTGAAGAGTGCTCAATAAAGTCTCTGCCTCCTTCCACCGCATCACTCTGCGTGCAAAAGCAACTGCCTTCGGGTGCTCATGGTCCTCCCAGCACATTCGCTCTTGACTAACCACTGTGCGCATGAGTCCCTATTGGACTCTCACTACCCTCTCAACCACAATGAACATATATGCGAACCTGGTTTGTGAGGGCTTCAAAAGCTCAAGGTCACTATTGCCACGAAACATTGCCAAGACCTTGGGCTTCGTGGTAACAAACTTCACCAAGCTACGCGATGTGTCAAAGATGTCAGCAATCCACCTAATCTTGGCAAGATCTTCAACGAGCAAGTCTAGGCTATGGGATGCACATGGAGTCCATACAATCTATGGGAACTCATCCTCTAGCATCCGTCCCATAGAGACACAGTTGATACCATTATCAGTGACCACCTGCACACTATTTTGTGGGCCTATCTCCATGATAGCCTCGCGGAGGTGTGACCATATAAATGTGTCAGAATATGCAGCGGAGATGATGACCAAATCTGGGAACACAAGAGCAAAAACGCAGGCAGAAAAAACAGCACAAAAAAAGAGAGAGATGTAGGCGTGTAACTCTGCTCTGATATACACAAGAAGATCCCGAATATGATACAAATGAGGTATGGGGGCTAAGGACCTATATATACTCCCCTAGAGGGCAGTCGGCCAGCATCAAGAAAGCCCAGGACTGAGAAAAATGTCCACGACTGCTAAAAATAGCAGTCGGCCAGCTACAGATGCCTCCGTCTAGTCATAACAAGTCGGCTAGCACTCTGACAGCCCACGACTGATGTAGATCCAGTCGGCCAGCTTCAGAGTGCTCCTGGCATCACCTGGCAGTCCTCCCAAGCCTCAGAAAAATGGGAAAAAATAGGAGAAAAATACGGAGTGTGGGGAAAAATGGGAAAACACCTCATAAGGGCGGGCACACCCACAACAAAGGCCCTGGTGTATAAAACTAGACAGGAGATGACTTCTAACACCCCCTCTCAGCTCCTGGCTGTGTAACCAACCACTGGGAGCTGGGGTGCCGCCTGAGCAAATCCTGAGAGCGACTTCGTGAAGAGGTCCACCGTACTGTCCTCCGTCGAACAGAACTCCAGCAAGATGTCATCAGCAACAATCTGTTCACGAACAAAGTGCCTCTGGATGACCATGGGTTCCTCCAGTGGAAGCCCAAACCTGCAATGTAACCTCCTCCTGCTCCGTAAAACTGCTCCTGGGGCATAAGTAGATCTCCTCGTGTCCGGATCTCCTCCCCAAACCGAGTCACTCCAACCGTGGAGTCGGACTCCATCCAACAATCCCCCTCCCGTGTACAAGAGTCCATGATCCTTTGCATGCCGCAGAAACCACAGGAAACGCAATCCTGCCTCACAAAGAGACATCTGCAACCAAGAGCTCAACTGCCTCATCAGGAAGCTCCCGTCCAATCCGGTGTCCATCAACCAGATCCATGAACCATACAGCTTCTGAATCACAGAGACATCACACTGCTCACAAGGATCAACACCTGTTACGGTGCACAAGCAAGTCCTGGAAACCTTCTGAAGACCACGCAAGGCCTTCTGAAACCTGTCAACCACCCCCTCTGAATCCGGAACCACAACGCCTGGAGAAACCACCTCCTTCTGCAAGTAATCACCTGTCACCTGCCTGGCTTTCCGAAAGGTCCCCGTGGAAAGAACATCCTCAACTACTGGAAGTTCTATGTCCCGAACACTACGAGACATCAGAGCATAAGTGACCTGTTCAGCTTCCTCTGACTCACGAACACAAGAACTACCAACCTCAGTACTGGAAAGTTCCTGCCAACTGCTGCCATCTACTGGTAAGCTATCCACCATCTGGTCCCGGAAAGCTCGCACCTGCAGCGTATCCACACCTGAGTAGCTATTACCATACTGCCACTCATAGTTTCCACGAGTTTCGGAAACGGGGGTGCGGAGCACGGCGGGAAACGGAGTTTCGGAGTTTCGGCCTTCGGGAAGAAACGGGGAAACGGAGTTTCGGTTTTAGGGTTTAATACATACATATATAATTAATAAAAACATTACAAAAGCTTGAAAAATACATCTTTGCTTAAGTAACAAGTTCAATGTCAAAGACTCAAATGATAGATCAAAATTCAGAAATGACAACTGTAGGCTCAAGCCTCAAAAGAGTCAATACAAAACAAGATCCATCATCCATCATCCATCATCCATAATCCATAATCCATATGTATAGACTATAGTAAATACAAAACATGATCAAAAAATATCCATGTGGCTGGCAGGCTGGCAGCAGCTGCTGGCATGACAAAATCCTAGAGCTAAGTGCTCCAAAAATCACTCATCAAGATCATCCATGGAGGAGTCATCCTCCGACTCATGAGAGTCAGGCTCAGATGAAGAAATGGTAGGATCATGGTCCTCTGCCTCTGCTGAAGTGGAAGCGATGGATCCCCCCCTCTGCCTCTGAGAATGGGTGGTGCAGCGGGTGTTGTGGCTCGGCACTGTCAGCTCCTCATAAAGCAAGGTGTACATATCACGCTCATTCTGTGGGATCTCTGGGATGAACCTCTCCCTCATGATGTCGATCTTATCCACATTCACCTGTGAAGGCTCCGGATGTCGGGCATTCCTCTCAAGGAGCTGGAGGTTGCAATGACAAAACACCAACCGCTCTAGCTGAGCGGTACTCAGCCTATTCCTCTTCTTTGTATGGAAGAGGGCCCAAGTGCTCCAATTCCTCTCACATGGACCCGAACTGCAATCCTGTGAGAGCACTCGAATGGCGATGCGTTTCTGTTATTGAAATGCACATACAATTAGAAATTAGAACTAAGTGGAAACAAGAAAGATGCACATTGTACAGTGTACTATGTAAACTGTAGTTAAGGGTAGTGAATTACCAGCGTGGGAGCACAATTTCCATACTTCTCCCACCATGAGACAGGCTGTAGCTGAGTCTCTCGAAGCTTTGCAGTCTCTCGACCAAAGCTCCCTGTCTGGTTGCGAAAGGCCAAGAGATCATCCTCTATACATTTCAGCATGTGCACATTACTAGATGTCAAGTTCCTCATGTATGTCATGAAGCCTTCTTCTAGCTCCTCGTTCTCGTATTGCTCCTCATCTCGCCACAAAGGATGCAATACATGTGCTACTGCATGAATCGGCCTGTGAAACCAATCCCATCGCCGATTCCACACAGCCTTGATTTCATCAACCCTTTAGAGATCAAACCATAAGATAAAAAAGGACAAAAAACAAGAGTCAAGAGTCGAGACCAATGTAAAGACTCAAGAGTAAAATAAAGATAAGAAGTAAAGCAAGGGTAGCCATGACTGAGGAGACTTACTGCTCTGCTCTCAAGTAGTCTTGCTTGTTGAGAGCCTCCCCAATCTTGTCCATGTACTCGTATAAAAGGCCTAGAGTACTGCCCTCCATGTCTGTAATGCGTAACACTGTGTAGATGGGGTTGAGAGTTTTGATCAACCCCTCAACCTCTACCCACCACTCCTCTCTCATGACATCACGCACAAAAGCTCTTGCCTTGGGGCTCTCTCTCTCATCCCACTCTAGCCATTCATTTGAGTAGACAGTGCGTACCAACTCTCTGCGGACTCGCAGGAATCTCTCAAGCACAATGAACATGTATGCAAATCTGGTGGCTGCAGGCTGCAATAGCTCAAGAGTGCTGTAGGCCCGATACATGCTCAAGACTTTTGGCCTCTTCTTCACAAACTTCACCATGCTTCGTGCGGTGCAAAAGATGGCTTCAACCCATTGTATTTGACCTATGTCCTCAATCAATAAGTCGAGGCTATGTGATGCACAAGGGGTCCACACAATGGCTGGAAATTCATCCTCTAGCATAGAGCCCATAGACTTACAATTACTTCCATTATCTGTCACCACCTGCACAACATTCTCAGGCCCAACTTGCACTATAGCCTCCCTTATATGTGTCCAAATAAATGCACCTGTAACTGTGAGACCTGGGAGGGAGGCATCAATGGCTTTCAAAAACATAGTGCCTTTGCAGCATGACACCAAAACATTGTATACATTTCTCCTGCGTACATCTGACCACCCATCACACAATATAGTGCAGCCATACTTTTTCCATGTTTCCTTCAAGGGCTCTAGCTGCACTTCTATGCATGATTTTTCCCGCTTTAGCTCTCGTGTCCGCAGAGCCTCAGATGTAGGGCCATCCCACTCGCATCCAATGCGGCTGATGGCCCTCATGGTCTTCCTCCATTGATTTGTCTTGGCCACATGAAAGGGAATGGCACACCGTATGAACATCCGGGTGAGCTCCCTAGTTGCCTCTGCAATTGCTTGCTTTTGAAATCCTGCTTGGATGCTAGCCCTTTGTACAGTAATTTTTTGGAGGGGTGTCTTGTGAATGTGATACATCACCTGGCAAAGGAGTCCTCCTTGCATGCACACCCGACACTGAGGTAGAGGAGAAATCTGATCCTGTGTCTCTGCCTCTGGCCCTCTTTGCTGCTGCTGCTTGACTTGAACCAGCTTCATGCTCTTGACCACCCATTGCTGTAGATACTTCCTCTTCGGGAACGGCAAAACGCTTTTGCCTCCACATTTCAAGGCTTTTCCGAACATCTAGAGGAACAGAGGGGCATGGCCCTACATCTTTGTTTGGAACATGAGCAAGATGGTCCTTCACACGGGTGACACTCCCCGTTTTGACCAACCCACAATATTTACATCTCCATTTCCTGGAGCCACCAGATCCTGCATAAGCCCCCACTTGCTCCACATGCTGCCAAAAAGGATCCGGAGTCCGAGCCATGTTACTTACTTGTGCGGTTCGAGGTCGGAAGACTCGGAGAGATTCGAGAAGTGGAGGCTGTTTTTCTGGTCCTGCAGGCTGCGAGCAAGGTGTGACTCCTTCTTGCTTGGTAGAGCTTAGATGGCAAAGGTGGAGGCCCCAAGTAGAGAGGTAGAGGGCGTGGTAGAGGGCTGATGTGGAGGTAGAGGAGTAGAGGGCAAGGTAGATGGCTAGAGCAGCTCCAAACAGGCGGCGGAAAGAAGCGAAAAGTGCCGGCGAAGAGAGCACGCGGGTTTTTGAACCCTGGAAAAAAATAAAAGCCAGAAACGCCGTTTCCGTTTCTGGAAACGTTTCCGAAACGTTTCGGCGTTTCGGTGCTCCAGAAACGCCGTTTCTGGAAACTATGCTGCCACTCATCACAATCTTGAGGACCTGGGAGAGAGAGTGCTGAAAGCCTGTAGACTCCATTCTCCACTCCACCTTCCCAAACCACTTGGCGTGTTGCTTTGTCCCGGAGAGCAACAAAATGCTCATCAAACTCCACCCGTACGCCAGTCTTGCAAACCTGATGCACTGACAACAGATGAAAACCAAGTGCCGGAACATACAACACCTGGGAGGAATGCTTCCCCCCTCTGCCATCGGGAACTATCTCCATCCTGCCCTCACTGTGAACTAGGATAGTGGACGTATCCCCAGTAAGAATCTGACCAGAAAGCCTGCAGAGATCCTGTAAACCGGAACGGGAAGGAGTCATGTGCCTGGAAGCACCACTATCGAGAATCCACTCCCGAGTATCCGTTGCGGAGAGTCCTCCAATCTCCTCCCTGCCTGAAGAAAATGAAGCATCGGTGTCCATCACCTCCAGGTGCACAAAAGCCGGAGTCTTCATGATTGTTGAGGAGTCTTCACCCTTCTCGGTCGTCCGCTTGGGACATTGCCTCCAATAGTGGCCTTTCTCGCCACAATCATTACACGTCCTCTCTGCCTTTAGTTTCTCGCGGTCAGCGTCGGACATCTTCTCAGAAGACTTCTCCGATGAAGCCTTCCCCTTGCCCGAGTTACGGCCTTTCGACCGTTGGCCAGTAAAGGCCTCCGAACCTCCACCCTGAGGAGGGTTCGTGAATCGTTCCTCCTGGTCCAAGACCATGGGCACAAGCTCCTCCCACGTGATGGTGCTGAGCCTGCCACTGGTAATCAACGACGAGTAGAATGCTGAGTACGAAGAGGGCAAATGTGACAGCAACGTGATGGCCATGTCCTCCGACGATATCTCCTTCCCAGCCTGAAGAACCTCCTGCTGAAGAGCCTGCAGCTTGTTAATATGCTCCCGCATCGTCGACGACTTTGCAGGGCTCATAACCCGCATCTGTACTTCCAAGGAAATCCTCTTCATGGGCGATACCCTGTTGTAAAGTGAGGCCAAATGCTGCCAAATACCTCTAGCCAGCGTCATATGCTTTATATGATTAATTACCTGTGGTGTGCAGTTGAGGAAAATAAACGAACGGACCCTGGCGTTGACACGATCCCACATCTGTGTCTGGGCCTCCCGGTCCTTTCGGGTTGACGGTAACTCCCCTTCCTCTACTTCCGGCCGTGGAACACCAACAACGACGAAATCGGTGAGGTCGTAAGACTCCAAAACGGATTCCATCATCACCTTCCATATGCCGTAGTTGCTCCCGTCCAATTGACGGTCCACCGGGAACGTGGGGAGTGTCGGAATCTTCACATGTCTCTCGGCCATCTCAAACAGATCTGCCATAGCGGGGATGTACTCTGAAAAGGGTGGGTGGGTGGGAACAAAGAAGAACTGATACCTGCAAGTGGCTGTCCAGCAAATCAGCCCGCCTTCCTCTTGCTTCTCCTCTTCCCGAACAGTCCAAAACAGTCCACCAATCAGCCACAAAACAGCCCCCTCTTGCTCACACAAATCCCAAGACCTATCTAGAGCCTAGGCTCTGATACCATGTCAGAATATGCAGCGGAGATGATGACCAAATCTGGGAACACGAGCAAAAACGCAGGCAAAAAAAACAGCACAAAAAAAGAGAGAGATGTAGGCGTGTAACTCTGCTCTGATATACACAAGAAGATCCCGAATATGATACAAATGAGGTATGGGGGCTAAGGACCTATATATACTCCCCTAGAGGGCAGTCGGCTAGCATCAAGAAAGCCCACGACTGAGAAAAATGTCCACGACTACTAAAAATAGCAGTCGGCCAGCTACAGATGCCTCCGTCTAGTCATAACAAGTCGGCTAGCACTCTGACAGCCCACGACTGATGTAGATCCAGTCGGCCAGCTTCAGAGTGCTCCTGGCAGCCCTCCCAAGCCTCAGAAAAATGGGAAAAAATAGGGGAAAAATACGGAGTGTGGGGAAAAATGGGAAAACACCTCATAAGGGCGGGCACACCCACAACAAAGGCCCTGGTGTATAAAACTAGACAGGAGATGACTTCTAACAAAATGCTCCTGTCACCACTGTCCCAGGCATAGATGCATCAATGGCAGGCAAAAACATAGTGCCCTTGCAAGAGGACACCAAAATATTGTACACATTCCTCTTGCGTATATCTGACCACCCGTCACATAACAATGTGCAACCATACTTGCTCCAAGTGGCTTTTAATGACTCCATCTCCACCTCCACTGCTTGTTGCTCTCTTCTGAGCTCTGTAGTGCGCAAGGTCTCATAGGAGGGTCCCTTCCACTCACATCCAATGCGGCTGATTGCCCTCATGGCCTTTTTCTATCATGACTCCATCTCCACCTCCACTGCTTGTTGCTCTCTTCTGAGCTCTGTAGTGCGCAAGGTCTCATAGGAGGGTCCCTTCCACTCACATCCAATGCGGCTGATTGCCCTCATGGCCTTTTTCTATTGTGGTGTGCACACAATGTGAAAAGACAAAGCACATTGAATGAAAAGCCTAGTGAATTCCCTAGTTGCATCTTTAATTGCTTGCTTTTGCAAGCTTGCTTGAGTCATGCAATCATTTCAGCATTGAAGAAGTAGACATCAATAGAAGCATGTAGAAGGGGCTAGAGGTCAACCCTTAGGGGCTGACCAAGGGCCTAGCATTCAGTCACCTTTTTGTACCATAGGAAATACAAGAAAACCCTGACACCAACTATCTCTCTCTTCTTCTCTTTCCTCTGTCTTAATCATGTTTAATTAGCATCTTGTTGTGAATTAGGCTTAGGGCCGTGGATCAGTACAGCAAGGCTTCCGTGCATGCAACACTCAAAGTCGTAAAGCTGAGCTAGCGTGAGGAAGTCTCGTGATGGTGTAAGATGATGGCCTCGATCCTCCTATGGTGGGGCGGGCGTGGGTGTAGGCGTGGGCGTGGGTGGGGGGCCGGGGCCTTTGGGTCGAGGTCGTCGACCTCTGCATAGCTCGATGGCTCTGTCCAGTGTCACTCCTCTAGGTCAAGCTCCTACATTCAGCGTGGGGTCTAGGTAGGGTGGGTGGGTCTGCCCTTGGATCTCGGGTGTCTGGAAGAAATTAGTGAGAGTACTTTGCGTTGGTCCTCGGGTAGGTTCTATTGGTTTGGGCCGCAATATTGACTCCCTGTGTTTGTGAAGCTCCAGAAGGAAGAGTCCTAGGTATCTTTGAACTGGGAGGTCGCATCTCGGAAGAGGCAATGGAACCTCCCCCCTGATCTTAGAGTACGTCGGACATCGACGTATGTAGTGCTCCTCCGTCTCGGCCTCGGTATGGCATAGCTAACACATCCTATCCTTTGGTGCAGCCATCCCTAGCCATATCTTGCTGTCTCCACTCTCAATTGGTGGGATGAGGTGCGGATCTGGTCAATCTCACATCTCACTCCAATTGTACCAACTGTACTAGCCATTGTACTAGCTGTACCAGCCCTTGTACTTGTTGCACCAGCTGTACCAGCCATTGTGCTAGCACATTCATCCCCAGATTCTGCTCATCATTGGAGTCCCCTTTTTGGTCCCTTTTCATGGCCCTTGGTTGTGGGCTGGCCACCCTATTTTTGTACTTTTTTCTAGGATTTTCCCATGTCGGGTACCTTTTTCCCAGTCGGCCAGCAGATTCATGTCCAATCGGCCAGGTTCTCATGTCCAGTCGGCCAGCCCCTCTTACCTATAAATAGGTGGGCTGGCCTCCCACTTTTCTCATAGTCTAGTCTTTCTTTTTGCTTCCTCACTTATGAGACTCTTCATGTCTCTTGCTTGGGACTGTATCACTTCAGTATATTCAGCATAGTTGCTTCATATCTCTCTCTCTCTCTCTCTTGCACTCTCTGTTCAGCACACTCTAGTGCTTGTTTGCTTCCGCTCCGTGCACTCATTCATGGTATCATCGCTCCCGGTTCAACGTTAATCTGCTGCCCCAGTCAGCGTTAACTTCCTGCCCCAGATCTGCCTCAGTTTTCAGCACCTTAACATCTGTGTTTTCTTCTCAGTTCTGCTGCTGGTCGGCTGGCTTCTTCCGGCACCTCTCCATTGCAGATTCAGGTCTTCCCTTACTGGTTTGATCTCTAAGATTCCCTTCTTCACCCGTCGGCTGCTCCTTTTCAAGGCTGCAGCATCTATCTTGCTGTGTTTTCTTCCCTACAGGTGGTTATTGCAGTTTTTGGTGTTTTGAGTTGAGATTTGGTGGCTTCTGGTACCTGTGGTGGACACTCCTTCCGAGATTGTGCATTTTTTCTGAGATTGAGCCCAAGCTCTTGTGATGGCTGCCCCGACCACACTTCATATATTCTGTGAGTTTGCAAAGTCGGATGGCTCCAACCACACTTTGTGGAAGGTGAAGGTGAAATGAGCCTTGCGTGGCGTGGATCTCTGGGATTGGCTTGTTACACTTGCCAATGCCACCCCTCCCACCCTTGCTTCCGGTGGTGTGACTCAAGCACAGATTGATATTTGGTAGGCAAATGATCGTTGTGTTTTCACTTTTCTGATGTTGAATTGTCAGGATTCTGTTCTCTCTCATGTGCATACAGCAGATGCTGCATATGAAGTTTTGAAGGCATTTGCAGATCTTTACGAGATTAAGTCTCCGAGACGGATTTTGGCTTTGGAAAAGCAGCTTATGAACTTGTCAGTTTCTGCCTTTCCATCTTTATCTGCTTTCAACTCGAAGATGAAAGATCTCCGGGATGAGCTTGCTGTTTGTGGCAAGGATACCTCTACAGAGGATATGGCTATTCGGCTTCTCTCTAGAGAGGTTTGATGCTTATTTTTAGTGTCTTGTTTCTTCTCCTCGTCCTCTTCCAGTTACTTGGGAGGAAGTTCTCCCCTCCATTATGCAGATTGAGTCTCGCTTTGAGGAGCGGACTGGCACCTCTGGTGGTTTTGATGGAGCTTTGGCTGCACGAGATAAAGGGAAGAATCAACAGAAGAAAGGGAAAGGGAGTTCTTGTCAGAACTCCAAGGATAAAGACAAAGATAAAAGCAGATCTTCTAAAAACAAGGACATTGAGTGTCATTATTGTGGAAAGAAGGGTCATAAATCGCCCCAATGTCACAAGAAGAAGTGGGATGAAGAAGCAAAGAACTCTTCCTCTACAACGGTGTCTCAGACCAAGGATGATGATGGTATTCTTCTATTAGCAGGTACTCGTCGTGTACTTGCTCTTGTGACTTCTTAGTTGCGGTCGTGGATTGTGGATAGCGGTGCTAGTGCTCACATGACACTCCATCGAGATCGGTTCAAGGACTTCACTGCCACGACAGGCGAGATCACTTTGGGTGATTCTTCTTCCGTGCTAGTGCATGGACATGGCACCATCCCCATCTTCCGCTCCTCCGAGGACAAGAGATACTTCTCTCACGTTCTGTACATTCCAGATTTGGAATTTAACCTTTTGTCAATGAGTGCTCTTACAGCTCAGGGTGCGGAGGTGATCTTCTCTCGTTATGAGATTACCATTCGTGATAAGGAGACTGGTAGTATCTTGGCTCAGGGAGTCCAAGATAGTGGTTTGTACAAGTTGACCGCTTTGCTTTCTTCTGGTTCTTCAGCTCTTTGGCATGCTCGGTTTGGCCATTTGAGCTATCAGCTTCTACAGTGAGCTTCGAAGGATGGGTTGGTTGAGCGTTTACTGACCATCAAGGCTCCATATTCTGTTCGTTTCTCTTGTTTACAAGGGAAGCAACACCGAGCCGTCTTTCCGAAGGAGGCAACACACAGATCTTCAACATCACTTGCTCTTGTTCATGCAGACTTATGTGGTCCTATGAGTACTGCATCTTTGAGTAAGGTGTTGTACATGCTCGTGATGGTGGATGACTTCTATAGATATACTTGGGTTTCTTTTTAAAGTCCAAGGATGAGGCTTTTCAACACTTTTGTGATTGGAGGGTTGAGGTGGGAAAAGAGACCGGTTCCTCGGTCGAGGCTCTTAGGACCGATAGAGGGGGTGAGTTTACATCCCAGGAGTTTCAGCAATATTGCAAGGCTCATGGCATTTAGAGACAGCTTACTACAGCATATACTCCATCACAGAATGAAGTTGCAGAGAGGAAGAACAGGACCATTATGGAGATGGGCCGTGCTATGCTTGAGCATTCTTCATTACCTCGACGTTTTTGGGCTGAGGCGGCTTCTACTGCTGTCTACATTCAGAATAGGTCTCCTATTGCTGCGCTTCCAGATAAAACTCCATATGAGGCTTTCCATGGTGAGAAGCCCTCTATTGTTCATTTCCGGGTATTTGGTTGTTTGGCGTATGTACATGTGCCTAAGGAGCATCGTTGCGCTTCTAGATAAAACTCCATATGAGGCTTTCCATGGTGAGAAGCCCTCTGTTGTTCATTTCCGGGTATTTGGTTGTTCGGCGTATGTACATGTGCCTAAGGAGCATCGCTCCAAGTTGGACTCCAAGTCTTAGCGCATGACTTTTCTCGGATACATCACATATCGTCTATATGATCAGAAGTTGTTGTGAGCCGTGATGTGGTGTTCGACGAGACTCCTACATCTTCAGAGGGGGGTGGTGAGCTTCTTCTTCCTTCGCCTCCATCTCCATCTCTGCCTCCTCCTCCTCCTCCTCCTCCTCCTCCTCCTCCTCCTCCCTCTGCTTTTGTTACACCTCCAGTTGTGGATTCTCAGTCAGATGATGATGACTATGCTCCTCCTCCAACGAGTTCGAGCAGATCTGTGCCTGGATGGTATTTTTAGATAGTTCGTGATTCTGGGTTACTTGAGCTTCCTTCTACTCCTCCGCTTGGTTCTCTCAGGCGATCTTCCAGAGTTTTAGGGAAGCAAATTCATGAGGGCAACATGTTTGTTAACTATGCTCTTATGTCCTCTATCATTCATGGTCCTTCTGATCCCACTTCTGTGGACGAGGCTCTTTCACATGAGCCTTGACGTTGTGCTATGCAGGCAGAGCTGGATGCTATTGAACGGAATGGCACTTGGATTTTGGTGCCTAGGCCACTGCAGCGTAAGGTGATTGCTGTGCGTTGGATCTTCAAATCGAAGTTCTGAGTTGATGGCAGCTTGGACAAGCACAAGGTGAGCTTGGTTGCATCACTTCAGTATATTTAGCATTGTTGCTTCATATCTCTCTCTCTTGCACTTTGTGCTCAGCACACTCTAGTGTTTGTTTGCTTCCGCTCTGTGCACTCATTCACATTGTACCAGCTATATCAGTCCTTGTACCTGTTGTACCAACCATTGTACTTGCTGTACCAGCCACTGCACTTGTTGTACCGGTTGAATGGAGAGTCGGCATTTCTACAGCTATGTGCTGGCTGAATTTTATGGTTGCCTCGTGTTCGGCTGTGTTATGGCATTTGTATATGGATAATCCGGCATCTCCCATGGGGAGAGTAAGGCCCTCAAAGCTTGTACATGATATTATTCTCCTTGGGTAATAAAATACTCCAAGGGAGGGGGTCGGCCCATTCCAGCCTCTATGCGGTGTCACATGTGCAAGCTCCATTTTCAGCATTTGTGGATGTTTTGTCCAGCTTTTATGTTTTATGCAAAGTGATGATGGATATGTGTTAAGGCTATGGCTATGTTTAAATGTTTTAATATGCATTGATGGTATCAACAAGTGTGTCAAGGGCCCTAGTTCCCCGGGCACCGCGAGTTTCATCAATAGTGCTATGTATGACCTTTGAGGTCCCCCCCCACACACCCCCCCCCCACCCCCCGAGGCCTGTACTCTGCTAGTGAGACGGACTCAGAGAGTGTAAGAATCCCCCAAACCATCGGTACCCCCATATCTTGCAGTCTCCTCATTAGCTTGGCTCGTGGGACGATATCAAAAGCTTTGTAGAAATCAACAAAGTAGCAGTAGTATGTCTGATGCCCTTGGGCTCTCCCCTCCTCAATGATGGCCTGTAGTGTGAAGATCATGTCCATTGCCTGCCTTGGTGCCCCGAGTCACTGCGCCTTAGCGCACCTGCACAGCTCATGCTCCATAATTGACTCATAGATCTTGGCCAAAGTATGACCGATTGTGATAGTCTTGTAATTGTTGAGGTCCATGGGATCACGTGCCTTCAAAATGGGCACAATGGTGTTGGAGGACTAGTTTGCTGGGAAGCCCTTGCATAAGGCCCTGTTGAACATGTTAACCAAGAGTGGACCCAACACGTCCCTCGCGTGATGAACCGGGGGCGGAAGGAGCTGAAGGGAGGGAAGTCCGAGGAGAAGATTGGGGAAGCGGGAGAGGAGGGGGTGGGGGGACAGCCGGGGGGGGGGAGAGAGAGAGAGAGAGAGAGAGAGAGAGAGAGAGAGAGAGAAGGGAGAACCTGCGGAGAGGGGGTAGGAGCTGCAAGGTCGGGCCTACAGTCTCCACTCTTTGTAAAATAGAAGCTCCTTGGAGGGAAGGAAGCGATATGACACGAGGAACTGACTGCGGTGAGGCTATGTAGATACGAAGTGAGGGCATCCCTATCGTCCAGGCTAGAATTGAAGTGTCGATGGGAGGGGATTCTATCACTCTCCTAATAACACCACCTATCACCTGGAGGAGGGGAAGGTATTCCTTCATAAGACCAGGAAAGCAGAGTGTCACAGGAAAGGCTGAGACGGCAGCAAGGGGGGTCGGACATTGGGTCGAAGCTGAGCTGCCACCTCGCACGGAAGGCTTCATCCGTGCGTAGTGCGACAAGGCTCAGTTGCATGACTGTTCGATGCTACATGCGTATCAAACTCGACTTGGTAATATCCACGCCCCCAAGGATGAATATTAGTGATCTTTCTAGGCTTGTCGATGAGGCTTGCTAGCAAAAGATCCCTGAGTTGTCCAAGCGCCGGGCATCTACCCACAATCTTGTAGACTAAGGTGGAAGCCTCCAAGGAGGCGCAACTGTCGAAGTGAGGAGCTGGAGGCCCGCTTCTGAGAAGGAAAGGCAAGGGATGATGGCCTTGGTCGGGGATGAAGGAGCGGCTGCCATGGAGTCCTCCTGGAAGAGAGACAACTAGAAGATGCCGAAACTTGCCACACGAAAAACTGTCCGAAAGCTGCCCATTCCTAATGAAGCTGAAGAGGAAAGGGCGATGGGGGGGAGTTGGAAACGGGGTAGATAGGTGAAGAGGCAGGGAAGGTAGGGTTGGCGGAGAAGATGAGAGGTGAAGGCGAAAAGGCTGGGCGCAAAGTGGAGGCCGTGTAGAGTGGGGAAAGGGGAGAAGGGGTGGGCGCTAGCGGGAGGAAGCTCCAAGTTGCTGTTCTTCTTCTTCTTTGGCAAGCTTGTGAATAGTTTTGGCCAAAATCAAGATAACCCTCAGAAGACACGCTTCATCTTCTTTTAGATTTTGATTTTCTTGATTTTGAGTTCTTGAGGGCTTCGAGGTCTCATATTGGCTCGACAACAAGGCCCATGCTTTCATTGTGGAGACAAGTTGATTAGGTCAACATACTATCTTCCACGCTATTAGTGACCATCCCGTGTGAATACGGGGATGCCAGGCGCTAGGGTTGCTCAACCATGGCTACTCATAATGGAGGTCATACGAACATGAGCTAGCTTGTGCTTGGACAATACAATATGAGGGTGGAACATTGATATCCAACAGTGCACCTAGTGCAAGTTTCAAATAGGTTTTTCATTTGTGTCTTTGGATGGAAGTTAATTGAATCTACCTCTCTCTGTGCGGTGAAGCTCAACTTGTTGGAGTGAAACCCCAAAGTAATCAGGCATTAAACCTCAACTTTTAAAGTGTAATGCCTCCACTAGAATTGATGGAGAAATGATACCAAGTGTAACATATCCGCTCAAAATTTGAATCCCTACTCAAAAGCTTCAAGCAATTTTAAAGCTAGTTAAAGAAGAAGTAGTAGAATTCTTCCTAGCATCCACCTTATCCAGCTTCACACATTCAAAGAAGAAAGTAAAACTTGTCATGATGTGACAGTTCACCCAGAAAATTCTAGGGACGAATATGAACACCTTAAATAGGTGCTAACTAAACCTATCTAATGCGGAAACCTGTAAGTGATGTAGAGCAAACCCAAACTTGGCAAATGACATGTGGAAGCTTGATGAATAGGATGGGTACTTCAATGGACAGAATTCAGCATTCTTTCGTGAAACGAAGATAACGCACAAGGTAGAGAAATATGTTCAGAAATAGAGAGAGAGAAAGAAAGAAAGAAAGAAAGCTGTATTAACGTCTACTAGAGGCCGAACTCGACCTATGAGACAAATCAATGTACAACTGTCAATGTCTTCTGGATGTCCAGAAAAAAAAGTTCAAAATGAACATGAAATAAACTATGAAAGTACTGAGCTAGTGGGGGGGTGTGATGGATGGAGAGAGAGACAGAGAGTGAGTCGGACACAATATTGGGTCCCGAATACCCTTTGTAGGGCCCCTACCATGAATGGTGTATTTGCTTTGTCAAAATGATGAACAAATAATGCAAATATTTGTGGATCTGATGATTTGATTCTTGACCTTCAACCTTCACCCTGGCTGTAGCTTTCCCCTTGGCTGTCGTGGCCCTTGGAAGACTGCAACCCCTTGTGAATTATGAGATGATTGAATGAGATTCTTGCCCATGCTTCTATAGGCACTTCTATGCTGGTCGGTGGGTACAAAAAGGTAGTTGGCCTGTTTTATAATGTCTAATCATGCTTTAAATCAGGCGCCTCTTTGCTGTTTGTGCTGGCCGCCTCCTGTTGTGCTGTCCAGACTGGCCAAGGCTGGCCGACATGCTGCTGGACTGCCTGTGAGGCTGGCTGACAGGCTGTCCAGGCCACCTAGGCCTGGCCGATAGCCTGTCCAGGCCATCTAGGCCTGGCTGCCCTGCCTGCCCAGCCATGCTTGGCTGTTGGGCAATGCCCATGGGCGCCATGGCCCCCAAGATGGCCCACAAGGGTGGCCTAAGGCCTACCACTTCTCCAAGGCAAGGGATGTAAACACCTTCCTGGGGTAGCCCAAAGGGCTGCCTCCCTTCTTCTACATGCAACTACATGCTTCCTACAAAGATGCTTGGTATCTGGCTGTAAGCCAAACACTTTGGAACACTCGACATCATTCCAGAGGGTGACTCATTGCTTCATGTGCGGGACTTGCACACTTGACCAAGACCATGTACGAGACTTGTACACGTGACCTTGGATGCTTAGAGTGGAACCTTGGCTAACTCATATTGGACTGGGGCTCACATGGGACTCCAGGACTCACTTGCTGTGCAGGTATGTCCACGTGGCATCCAAGTGCGGGATACATGTGACATCCCCTTTTGCTTAACTTGACAGAAGCTGCATAGCCTCCAGATAGGCCATCAATAAAGCCGGATGGTCGTTGAAAAATTCTTTGTCAAGACTCAAGCCAAACCGCTTTGTGAGTCCCTCTGTCTTGAAACTTCGTGAGGAATTGTCTTTTTGAAGGGGTGTAGAAAGATATGCTCAGGAACCATCACTTCAGCTTCATCACAATAATGTATGGTTCCACTTTTCCCTTAATCTTTGAAGGGATTGGATGTGCATATGGTTTGAGCCAATCGACATGGAACACATCGTGCAGTGGTGTAGAAAGATATGCTCAGGAACCATCACTTCAGCTTCATCACAATAATGTATGGTTCCACTTTTCCCTTAATCTTTGAAGGGATTGGATGTGCATATGGTTTGAGCCAATTGACATGGAACACATCGTGCATAGTTGAGCTCGTAGGTAACTTCAACTTCATGGACACCTCGTTGATCTTTCTGTGGATAGGAAACGAACTGAAGCTTTTGAAAGATAACTTTGGGCATCACTTGCCCACTTGATCTTGTTACGACCCTGTGTTTTTCTCTTGATAGTATGCAAGTGTGCACGGGGACATGGTGGACAGTGTGAATGGTACCAGTTTGGGGCCAAGTGATTAAAGTCCTTTCTCATAACCCATGGGGACAAAGGTTTAAAAGCCTTTAAAAATAAAAGAACCCCTTTTAGGGGATAGTCGTGGCCCTTACACTATTATTGGGGCCTATGCTTCTTTTGGGGAGAGTCGAGTTGCAGGTTCAGGCGTGTGTGCTTTTTAGCTTTCTCTAAGGGGAAATCGTGGGCTGGACTGCACGTGGGCTAAATTGAGAAGCAGGGCTGTGAAGCAATCTCTCTCCCTCTTTGCAACAGGTTGGCGATTGGTGTGGGCTGTAGAAAAACGCAGGATTGCAGGGGCAAGAAGTGCAAGGCTGGATGGTGCTCTCCTTTTCTCTCGTTGTTGGTGGCTGCAGAAGGTGCAGTACGGCAAGAAGTGGGACTGAACAGGCACACGCGCTTACTCCCTCTTTGCAACAGGCCGGCGGGCTGGTCAGCAGGGAGGCAGGGCTGAACTGCGTTTTCTCTCTCCTTTGGAAGGGGGGACGGGCAGACTGCAGGCCAGCGCACAGAGTTGAACAGGCTTTTCTCTCTCTCTCTCTCTCTCTCTCTCTCTCTCTCGTTTGGAAGGGGAGCGGGCAGAATTGCAGGAGGACCAGAGGAATGTTTTTGAAACTGTTTATGGTCTCTTTTGGTTAGCTGCAAGTACAGCTGTGTGTATGGGTTTCTGGCTGCAAGTATAGGGTCACCTGGATGTGTTTCTTGGCATGGAAGTGATGCAAGCCTACCCCCCTTCTTTTTGTTGGCAAACTGCAGGTTTGGTTGCGCGTTTTGACGCACCATCTGAACTCGTCTTCGAGTCGCTCAAGGTAGTGGGGCAGTAGAAACCGTTGCTTAAGATCGAAGATGAACTTGTCTTAGACATAAGCTGCCATACCTAATCTAGTGTATGAGCCCATCGAGTCCACCATGGGATGGCCTCGCCCTCTAAATACCAACCGGGCCAAGATCACTCTGTTCGTATCATTTTTTCTAATAGCGGCAAATTAAGCTTCAAATTGATGCAGCCAAGAATAAAGAGTTGTGGGGTTGAGTTTACCATTATACTTTCTGAAGTTCATTCTATGGAGAGGATGACTCCAGGAAGAAAGGAGGATCACTCGAGGAAGAAGATGGTGTCGCTTGAGTCTAAAGTCGCAAGAAATCTTTCGTGCTCCACGCGTCGCCTGGCGTCTTCTTATGTGGCAGCACGGGATGCTGTCACACGGTCTTCCATCAATGGAATCTCCAATGCTCCTGCAACTCGAGTGTTGAACTTGGTTGCGGTAGCAACCCTCCAGAATCCGGAAGAGGATCTGCTATCGGGGTTTGGGGAGGGAGAAGGAGACGGAGAAAAAGGGGTGGAGTATGCGTTCTTTCTTCTAGGGCCAAGATTTACGCCTTCTGCTTGTCCAACTTGGTGTTCTGGTTTGTTGTCTGGAACATCTCGTGCACACTCATGTCTGCCACCCCTGAAGGACTGCCTGGTGCTCCTCGTTATGGAATTCTTTGTTCTCTCTTCGTCGAAGTTCACCCTAGCTGGAATATGCAACTCCTTTCCGGATTGCAACAAAACCATCCACTAGGTATCAGAGCCTTCTTCTTCAAGTGTGAAGATTCAGCCAGAAAACCAAAAAAAAAGAGAGGAAAAAAAGTCGCTTGTGTGGTTGGTTTCTAGACTCCGGAGGACCAACCCTTTCAGTGTGACTGATGTCCCTTGAAGGACGGTTGGTTTTTAGCCTCCGGAAGCCTCCAAAGAGTCTCCCACATGCAAATGTAACATGCGGAAGCTTGATGAATATGATCGGTACTTCAATAGACATAATTCAGCATTCTTTGGTAATGAAGATAATGCACAAGATAGAGAAATATGTGCACAGAGAGAGAGAGAGAGAGAGAGAGAGAGAGAGAGAGAGAGTTGGGTCTCGAATACCCTCTGTAGGGCCCCCACCACGAATGGTGTATTTGCTTTATTAGAATGATGAACAAATAACACATATTTGTGGATCTGATGATCTGATTCTTGACCTTCAACCTTCACCCTGCCTGTACCTTTCCCCTTGGCTATCCTGGCCCTTGGAAGACTGCAACCCCTTGTGAATTATGAGATGACCGAATCAGATTCTTGCCCATGCTTTTATAGGCACTTCTATATGCTGGTCGGTGGGTACAGTAAGGCAGTCGGCCTGTTTTATAATCTCCACAACCTGTCTAATCATGCTTCAAAAATCAGGTGCCTCTTTGCTGTTTGTGCTGGCAGCCTCCTGCTGTGCTGTCCATACTGGCCAAGGCTGGCCGACATGCTGCTGGCAGATGGTCGCCTTCTGCTGGACTGCCTGTGTGGCTGGCCGAGGCCCGACAGGCTGTCCAGGCCACCTAGGCCTGGCCGACAGCCTACAGCCTGTCCAGGCCATCTAGGCCTGGCTGCCCTGCCTGCCCAGCCGTGCTTGGCTGTTGGGCAATGGCCATGGGCACCATGGCCCCCAATATGGCCCACAAGGGTGGCTTAAAGTCTACCCCTTCTCTAAGGCAAAGGATGTAAACACCTTTCTGGGGTAGCCCAAAGGGTTGCCCCCCTTCATACTCATTGCTTCATTTGCTTGATGACCAAGACTATGTACGGGACTTGTACACTTGACCTTGGATGCTTAGAGTGGAACCCTGGTTGACTCATCGTGGACCGGGGCTCACGTGGGACCAGTTTCCACCCTAGGTCCTGCACCTGCTGTAGAGATATGTCCACATGGCATCTAAGTACGGGATGCACGTGACATAGTACTGACAAAGGATTTCATCTTCGTGGCTTAAAGGCTCAAACATGTCAGATGGTCATGGAGGAGACTCTCTAGAGATGATGTACCTATTAGATCCATGCAAGTGACCCTAGTGTCCAAACCACTTTTTGATTCCCAACCACACATGTTGGCATGTGATAGGGATATTCCCCTTATTGTGCTTTATCATCCTGTCATGTGATGTCTGCCACATTATCGAGTCATGTTAAATGACCATCTAGATAAAGGTGTCCATCACACGATGCAAATTGACCAACTAACTAGCAATCTGAGAATGCTCCAAATTGATGATCCCACATGCATATCCACATAAGCAAAAGTGATATGGATGAAGTCCATGACTTGTCGCATCATCTCCTGTATATGAACCATGTGTACTCATGTGATGTCATCATCAAAATGCATGGCGAACTATGTATGTCTGAATGCACTGTTGAAAAGTACGGCTGGACTAAGGTATCGATGGATGGTCATCTGATGTGATACCCATCATCTGACATATCAAAACTGAAGTAGGGATCTAACTAAAACTTTGCTGGATAATCAGAAACAGGAATGAATTGGGTGCTTGAGAAGGAACAAAGCTATTGTAGATAGGAAAGCTGCTACTTAAACCCATAAGCCTTTACTAGAGAAACCCCATATGCCTAATATTATTCTATTAGGATATTGAAATATGGAAAGAAATGTCTAATAAGAAAACAGGTCTTATTGTCCAATAAGACCCAATCGCAATCAATTTTGCAATCAACTCTTCAATGAAGGCACCGATTCATCATGTTAATTAGAAATCGGATTAAGTTTTCTGTTAGTTTTGTCAATTAAGTTTAACAATTTAATGCTTGATTAAGGGTGCCAATTTAACAATGTGGGTAAGAAATTGAGAAATTAATTTCTCAACTTTGTCTTGTTTAATGCAATTGCAAGTTTAATGAAGTAAAAGGGAATTTGTCGGCTGATGGATTCTGCAAGGTATTTATTGCATTAATTAAGCACCTAAATGCTGACTGATTTTTTTCAACGAGGGCAGGTGAGGGGAAGCAAAAGGGCAAAAAGTAATTGGGCAAAAACTGTTGAGGTGTTCTTGTTTTTTTTTTTTCAAAAAGTTAGAAGTTTGAGAACATCATCTCTAAATCGCGCATCCCTATGCTTGTGTTCTTGTTTAAAAAATAAAAATAAAAGAGCAATGCTTTTAAGTAGAGCTTTTTTCTTAGAGCTTCACACTTTGCTTGGTGGGACATCTATTTGCAGGAATGCTGGCATTTAAACAAGAGGAAGCAGTATATGCAGCAGCAGATTGTCTGAAGAGTTTGATTCAGAAATGTGTGGATAGTGCTATGATCGAACAGGGGCTGTCCTTTTTACAATCACGGGGAAAATCCTTGAATATAGGCCCAAGTGAAATTGAACGGGTTTGCGTAACAACTTCTAGCCTACTTGGGTACCAGTTCAGTAGTGCTTGGGATGTTTGTCTGCAAGTTATCGCATCCTTATTCGATAAACTCGGTTAGTGCAATTACACTTCTTCCTTTGCATACACATACACGTATGTCATACATCCCCCAGAGCGGTTCCTTGCATGTATGCATGTAGTTATGTATGCACATTTTTTTGGTGTCAGGTTTGAACTCGACTACATGTCGTCAGTGTGGCTTGATATGCACTCAAGCAAGGGCCTGGATTTCATTTTCAAATTAAAAAGGATATTGTCAATGATGAAGGCAAAATAGGAGCATATACCTGGTCTGTTAAGATTGCCTGTCCATAACCTTGGTTTTTGCAGGTGAATCCTCAGTTACTCTGATGTCTGACATTGTGCAAGCCCTAGCTGACTTAGAGGGACTTTCGGATGAAAACATGACCTGTCGAAGACAGGTATATGTATGAAATTTTTCCGATAATGCTAATGGGACTTGTACTGATATGTGCATCTATTGTATGTTACTGATTGATGGCTTCTTTACATTCTGTAGCTACATAAAACTATTGGTGCAGCTGTGGCTGCAATGGGCCCAGAGAATTTTCTGACCTTGCTTCCACTGAACATTGATAGTGGTGAGCTATCAAACACCCGCTTATGGCTGTTACCAATACTACGGCAGAATATAGTTGGAGCTCAATTGAAGCTCTTTGCTGAGAAAATGCTCCCTCTTATGCAAAAGCTGCAAGAAAAAGTCAGGAAGGTTTGTAATTGTTGTTGAATTGACCATGTGTTTTTAACGACTTAATGAGTTACACAGAGCAGATTGATCATTTGCTTTATTTGTGTCAGCTGTCTGAAGAAGGGAAACCAACAGCAGTAAAGAAGGCAGAAGCATGTGTACAGTCTCTTTGGGCGCTATTCCCAGCATTTTGTAACTTTCCATCAGATACAGCACAGAGTTTTGGGCGGATTGCTAAACCTGTGGGAAGTGTTCTCTCTGAAGAACCGGAACTGAGAGGTGTAGTCTGCCACGGTTTGCAGGTTGTTAACTCTTGATTTTGCTGCTACTTCAAAATAAGAGAAGGGGTGGGGAGCTAGGGGTATGATCTAGATTCTTCCTCCTCTCCGTGTAATTGAAGGTCAGGGGTCTAGGCCTTCAAGTTGTAGTTGAGGGCCAGCCTTCAAATTCTTCCCCAGGGCATGTATGAAGATGAATGGGAAGATTTCCTGTCCATGCCCTCCCTGCTCTGACCATTGTTAGATCATGGAAGATTTTTCATGGGTGGGAAGTTTGTAAAGACCCCAAATTTTAATGTCATTTTAGCGCAGATGTGAATATTTTCCCTGCTATTACATTACCCTTTTGTTTCTTTCCAGATGCTCATCAGACAAAACAGGATTGCACGTGGTGAGCTTGTGGCTTCCATGATCAATGGTGAAGATCCTATAGACAGTCCTACAGTGAACAAGGCTGCAGAGGAGAGAGCCAAGGCACTTTATACTAAAAAGAATGCAAAGGAAAATCTTGCAGCTATTGCATCTTTTTCAAGGAACTTCCTTCCTCTTCTGTTCAACATCTTCATCGCAGCTCCTCCCGAGAAGCGTGGAGTTCTCCAGGTATTCGGGAGCATTGCTTTTTGTATGTTTGGGTTTTAAAGACTACTCACATTCTAAGCATACTTCTTAGAATCGATGAAACCATTTCAGTGTTTTTGAGGATTAGTAACTCAGGAGTATTACAAAGATTGTCTCTTTCTGGAAGTCTGGAATCAGCTTAGCAGCCACGGCTTGATTTTGAATAGGCATTTGACCAAGTAGATTGGGTGTTCTCTTGGATTGCATTCCATCCTGAAGGTGGATCAAGGTGTTTCTTCCTTTTACTGCTGATTGCTTTAAATGAAGCAATATTGAGGGTTTTTAATTGTACAGCTCAGTAAGGTAGGGCTGCACTTTTTCCTACGTTAATTTTTGGTGGAGGCCATGTTCTACTTTTTAGAGTGGCTAATGGTGGGGTTACTGGCAGCTGTCTTCTTTTCTGTCAGACAAGATGAACAATGAGTCTGTTGATTATATGCGTTAATTTAGGATTTTTGAGGATGGAGTGATCCAGCTGGGATACAGGACAGTCCTATTCTGTCAAGAGAAGAGTGGCGTGGAGGTTGTCGTGATGCAGCAAAAGTCTGATCCTGCCTTAGGCTAAGGTCCAAAGGGCCTTGTGTCTTCACACAGGGGGAGGGGGCCCAAGGAGGGCCCTTGCCGAGGCGCCCAGAGAGAGAGAGAGCGAGCGAGCGAGCGAGAGAGAGAGAGAGAGAGAGAGAGAGAGAGAGAGAGAGAGATTTTAATTGTATAGCTCCTGTCCACCCTTTTAAATTAATGTGAAAGCCTTTGAAAAAAAAGGTGCCCAACTTAATAGCCTCTTTGTAAAGAGTATGAATGCCTAAAAATACAGGGTGCCCTTTCAATAACCTGTCCACCCACACTATAAGTGAGTGTGGGCATCCATTTAAGAGCTGTTTCCATGCCAAGTTCCTTCCTTTTTTGCCCTTGAGCTTTGGCGGGCGTGTTTCCCACTCAAGACTTGGCCATTTCTGTGTCCGATGTCTCGTTCTGGGCACACATGATCATGTGCTGGCGCTGGATTCTTGTACTGGATAAACCGCCCTGCTTGCACTCCAGAAAGATTTGCGCGTTCTGGATTCAAACAGAGCTCTTTCACATATGAAAATACTGAGAAATGTCCGAGCTGGTTACAGACTCCATTGGCAGTGTTACCATCTTACTAGAGTCATGGATGGCTGTTCTGGAGGAGGTTGTGGAGTTTTGAGTCCTGGCAAGAGCTGGAAGGGTACTGTCTTTTTCTGTTGTTAGTCCAGCTATCAAGCAGGGGAAATTAGTGATGGATGGAGCCCTCAATTGTCCAAGCTTTACTTCCTTCGAGAGTATTTGGATTTTGTTTACTTAGGACAATACATTTCCTTTGGAACAGATTCGTGGCTTCCTGCATGAGGACCTCAGATGTTCTATAGAGGCAATTCAACCAATAGTAGTGCAGTGTATGAGTTCATACTATGCCTTTGTTGGTGTTGGACTCACACACTCACACACACAAACCTGCACATTAGGGTTAGGTGCAGGATAGAGAAGCTCACACACAGAAATATGAGAGAGAGAGAGAGAGAGAGAGAGAGAGAGCCAAAAGTGTGGTATCCACAAAATGCAAGTCAACCCTTGCATGTGTGCCACATCCATATAATATAGAAGTACAAAATATTATATGTAAAGTGTCCTTTTACACTTGATATCTAAGGGGAAAAACCACATGGGAAAAAGTGCCCTTGGTTAAGCCTTGTTCACACATAGCACTACCATAAGTGAGCATATGCCTACAAATCCCCCCTGTAGTGGAAGTGTGAACCTGTACAAGGTAGCAGATCACTCTTTGTATGAGAGTAAGCCCAAAGCTTTGCGGAAAGCTTCAAACTTTTCTCGAGGTAAAGCCTTTGTGAATAGATCTGCAACAGTAAAAAAATATGTTTCACGCAAGAAACCTGAGAAAAGCATGCAAAACAAGGTGACCCACCTGTGCTCCATGCACAAAAGACGAAGAGCCGACTGAGAATGCTAGCAATGGGCTGCCTTCAATTGGTTTTGTAACGTGCTGAGGACAAGTGGGTCTAAGGCCTCCCCTTTTATGGGCAAAAAAAACACCTAAGTGCTTTTTCCCTTAAAAAAAACTAGCCTTTTTTATTTGTGCGCTAACAACCCCCCCCCCCCCCCCCCCCCCCCCCTTCATGTGTTTTATAAAAACAGCCTCATACTGTTTTAATAATAAAAATAGCATATCTTTTTGTTTTAAAAAAAGCACCACCCTATAGATGGCTTTAAAGCATGCTTTTTTCTGTAAAAAGCCAGCCATCCATACATCGTCTCTCTCTCTCTCTCTCTCTCTCTCTCTCTCTCTCTGTGTGTGTTGCCCTTCTCTGTACCAGATGGCTCATCAGCGTCTATTGCGCTTTGTATGGATTGTTCAGGATAGTACAACCTGTTTCAGGCCCCGACAACATGCTATTGTAGGGTTGCCCTTCTGTGCATCATCTGCTGGTGGCTGCACACTTGGGTGAAATCAAGTTTTGGAGGTTATGCTTTGTGCTTACGGCTCCAAGTGACCATTTTATTGGGAGAGGTACATCCCTATGGTCGAGTTTGCCTATGATACTACTCTGCATATAGTTCTGGCAATAGCTAGATTATGTTTGAAAGGAGTTGGGTTAAAACCCCGATTCTGTGAGATTTTGATAGCTTAGTTGTGGTGCTTGATAGTTTAGGAGTCTCTAAGAGGGGGGTATGTTATCCCCTAGGTTCGAGGATATACAAATCTTGAAAAGGATGGGTATTATGTTGTAGCTAGCAGAGAGTAGTCTCAACGATTTAAGGTTTATGATTCCATGAGGAGTTGGAGCATTGAAGGATGGTTTATGTTTTTCAAGGACATGAAAGGGTTCTGTTTTTTTTTTTGTCTTTTTTCCATGGTCATATACTAGAGGAGGAGGAGCTTTAGTTGAGATGGTTCCTTGATACACGGCTATGTGGATTTGATAGACAGGTATAAACCTGATTTCGGGGACAATTGATACATTCTCGTTCATTTCCAAGAGTGGAACTGCCCTAAGTGGGAAGGAATGTTACGTACCTAACACCAACCCTTGGGGTTAGGGACTAATCCAATAATAATAATCAAGATTATTGGCTATTTATGATTGGACTGTTATTATAGCAGCAATAAGCACTAAAAAAGTGAGTCTTGGGTTATTATTGATTCATTTTGGTTTGGACTTGGACATGGACCAAGAGGCTTACTCTTGCACAGAACAACTGCCTGTTGCACCCCATAGATCCTGTACATAATCGCCTTGCGCCTATTGCATACACTTAAGCCCATGCTAGTTGACCTCATACACCATGGAATAGAAATGCCTAACCGCGTCGTTGACCAAACAAACAGAGAGAAACTACGGTTTTATTTCTTTCAAAATAGGTTTTCTCGGGACAATTTCACCTTCACACATGCATACAAATCTCCCTTTCTCCCCCCTTCTCTAAAAATCCACATGAATCCTATCTTGGCAGCAAAACCTAAAAAAGGACCTACTTCTTTCATATCCAAAACACAGATATGGTGACCAAGAGATACCTAGCTTAGACAAACTTGAAAAAACACAAACAACATGCAAACCTTGCTTTTTTCTGCCTCTGCGATTGAGTTAGCTATAATACCAAGTACAAGAAAATCTGATGCAACGGAATCAAGTACAAAAGATAACGCCAAAATGGAGCTCTTGAACAAGAGGTTATAATGAAAATGCCTAGTCTCTGACCTTAGGGCCTTGGGGTTGTCCTGTATCCTACTGTATATGACGTACAAGAAAATCTGATGCAACGGAAAAGATAACGCCAAAATGAATCTCTTGATCTCAGCCTATGGACCTATGGACTGCTGTTAAATGCTAGTGCTCAGCCGAGTCCCTTGCTGCAGATTGTTTCTCTCTTTGCTGCTCTTGACTGTCGTGGCCCATAGACAATGAGATGAATAAATGAATATCCAACCCTTGTTTATATAGGGGGAGGACAATACCTGGTCGGCCTGTCTTCATACTGTCGGCCTGCCCACGACTGGCTAGAGTTTACACTCGTTTATATGCTGCCCGACCAGTGCCCGTGCCTGATTGCTTCTGGCCCTGCCTGACTGCCCGAGAAGCTGCCGAACTGTTTTTGTGTGCTGGTTTTGACTGTCCCTGATGCTGGTGTGCTACCTCTGTGCTGGATGCTTTCCTGGGCTGTCCTGGGTTCTGGCTGGCCCGTTTAGGCTGCTCAGGTGGTTTTTGACTACTTGCAGGTGTGTCGTAGTTAGGGTCTTGCACTTGTCTTGAACAGAATGTCCACAGAATCCAAGTGTGGATGCATATGACATACATACAGACATACATATGGGTGCACAAGGCTTTGGACATCAGAAGTAGACCTTGCTGTCTAACATCCTACACCACATTTATACAAGGTTTAAGTTGTGGTTTGTTCAGGTTACTATTGGGGATTTGGCATCTGTTTCAGAGAAGAAAGTGGTGAAGGATTTTTTTGTAAGCATCATGCAAAAGCTTTTGAAAGCAACTAAGGAAGCCAGTGAGATTGCCAGGCCAAATGGTCCGGAGCCAATGGATCTTAGTGGTCCAAAGAAAGAGGAAACTGCATCATCAAAAAGGTTATGACTCATAGCTAAGTTAAGTTTTGGCCAGGTTCAAATCAAAGCTCTATTGAGCAAGGCGTGTTAATACCTTTTTGGCTTTTTCAGGTGCATTTTCATGGACTTGGCTCTTTCACTGCTGCAAGGATTGGATGATGAAAGTGTTGGAGTACTCTTCACAGCTATAAAGCCTACTTTGCAGGTAAACATGGAAGCTATTTGTTTGTAGTAGGTCAAAAGGATGCAACTTCACTACTTTGTTTTGGGATTTGGCATGGTTGTCTGAGTTGGAGTTTGTGGAACAGGATGTGGATGGGTCAGTGCAGAAGAAAGGCTACAAAGTCTTGGCAGGCTTATGCAAGGTAAGTAGTTGTAATGAAACATTTGGATGGTTGAAGTTTGTAGACTCAAGCAGCTGCATGACCAATTTTTCACCTCCTCTTTGAAGGAACATGCAGGATTCCTTGCCAACAGATGTGGTGATATACTGGAGTTAATGCTCATGGCCATGCCGTCTTGCCATTTCTCTGCTAAACGGCATCGGCTTAACTGCCTGCATCCACTTATTCTTTACATTTTCAGGGTATAGCTGCAGCAAAATCTAGTTGAAAGGCACATGCTACCTTAGCTCAACTCCTTCGCTTCACCTTCTGCTCCATGTGTGATGATGAAGTTGTTTTTTGCAGTCGAATGTCCAAGATAAAGACCAAGTATTGAGCTCTTTCATTGGTGAAATTGTCCTGGCCACAAAAGAGGTTTGTTTTTTTTTTCTTTTCAACTTGTGAAACCTAGGGGTTCTGACCTGTGCCCGATGTACCTAAGAAGAATCTTTCATCCAGATTTAATGTGGAAAACCCAAAAATATTTACCTCAACGGACCTTGGAGACACTGGCTAGCTCAACACTCAGCCATAGCCTCCCTTGGAGCATTCCGGATAGTGAGGCTAGACCAAACCTGCCTGACTCCTCAACGCCCTTGTGTCCCATACCACCAAAATGTACCTTCTTGGTGTTACGCCAGAGCCAGTTCCAGGTGTGATCTGGGTCCTGATTCTTAGGAATGCCCATTAATGAGCCTAATACTCACTTTTATAGATAATGTGTATACTTAAAGGTCACATTGCACTAGCTCAGGGCTTAGTAACTTGTGTATACTCAATTATTGCCTAGTGTCCCATTATTTAGCCACTAATTTGCATTAGCCTAACCTCATCGGTATTGCCAGGCAAGTTATATCTTTACATCATGCCACTTTAGCGCTGAAAAGCCATGATGATAGATGTGTGTATATTTTTTTCCGGATATATGATGCAGACAAACATAAAGACAAGGAACTCAGCATATGAAATTCTAGTACAGTTGGGACACAGCTTGAAGGATGCTGATCCAGTTGGTTCTGATGGAAAATTAATCCAGTTTTTCACCATGGTAAGAATGTGAGTATAGCATAGTCTAATGATGATCGTGACGTAGGGATTGGGAATGTGAAGGTATGTTCTTTTTATTGATTTTGTTTCCGTTCCTATTGCAGATTGTCGGTTGTTTAGCAGGGACCACACCACACATGAGAAGTGCAGCAATCACAGGCCTTGCTAGATTAATATACGAATTTAATGATCTTTGCCATACTATTCCTGATCTCTTGCCTTCTGCTCTTCTTCTGCTGCACAGCAAGAGCCGAGAGGTTATCAAGGTGGGTGTTTTTATTAAGATCATTACTTGGCCATATTTAGATTTTCCAAATGATTGAGAGGAAATCGTTAGAATAACTTCGGGAAGAAAGATAGGAGGGGGTGGGACCCTCCTTGCCCAATTATATAGTTGTTCCAAGGCCCATTTCCAGCACCTTTTATGCCCTTTTTCTCCATGGCTGATTGGGGGTGCATTGTGGAAATGCTGCTGGTAAGTATTTCTGATATCTGACTTTGGATTCTGTGTTGCTTCAACTTGCCCTTCTTCGTGGAGTCAGAAAAAGAGGTGATCCACAATGCTAGCTAGCAAACTAATGCTTCAAATACTGAGTCCTCTATCATTGTCCAGTCTGTTTTAGGTTTCTTGAAAGTGGTGGTTGCACGGCAGCCAGCTGAACACCTGCAACAACATCTCAAGAGCATGGTGGATGGTCTACTGGTGTGGTCTGATGACTCCAAAAATCACTTCAAGGCAAAGGCATGTTTCCAACTCAATTACATGCGCATCCACTCACTGATGTAGGCCCCCGTCTCTGTTAAATAACCCTGCTGCATGAGGTTAACTCACTCTGTAATTGCCCACTGCTAATCCATGTTACATCTTGCATGGCCCATAGAGTATTAACCATGCCCTTAAAGCTGATCCATGATAATTTTGCACATTCATGATGATTTTTTCTGCCTTTTTACCTTCAGAGAAGGGAGATATGTCACATACTTTTAGCCGGGATCTCACCCGGACATACCCTAGAGCATTGAGGACATGGATAGGGATGCCTAGTGCTTTTACTGTGTGCTGTACTAAATCAAAGTGCTGGTCTGAACCTTTGTGAGCTCTTCTGATGGAACAGGTTCGAGTGATTTTTGAAATGCTGGTGAGGAGGTGTGGTTTACAAGCAGTTTCTGCAGTAACACCTGAGCCACATGCAAAGCTCCTCACTCACATCAGGAAGGTAAATGGCATGTACCTGCATAGAATGTGTTTCAATCTCAAATGTGTCACTATTCCTTTCAGGAGATCTCATTAATTGTAAACAGAAGCTTGTCCCGTTCATTTTGTTGTGTTGACAATTGGTCATTACTTAAATTCTGACTGTGTGATATTTTCCAGATGAAAGAGCGAAAAGAGAAGAAAGAGGGTGATGAGAATAAGTCAGTTAGATCTCATGCAACTACAGCAAGGTTTGAACTCTTTTTTAGCTCTCTTCAGTGAAGCTCCTATTTCAAATTTGCTAACATAGTTGATGACATGTAAAGCCATTACAAGCATATGCACACATTCTCGCACATGCACATATAAATACGTGTGTGTGTGTGTGTGTGTGTGTTAATCAAGGCATTATATTTAAACTAAGGAATTGAACACAATTAATAATTTCAGGCAAAGTAGGTGGCAGCACACACAGTATTTCTCCGATGCTGAAGATGAAGGGGGAAGCGAGGATGACAATATTGACCGCTTTACAGTAACTTCTGGTGGAAAATCTTGGGCTGCAACAACAAGGTGAGCCTTAAACAGTAATTACCACTAGCTTTTCAAGTGTGAATTCTTATCCTAATGGTGCTCATATATGGGTTTATTTGTCTCTTGTAGTTTATTTATCTACTGCACTTGATAACATACAGGTCAAGCCGGAAGCTTCGGAAGTCGAATAAGATGCTTCCAGAGGATGAGCGTGATGGTGAAAATGAACCATTGGATCTCTTAGATACGCAAAAAACCCGATCTGCGTTGTCTGCTAACAAGCTGAAGAGGAAAAATTATGACAGTGATGACCATGACCTGGAGGTTGATCTGGATGGCCGTTTTATAGTTCCGGCAGATGATAGTGCTGCCAAGCGGAAGTACTTACACGGTAATGATAATGGGGATAATGACGCTGATATGCGCAGCACAAGAAGTGCGAAAAGCTCTGGCAAAGCAAAATCTAAGGTGCATGCGAGTAAGAAAAGAAAGACGGACACAGGTTGGGCATACACTGGACAAGAATATGCTAATAAGAAAGGGGTGGGGAAAGGTGATGTGAAACGGCAAGGAAAACTTGACCCCTACGCATATTGGCCTCTTGATCCTAAAATGCTTAACCGACGTGAGGGCAAGAAATCAGTTGCTAGGAAGGGCCTTGCAAGCGTAGTACAAGTGACCAACAAAATGAAGGGTCTGAGTGCATCAGAGGCACTTGGTTTGAAGCGGACAAATCCGAAAGGGAAGCAGAAAATGCACAAAGGCATGAAGAGCAAGGGCAAAGGTAAGAAACGGTGAACACAGGAAACTCCCTTTGGAGGAGTGTTGGCAGTTTCTTTTCAATGCATGCTGAAAGGTGTATACATAACAGGCAGATTGGAATTATTCAGGGCTGTCAGCTTAGTGCCATCTCTTACGAATCATACACCTCCGGTGAGAAGACTAGCAAATATGTTAGGTTGCCTTATCACAGGTGGAATTGAAAAGGAAGATTATGTCAAGGTGACGATTTTTGTCCTGAGGTTTGTATCATACCAGAGCTCTGGCTTTGTGGTTACTTCTTTTGTAAGATGTGTTGAGTTGCATCAGCAGTGTCTTTAAAATCTTTTTTTCTTTAGTATCATCAGAAATGCTGAGTTAGCAGGCTCTTTTCAGCATGAAGCTTCATTCCTCATGCTTAATTATTGGACTTGGAGAAGGCATACTCTGAATATCTGTACATGGTTTCCGGAAACAGTTTTGGTTGTGTTGTCAGGAGGGGGCACAAACACTTTCCCTTAGGCTGCAGGCTCCCTTGTTTTCTGCCATATACCAGTGTTTTTAATAAGGCAGACTTCAAGAGATTTTAGTTTTTAATCTCCTCATTCCCGCATCATCAGCATGTTTAATTAAAGATAATTTATAACCTTCTTGCTTCATGCTGCAGGACTGCCTGAAAGGCACATTGCAATAATTTTTAACGACTTTTTTGAGTGCATGCCGCCGAAAGACAACCATAGCTGTGTCAAACAGCTCTCTCTCTCTCTCTCTCTCTCTCTCTCTCTTCATGCGAGTGGATTGGGAGACTTCATGATGGCAGGTTTGGATTTGCTGGGTGCCACCCCCAGTCCCTATTAGAGGGCATCGGAAAGATGTAGACGAATGACAAAAGTGCTGAAGCTCCAAGAGAGAGAGGAGAGAAAACAGAAAAACGCTGATGCACTAATCCTCAAGAAAAGAAGGATACAACCAGCCCGTAGGCGATGAGTGGACTCTGTACGCAGAGGGCTGAAGGTGCTCACCAAAATGATCAAGAAACAATGATGGTAAGTGAGGGAGAGAGCACCGTATATATACATCCCCATCGATTGCCTCCTAGATGCTACACGACCTGAAAATTAGGCATAAATGCCATAAAATAGGGTGGGCAACCCACAACAAAGGCCCATAAAATAGGGAAAAAATATGGGAAAACGGGGGATGCCTGAGCACGGAAAGGCCCCCATAGACACCAGAGTAGTCACTAACAGGAGATGATATATGCTAACACCCCCTCTCGGGTCTCGGGGGTGGCCCAAGACCCAAGGAACTGCCATGAATGTTAATAGCTGATTGTGACAATCCTTTGGTGAATAAGTCTACAACATTGTCCTGACTAGGACAATATTCAAGGGTGCTCGAGGATGTGCCAGGTCAAGTCGAGGAAGAGGAACAAGAGGATCCAATGAGGAACCAAGGAGAGGCTGAGTTGAATTAACCCTTGAAGATGAAGGAGCCCCCTTTGCAATGGAAGATGGTCTCATCAACCACCACATCTCTGCTAACGATGATCTTCGAGGTTGTAGGATTGAAGAGCCGATAACCTTTGGATTTTGAGTTGTAACCAACCATAATATGGTGCTTGGAACTTAGCGTCCAGCTTCTCCTTGTCACTATCAAGTACATGAATATATGCATTTCATCCAAAAACCTGAAAGAGTGAAACCAAGGGTTTTCTTCCTAGGTAGGCTTGAAAGGGGGTCTACCTTGGAACAACAGTAGTAGGGGAGTGATTGAGAATGTAAATCTTAGTAGCAACAACTGTCTGCCCAAATCTTTTGAGGAAGTTGTCGATGCTCCACTGTTTCAGCCATCTCAATCACCGTTCAATTCTTCTGCTCCACCACGCCATTCTCTGAAGGAGTACCTGTGTTGGCAAACTCCTGCCATTGAATGCCATGTAGCTCACAATACTAGCTAAACTGGCGAGAAGTAAACTTGCCTCCGTTGTTGGCTCGTAATGTCACGATGGAGCGTCCCGATTGTTTCTCCACGAAGGTTCTCCATGTTTGGAATCTGTTGAAAGTTTCTTTGGATTTGAGAAAATAAGCCTAGGTATACTTGCTAAAATCATCAACCAATTGAAAAACATAATTAGCAAAACCAAGAGACGAAGTGCGCATCAACTCTAGAGGTGTTGCAACTCACCTTGTAGCCTTCTTTGTAAAGGCCTCTAGATGTTGTTTTCCATTAGAGATGAGTAACATGGGCCCTCACGTGTTCATGTGCACTTTCAGCCTTGCATGTATACCTTGCATGTGCACAAACTTGTATGTGCACACGTGTGCATGCATCCCTTTGCACTTACATTGCATGTGTACATGCAAACACATGCACACACAAATGCACTGTGCTCACCCAAACTTTCCTCGCACATGTCTCGGTCCAAAGAAATCATTTTTTTATTTTTCATCCCTTACTTGTTCAAAATCTCTCCCCTTTCTTTAATCTCCCACCCCCCTTCTTCCATTCCCTCGGCTCTTTTGATTTAAAAAACTTCTTTTTCTTTTCATTTTTTTCCTCTTTTTGATTTTGATTTTATTTTTATGTTTTAAAAAAAATATCATTTTTCTTTTTTAATATCTATTAGAAAAGGGGAATTAACTAATTATTTATTGAAAAATGTTAATTAATTAATTATTAAGCAAAAAAAAGCTAAGGTTACTCCGAATCAAACAAAGTAAAATTAAAATAACAATGTGACTTAAATTTTTTCTTAAAACCACAGCAGCCTGCACCTTTTGCTCCGAGCATGGCCAATCCCCGTGCTTGGCGCACAAAGAGCTCACCATAGCTAATGAGGTCCGCCTTGCCAGTCAAGCTGTTCACCATAGTTGCATTTCTTTATTAATTTGGTTACTCAAAGAGATGCTTACTCTACATTGTCGCCATAGTCGAGCTTCTCTGTGTGCCTGTTAAGTTTGTGTGAGCTAAAGGCTCTCTTTGCACGTGCAAACACTCGCGCTATAGCTTGTCTCTCTCTTGGCACCCAGATGTCCCTGTGCAAACCCTCAACAGTTGTAGTCATGGGGTTCCTTTTGGCCATGCGTAGAGAGAGGCTCCCCTTGCAACATCCAATCGGACCTCTACGAATCGAAAGTCTTGGCAGATTTTCCCAATTCTCCAACATGAAAGATTCGTCGATGCTTGTCCGTCAAACATCACTGCAATCCCAAAACACCCATGTGCGTCGTGCCACAACACCAACTTGCCACCAACTAGAATGACAAAGCTCAATCAAGTGTACCAGCAAAGTCGACGTCAGTGACATCAAGGATTTCGTCATGGATCAACAAAGTAGCACTTCCTATTAATTGTACACACGTACTTGTACTTGTGAATGAATAAAAACTTAAAACCTAAAATAAAACTAAAAATGAGCCAAAGTTCAATACATGCGTATGCACCTACCACACCCATGCTTGCACATGCACACTTTACACATGGTAACATACGCACAAGCATGTATCCAGACATCTAAAAACCAACCCCTGTTTGTGAAAAACTACCTCCATAGTAGATCTGTTAAATTTTCTCTCTCAAATTTTTAAGCATCTCTTAACTAGGAGAAATTTCCATGTATGCACACATTTTAAAAAAAGTAAGATTGCATGTGCAATGTAATGCAAGTGCACATTACCACATGGCATTAGATACCACATCATTACCTAAAAAATAACTTAAAAAATTTACGGTTGCATGTGCCACATAGCAATGTGGACATGTGACACTAATTACCTCTCTTAAAAAAAAGAAATTAGGGTTGCATGAAAATGGAGGTCCCCTTTGTGACATGGCATCAAGTGCCACATCATCTCTTCAAAAAAATTCTTCAAAAAATGTGTTTCTTTAATTACTTTATTGAGAGAATCGAGAAGAGAATCTAATCGAGGAGAAGAGCTAGCAAAAATGAAACCGAGGATAAGAGCAAGCTTCACATTTTCTTGCAAGGCGCAAAACATTCCTCCAACCATGCTATAATAAAGCGAGGTCACATGCCACATTCGATGTTGTCAATCTTAAATTTCACCTCAAAGCCACGCAAGCTTTCTTATGGTTCAGTCCTTTTCAATGCCATCGCCATGTGTCAAGCAAACGGGCCGAGTAGCCACCAACTTTTCAAAAAGAGGTTGCACCAATGCTTGAATCCATTCGACCATGTCCCACAAGCCATCGATCGCTCACAGTTTAGCAGCGTACATGTCACACTGGGTGTTCTAAATTCTTTCATTCTCATGGACAAAATTCACACCCACCTTATTGACTAGTCTCGATACACATTAACACTCAATTCCCTACCTCAAACCTTGTATAAGAGGAAGAAAGAGGTGTGTTGGAGTTTTTACCAGAACAAGCTTCTACATGGGCTAAGCATCTAGTAAACACATCAACAAGCATTGATATCCCAAGCACCTCCATTACGCCTCATCATGGACAACCATCCAAGTACATTTTTGGATGGGGAGATCATGGCGAGCGCAAGGTTGGCCCATGGTACGACCAATTGCCTGGACCTTCTGAGAACCTTTCGTAGCCTCTTCATCCCCACCACCCCTTGATCCACATTGCATGTATCCCTAGTACTCACTAACACCAAATCTCTCAAGCCACAAAGACCGCCTAGCTCCATCGCATGTATGAACAAAGTCCGCTCCCTTGTCAGTAGAGAGAATTACAAAAAAAAGCAGATGAGTTGGAGAAATCTTTAAGTTCAAGGAGTACACACACAAGGACACAGGTGCAATGTCGTCAATGCTAACCCTCAGTGCACACACAAACACATACACCTACAACTAACCTCATCAACGCCAACCTACATCTCTAGATAGGGGACCACAGGGAGCATAAGCCTGGTCCATGGTAGAACCCATCGCCTTGAGAATCCTCCACTTTGCAAGTACCTCCAAAGAGCTTTAATGCATGCAACCTCTTCTTTGACTTCAATTCAACACCAACAATAGGCACTTCCTATGAGATTGTGGTATATTATCATGCCATGCCAAGAAAATTCGTATTGCCATCTACCCATGCAAATCATTCCATGGTGGTCGTGATGCTCATTTCATGAATCACAAGGTGCGGACCACTTTTACCAACTACCTAATTTTAAAGGGTCTCAAAAACATCCACAACAAAAGGAGGCCTCACATGAAGAACTTACACATCGCCTATACCTTTCATGATACCTACCACTAGGGCTTTCCCCAAAGCTTTTCACTATTATGCCATGCATCTAGTTACAGATTGGTCTCAACCCTGCATACCAACTTCATGGCATATATACACAACCCATACCTTTTCAACTCGACAACAATTTCACCACTGACTTAGGTGACGCGACAATGCAATCACCATTAGGAAGGGGATATGTTAACCACTCTATAAGACAACATAGTTTTATGTGTCCGACCTACTGAAGTTACTTTGCCATCTTACCCTGAACGGACACTTATCTTTAAGAAGACAGTGTTAGAACATATATAGCGGCATTACCTTGTGCTTTTTATGTCAAATAGGGGAAGTCTTAATAACTTTGTGTATATACTTGCTTAGGACTAGCAATAGAGACCGTGCCATTTTAATTTTGTCTTACCTAGTGGAAAGACTAGACACTTGAATATAAGTCATTTTTTACAATAAGCAATACATAATCAGTCCCTTACAATAGAATACTTTTGAGCTCTTCTTCTCTACTCTTACTTGCTAGTATAATATTGGATTCATACATTATAGATGGATGCTTGCTTGATTACATTTACTTGTAAGTCGCTCTCTTCCAATAGCTTCTTCTTTCCAAGGCATGGAACCACGTTGTGTAAACTTGACATGGTGGTAGATCTAGATATGGAAAACGTCCCTAGTATATAGTGTGGAGATGTTAGCTCACATGGCTAGGCATGACTTGTTCATAAAAATTTGGCCACTTTACTGGGCCAAGTAAGGTCTTTTATTGAACTCTAGTTTTAGATGACCACATGTAAGAATGCATGGTCACATGGATGGTGTAAACAAGAGCACATAGAAACTGCTATAGATTAGATACACATAGAAACTCCCATATAGATCACATGTGCATGGATAGATCATGTCGAAGGTCTAGTTGTACCATGGATTTGGTCCCTCTATTGACTTATAGTTTCACTCTAGGGTTTAGACATAAGTAGCATAACCCTGTCCACATTCTTGACCTGTGCTGGGACATTTGTACCTTTGAAGGATCTCATGGATCTGAACCCAACTCAGTCTTATGGGCCTGGAGTATCAAGCACGTTGTAGCTGGATTTCCCATACTAGTGTGACTTCTTGAGTGGCATAGTAATCATAGCATCCCACAAGCAGTCAATGTGTGTTAACTTTTTAATGGTGGTGTCATTTGGGAGGATACCATCAAATATCTCTACAAGCAATCTACTGAAAGAAAATGGTGATGGGTGGCTATGAGGTTGCAAAGAAAAGCTATGTCAACACCACTCCGACAAGCATGTCCTGACCAGCACAGGTCTAAGAAGGCATCTAAAAAGGCAGTGCTCCACTGTGACTCAAATTCCATACTAGAGCATCGCCTACAGATCTTGTCCTCCATTGAAATGCCCTTTGCTCTTTCCGTCTACAAACACATGCAGAGACATAGTAAAAATGGGACGGGGGGGTGTTAGCATATATCATCTCCTATTGGTGTGGCTATTATGGTGTCTATGGGGGCCTTTCCATGCTCAGGCATTCCCATATTTTTTTCCCTATTTTATGGGCCTTTGTTGTGGGTTGCCCACCCTATTTTATGGCATTTATGCCTATTTTTCAGGTTGTGTAGCATCTAGGAGGCAGTTAGCCGGCTCATATGGGGTGTATATATACACTACCCTCTCCCTCCCTTCTCATTATTATTTCTTGATCATTTTGGTGAGCACCTTCAGCCCTCTGTCTATGGAGTCCACTCCTCCCCTACAGGTTGGTTGTATCCATCTTTTCTTGAGGATTAGTGCATCATCGTTTTGTTGTTCTCTCATCTCTCTCTTGGAACTTTAACCCATTCATCTACATCTTTCCACTACCCTTTGACATGGCATTAAAGCTCAGAGGCGTCTAGACCTAGAATCGTTGATTGTTGATGTTTTCTTCACGTTTTCACGCAAACTCTGTGGTCATCCGTAGTGTTTCAGACCTATGTATCTTCTCGGGAGAGACAGATTTGCATTTTTGCATTTTTTTCTCCTCTCCACTCTCTTTATATCCCACCCAGCTTCTCTACAAGTGCAAAGAACAGCTCTTGGGATGTTTTGGTAGCTACGTTTTTAGAGGAGGTACATCACGGGGTTTAGATACCCACTCTTCCAACTTTTCCTTTTGATTCCAAGTTGGATGGCACAAACTACGACATCTGGAAAGTCATGGTGTGGTGGAAGAAATCTTGGAGACTTATGATCTTCTAGAGTTCATCACACAACCAGTCCTCTGGCCTAGCCTGGACACCGCATGGGATAAGGCTACGAGGGATTCTCTTACGCACGAAGCTGCTCTATGGGATCGGCTTAATGCCTATGCTTGGTCATTCATGCTTCTAAACTCTCAACCCTCAGTCATCGCTCACATCAAACGAGATACCCATGCATATGTTGCCTTGAAGAGACTCTCCGACATTCATCCTTCTGAAATCTCAACTCTCAATCATCGCTCACATCAAACGGGATACCCATGTATATGTTGCCTGGAAGATACTCTCTGACATCTACTATCAAAAGACACCCATGAAGATGAAAGGATGAATTGAGGAAGAGATCTTGAGCTCTTGCAAGCACACACACTCACACAAACCCTAGAAAAGAACACATAGGCTAAAAATTTGTTGTTCTTCTTCTTCTCAACAAAAGAGTTCTACCAAGAAGATAAGGGAAATAAAACATAAGTACTAAAGTACTATGAACATGCCGTCCATAATGTGAACACGCGGTCCATAATGTGAACACGCTAAAGTTAAAATATATGAATCTATGGTGGTTCATAGAAAGTGATCAAGGCCATGATGGACTATGAAAATGCTAATACGAGATTAAGATAGAGATTAATCAATGACACAATGATTAAGACAAACTCAATAATTTCATTCGAATAATCAAGTTTCATACACCCATATTTATAGCCTTGGGAAGGGCTCCAATCCATGCTTTTTGTGCACCCTAGTGCCAACCATGTGTTCATTAATGCTCACACTACATGTGCAACCTTGTGCTTTCCATGTGTCGCCTTTTGACCATTGATTTCACCTTTGAAAAGTGACCAGACAAATCAACCTTTGATATTAGACCCTTAGTCTATTCCTTGTTCTAATGTGCATGCTTCTTTTCTTGTTCATGTGACTCACTCCCTACCTTTCTTGTGCTCCATGGCACCACATCGCTCCCCCTTGATACATACTCCTTGTGAATCTAGGCACCACATTTTCAACACCCCCCCTTGGTGCCATCTAGGACACATCTAGGTGTAAGGTACACATCATAGGCATCTTGACCTAACATACAACTAGGCATCTTGGCCTTACACATGAACTAGGCATCTTGGCCTTTACATCATTCTACCATGGCTACATCATCGGTGTTAGTGGGTAGAAACAATACAACAAGATACAAGGGGTGGGTGAAAACTCCATAGTTTCAAAAAAGTGTTTCCATATCCTCCTTTGGAAAGGAGACCTCCATCACATTTGCTTGTTGAGGTTGATTCTTTGACCAGCAGTTGTTGAATTCCATGGTGTAATCATACATGATGCACATGTGAATAGCCTCTTAAAGCGGTCTCTTTTACACCCAAGAAAAAGATAACCTTTTTTATTTTATTATTATTATTAGTATAAAAAAAGGACCTTATCTCCTGCATGATTCTTCTTTGCTGCTTGTCCTGCAGATGCTTTTTCCTCCAGTCTCTCCTCGCGATGGCGTGCTTGCTTTCTCTAATTTTGTGAACTGCACGATTCTTCTTTGCTGCTCCCCTTGGGAGGATGTAGGAACCACTGTCTTCTCATTTCCCCTGAGCATGAGCGCTGGAATCAATAGGGTTGACATGGGGGTCTAAATTTGTTGGTTGTCCCCCACGTTTCCTAGCATTACTTGGTGGTGATGACACTAACTCTAGCACCCCCATCTCAGATGGCTATCCCTTGTAGGAGTGTTGCATTCATATAATTACTCTCAAAGTAGTGGATCCAATTTGTTTACATGCACTTTTGGAAAAGTCTTTGATTTCCAGAATTCCTTAGTAGGATCTTCTATTTTTAACTTGTTTGAAGAGTTTGTTGGTGGTGGTTTCTCGTCATGCTTGTAGTCTTTTAAGTTACTTCATACATTTTCTTGGGTTGAAGTAATAAGACAATAGGGACATGGACTTGAGAAGAGAAGAAAAGCATACAAGTAACTTCAATCACAAGAAGAAGAAAAGCATACAAGTAACTTCAATCACAAGAGCAAGAAGAAGAAAAGCAATCACAAGAGTAAGAAGACTCAAACCCAATTGTGGATATGGAATTATCTCTTTTCTCTTTTCTCATTAGTCAAAAATCTTGTATACAACACTCATTTGTACGATTCCCAGCCACCCAGGTAAGTCTAGGCTAATTTCCTAGTCTAAATGTACATCACCGTCATTTGGTGTTTGACTATCTTTCGACATTACACAAGTTGTAAGCTCGGAGATTTCCCATAATCATTTTACATAAAGTGCATTACGTGGTACAAAAGTATAGCTTGAAGAATACTCCCCTCCCTAATCACGGATCCGTCCTCAAAATCAATAGTGAAGCTTCGTGGGAGACTAGTTGGTAGAAGCTGTTGAAGTTCTAGTCAAAGTCAAAGCAAGACTTCATGTATTGGGTGGTTCGATGGCTTTGTAGGATGTCCACCAGAAGGTGGTCTCAAACATGCCTTTAAATGAGCATACGCCAGCTTTGCATCCAATGTATTCGCTTGTAGTAGCGGAGTATTTGTTGGCAAAGTGGGATCCTTGTTAATGTCAAAGGCCATGCCCGGTTGACCTTCATCAAATGCATGCCAATTAAGAAATCCCACCAAAAGGAAAACGATGAGCCTGAAAAAGCGGATGGTGGGGCGACTATATCAAGATCTAGCACAACATCGTAATCTTGGATGAACTTGTGCATGGTGTGAAGCATCCATTCTTCATGTAGGATGAGGGGTGGTCAAGGTGGATGAACTATAGCTTCGGGTTCTTCTCTAGCTCTTGCTCCTCAAAAAGGTCCTATTGGGGAATCAAGTACACTTATCACAAACATCAACCCGGTTATAGGCTCAGTTCTTAGATTCTCGTGCCCTAGGTAGGCTCATTTTATGGGAGGGAAGTATGGGAGTCAAATTCAGACAAAAATTGTGCGTCTGGGTAGCCATGAGTCTAGAGGCATGAACTTGGATACATGAGCCTAGAGACATGAACTTGGACACAAGAACCTAAATACGTGCACTTGTAGATGTGATCCTAGAGACATGTCTAGAGGCATGAACCTAGACATGTGAAACTAGCAGTAGTAACATTTAAAAAAACAAAGTTTGAGACCATTTTCAAACCTATACCAAAAACACAATATAGTCAAATGTGCAGCGCATCAAACCACACTTCCCCAAACCCACCATCTCTGCAAATGACCAGCACTCAACAGAGTTCTCCCTACTGTTAAGAAGGCTCAACTCCTTTGGATCCACCTCCAACAACGAGCTTTATAAGAAATGAGCCAACGAAACATAGACATGAGTGGAGGAACAAGAAATCCTTGGAAACGGGAGCCGCTATAGGCCTCCAGATTCATCAACTAGCTTTGTAAACAACATCTTAAATTTTATGAGAGAGCCTTCAACTGCCCTATTTTTGGACACAACTTCAGTGGAGTGAAAGAAGGTCTAGGAACCTCAAGGTTCACTTCCACCACAAGAAGTGATCAAACCATGTTTGATGCCAAATTTTTCAAACATTTAGTGTCGATCCAAAGCTGGGTTTATCCCAAGCAGACCATAACCAACAAGCAACAACCACAGTTACCAAAAATGGCTTATATATCTTTCGCTTTAGCACCAGGGATAAGTGCTCCTTAATACATAGATAGTGTAGATGACTCCACCGATCCTTGCTAGGGAACTCAAGGAATACTAACACAAACCTTGGGGATGGGGAAAAGAGAGCGTGGATCCTCTCAGGGAAGTATACCTGCCAAGGATGACCTCAATGGCTAGACATGTAAGACCTATGCTCTACACTGTCTATACTGTGCTCTTCGACCACCACCTAGCACCGCAGTATCCCTACATGCCTCTCACTCACACCACACCCACCACTGACCACTCACTCACCTCGCTCACACACAGAGAGACAGGCAAACACCACAAGAGCGCAACACTGTATACCAAATTGGGGGTAGTTGGTGAGCTAAAGAAAACAAAAAGGCGGGGGTGACGGTGAGATGCGAGAGAGAAACGTTTTTTTTTAAATGGTTTTTTTAAAAAGGGTAATGGAAAATTTTACTTAGAGGAGGGTTTTTTTTTGAGAGGCGGCGACTCGATACCTAGCACTTCACAAACACCAGAGTAAGGTGAGGCAGGTTTTCCGCTCGACCCACCACCCTTGGCCAGCCACATCTCAAAAACCCACTCTATGAAACACAAGGGAAACCCATCTTTGATTGTGCACTGATTGAGGGCTTTGAAGTCTACACAGATCTTGATCTTGCTGCTGGTATTCTTTTTTGGAATCACCATTATAGGTGACAACCACTCGGAGTGCTCAATGGGAATGATGATACCTGCCTCTTTCATCTTGTCCAGCTCTTTCTTCAACTTTGGAATATTTTGGATTCATGCGGTAGATGCCCTTCTTGACTGGCCGACTGCCTTCTTTTAGTGGAATTCTGTGAGTGTAAATGGCTGGGTCTATCCCTGGGAGATCCTTGTAGGTCCATGCAAACACATCTTGGTGTTCTCTGAAAAAGTTGGTGATTCTCTAAAGAGTGGAAGGGTCCTCTCCCCCCAGAGATGACCCAAACTGCCACTAAGATGGGGTGCGGCTACTTTGATGTGCCCAGGTTCATCTCTCTCACCTCCTCGTGAGATAAGTGGTGGGTGGAAGAGGAGCGGTGCCGAGTGTTGCTCTTGATGGAGAGATAAGGGGTCATGGGCTAGGGTGATGTGCCTAGAGGGAAATCACCAATGCGTTCCTTCGTCGAGGCATACCCTTGCTTGCTACCTGGGCTGTCGCCCACTACTACTAGATGTGGCTTCACCCCTAGTTGCCTTTGAATCCATCCAATGCTGGACCAAGCCTAGCAGTTGCTCTCCTATTTCCTGTTGGCTCAAACCACAAGTTAACTAATGGGGTTCTACAATAATCCTGTGTGTAGTGGTCTCGGCTCTCCGGGCAATGGAGGCATGGGGGTGAGCCCTGTGGTACACAATGCACGTGGCTGCTCCCTCCACAATAGTAGCATATGAGGGGTTGGTGGGATTTTTGGGAGGATGGCAATTGGCGAACCTTTGGTTACCCTTGGCTCCATACATGTTGCCAGAGCAGAGATACTGGAGGAACTGCCACCGCATAGAGCACCGGGGGTGGGTTTTGATAGACTTGGGTGTTTGTGGGACTGGCATAGATGGAAGGTACGACTTATTGGTTGGGAGAGCATCTACTTGATCTCCCTACTGAGATAATGTGGCCTCGGTGGTGGAGGGGTTTGTACAAAAGTAACCACCATAGGGAAGGGAAGGGTATGTGGGGCAGCTAAGTAGGAGGGGCCAGTGGTGAGAGGGTTAATATAAGCTTGGGATTGGGGGGTAACTACTCCAGCTGATTGAGGGTTCAAGAAGGGTGTTGGGTTTGGTTGGTGGTTAGGGGCCTGGGCAAAAGTTGAAGCACTACTGGTTGGGGTCACCATGTAGTCTTCAGCGAAGGGATTAAGCGGGGTGGCACCTTGCTTAAGTTGTTGTTGCATAAGATGAAGTCCCTTGAGATAGTAACACTCCTTGTCCTCATGGCCCACCTTTGAGAAAAATGAGCCATATTTCTTGGTGGGAGAATCATTTGGAAGATGGCCCTGCGAGCTACAAACCGGGCACCATGGACTCGTCTTGGGATCTTTGACCTTGAGCTGCTCAATCTCCTTCCTGAGTGTTGCCACGGCCGCATCCTCTTGTTGTGACCTTTTGAAATCTTCAAGCTCCTTCTTGAGCTTGGCTAGCTCATCCATGGAAGCGGATGTAGAAGCTATCGTCGAGGTTAGAGGAATAGTTGGAGGAGAAGAAGACATGTCGGGGATAAGTGGGGACCAAGAGATACTGCGCTTCGCCTTGAGGTGAGCGTTTTCCAGTTGTGTAGCTCTGTCTCTTGGAAGTCTTGCAGGGTGCCTTGGGGTGGAAAGGTTTCTCTCATCTTCATCGCCATTTGAGTAGGGAGTGATCAAAGCACCCACTATTGCAACATGTAGTTTCCAGGATCTTGGGATAGCCGAGCATCCAAAACTTTAGCTCTTGTGACAAGTTAGGCCGCTGACTCCCGTGCCTTCATGGAGAGTTGGTTGAGCTCTTCAGTAATGAGGTCAAAGTAGTTCCCAGGCCGAAAGGTAACCAAGAACTATAGCCTCCTGAGGGTGGCCCAATCCGAGAAGTGGTTAACGGGAAATTGACTGTACCACCGGTCAGCACTTTCTTCCAACGTTGTCTAGAACAAGACCAAGCGTGCATCATCTCAGTTGAGACCTCTTGAGTAACCACCGCACATGGTCTTCCGCATCTTCAATGATGGTACCTTTGAAGGTTGTTGGTAGTTTAACTTGCACACGCGGTTCACAACACTAGCCAATGGGTCGGGGGCCCTGGAGCTACCATATGGTTAGAAGAGGAAGATGCTGAGGGAAGAGTAAGGGAATAAGGAAGAATCCTCCGTCGACAACTAGTTCGAAGAGGAGAATGAAGGGGTAAATCACTTCCAGAAGCTCTAGTCTTCGGGGGCATACACAACACTCATCTGACCACCCACAAACAGAAATCACCAAAAAGAAAAAGAAACTTTTTTTGAGACTATCCTTGACCTCTAGGAGAGTCCCATCGTGATTGCCAAATTTTGTTTAAGCTATAGATAACTCTGCCGGTCCTCGCTAGGAAACTCCACGAATACCGACACAAACCCTAGGGTTGGGGAAAAGGGAGCATGGATCCTCTCAGGGAAATATACCCGTCAAGGATGATTCGACCTCAATGGCTAGACATGCAAGACATATGCTCTACATTGTAAACCATGCTCTTCGACCACCACCTAGCACCGTAGTATCCCTACATTGTAAACCATGCTCTTCGACCACCACCTAGCACCACAATATCCCTACAGGCCTCTCACTCACACCACACCCACCACTAACCACTCACTCACCTCACTCGCAGAGAGAGATAGACAAACACCACAAGATGTATACCAAACTATAGACAAGAAGAATGATACAAGAGAGACTGTGCTCCAACACAGAGAATGTGCTCCCTGCGCCGAATGTGATACCAAAGAGTCTCCCAGAGAGAGTGTCTCCTCCATTGTCGAGAGAGTGCTCCCCTTATCTCCTCCTTAGGTGTCCTCCTCCTCGAAGTACCAACCCTCATCATCATGTAGTGTAGAGGGAGATCTTCCGTCGAGAAAAGGAAGATGGTGCTTAAGAGGATCTCAAAGAGGATCTTGGGAAAGGGAGAGGGGGGCATTGCTTCCATGAGTGCCATCGGAGTTGGCCATGCAGGTCATAGATGTCAAAGGGCACCGGTGGTGATGGTGGTCAAAGATGTTGAAGGGTAGCACCGGCGGTGACAGCGATCGGAGCGGTCGAAGGACACCGATAGTCGGAGGGCATCGACACGGTGACGGCGGTCAAAGCCGTCGAAGGGCACCGGTGAGTGGTGACAACAACGGTCAGAGCTATCGAAGACGGTGACGGTGGTAGGCTCTTGATGGAGTGTGGAGGATCTGGCTTCCTGTCCACAGATAGCAAGCACACACAATGCAAGTAGGAGGCGACTATAGAAGTGCCTTTACTATGTAACTTAGTTCTTCGCCCTTTAGACATCCATTTAGACAAGCCCAGGGAACACGAGGAGGAGGGGTGGAAGCCAATGTGAGGGACTACCTCAAGGGATCCACAAAGCAATCTCTTAATGTGTCCTCAGCCGTACAACGAGCCTATAGCCTTGAGACCAGGTTGGCAGAGGACAAGTCCCATTAAAAATTACGTAGCCCAATCCCATAGGGCAAAAGATTCTATACAATGAAACAGAGGGTTTTGTGCAACCACCTCCTTACGTTCCACCGCCACTGAAAATACACAGAAGACATGCTAAGGATGGCATTTGAAATGGGAAGAAGGGTTGCAACTAACATAGCATCTAGAGCCTCAGAGTTGGACAAAACCAAGCTAATCTACATTGCAAGGATGATGACCAAATTTGATGGAACTGGAGATCCCATTCAATACCTAGAGAAGTTCGATCAAATTTGTGAGGCCATGGAATGGATTGATCATCCCACCAAGATCTTCTTTTTCAGACTTTTCCTTGAAGCAAAGCAAGCTAGGTCACTAAACCCACTTAAAAATGCCAACTATGATGTCTTGAGACACACTTTCATAGTGGCACTCTCACCTAGTGGAGCTAGATTGTACATATATATAGCCTCAAGCAAGAGCAGGGAGAAATGATGCAAGATTACATTACTAAAACCAAGTATCTCCACATGAGATGTAGCACTTGTGATGAAAGGCTAGATGGTCTAGCACTCATCGATTGATTTACGATTAGTCTTAAGAGCAAGAGGCTTCACGACCATATCTACAAGGCAATTCACCTAGTAGATAATCTGTAAGACAAGGATGTAGAAGTCGTCCACCTGAACTAAGAGATAGGAATGCATCATCCAAAGCCTCATCATCACCAAGGGTGCCCAACTAGCACCAACTAAGTATGGACGAGTTGGTAGAGAATCTGCTCAACCGTTTAGGCCAGTAGTGGCAGGGTCAATCCCAAGGCCAACCCTAGCAGCACCTCAAGCAAGACATCCGCATCTATTCCCACGAAGAGATATGGTTTGGTGTGCAATTTGCCACCGGAATCATACAAGTATAGAGTGTCCAATTCTAAGAACTAGACAACATTGTGCTCAGGAACCATGACATAGCTCATTGTTGGTACCAAGAAGACTCAGCACCACAACCTATGCTTACAGTGCCCAAGCAACCACCACAAGCCCTACCATCCATACCAAATGCTCCTCAATAGGCACAAGATCTAGAGCCTATACATCAAAACCCCTTACCAAGAGGTATGTACAGACCGCCACCAATGCTATACCTAGCTCCAATATTACCACCCCAATCGCATCCTCTTAGAACCGCACTAGTACAGTAGTGCTCGATGACTTTGCCAATTGACTCCGAGACATGTAGATCCAATGGGATGTGCGTAGGTTTGAACCACCGACCTTCGAACGGGCACTCATGCTTGCACTAAGTGCCGAAATGAAGTACAACGATGGAAAGCCCAAGACTTTCCAACCCACAGTGCCCACAACTGTAACACGACTTTCCATCCTATTCTTATATGAAGGAGGTTGGAAAGACTAGATATCTTATAGATCTCTTAGGCATCTTTGAGGTGTTGGCAAGAAACCCTGCTTAGAGGTAGCTTGAGGTAGCTCTAGGCACAGAGGCAAGCATCTAGACAGCATGATGAGTCATATGAGCAATGTGATTCATATGGATACCCATATGAACCTTCAACCATAGACTATACCTCTTCGTTTGAGCCCATGATACAACAAAGAATGAGAGCCCTTAACAATATGGCACATAGGACATCGATGCAATGTTTCCATTGTAAGGGCCTACACTGCATTGACGAGTGTTCTCATAGAGACACCTTCGCACCTAGTGTCCCAACTCTATCCTCGAGTCCAATGCCAAGCCTAATGTCATTCCATACAGGAGCACATGTTACAAGTGTAGATTTGAACATGTCTTCAAGGATTGTCCCAACATAGTGATAATCACCCCAATAGTAGCGACAGCCACTTCGACGAGCCTTAATTTGTTAAGGCTAAGTGTACAAAGAGACTTATTCATATAGTCCTCTTAATTCTATCACAAGTCAAGGGCAGTTTCCAAGGAAACATCCAAGGCAACGTTAAGCTTCGTCCTCAAAGAAAGTAGCCCAAGAGGTAGAGGCGCAATTCCCAAAGGCTGCAAACAACCCCTATAAAGGCTAATGAACCAAAACCCAAGGTTCTAAAAGAAGAAGACCTCAAAGAGCACACAAAAATGTAACATAGGATCAATTGTCAAGAGTAACGATGTCGTAACCATTAAAAGTGCCTTGGATGATAGCTCCAAAAAGCTGCCTCCCTCGTGGAGATCTCCCATGCGAACCAGCTCTTCTTAAAGAGATAATAAAACCCATTAACTAAAGAAACTTGAAGAGTACCCCAATCCCGTGTTGAAGAAAGAGCGAATGAAACAAGCCCAAGAGCTTGTAAGAAAGGTGTAGATTGAACTAGGGCTACTACTTGAGCAAGTGGGCGAGTACGAACCACTGGCTCTGCTGAGCCGATCCCTGACTCCATCCTAAAGCCAATCATAGAACCATTGCAAGAACCTGAGTTTCTGCTAAAGGCCTTGACCGAAATCGTAACCATTCTTAAGAGGCTGCAAAAAGAGCTAGTTCCAAAGTCTCTGCATTTGGAACAAATCGGACCAGATTCTACATTGCTAAATGTAGTGGAGGAGGACTTGATGGGAGATGAAAGTTGGCCTTCCATAGGACATCATAGTCACCATAACATTTTCTCCGATGTGATAGGTGAGGATTTCATTTCGACCCCATCAGAGGCGTTGCCTCCTATAAAAGGATCAATGCACATCCCATACACATTGGCAGATCCAAGCCCATTTCCACGTGAGTACAAGCTAAGTGAGTACAGATAACGCATGAGGGACATAACAAGCCTCACAACGTTTTTATTCTCAGAAGTCCGAGTCCCGATTAGTTTTCTTTTACAAGAGAATTCTCAACTTTGGAGAGACTTACCTGATAGGATGAATAGGAATTTAAGAGTCCACACACTTTAACTTGAACTTGAAGAGGAGGATGAGCCATGCCATAGTAAGTGCTCTTCTTCCATACCCAAGACAAAAAGACATCCAAAAGTGCCCATGAATAAGCTAGGAAACTACCTCAAAAGCGACAAAGTGAACACTGTATTACTTGTTGTTCATAAAAGAACAACGATCCCCGCAATCTTGGATGGTGGCGATAGTGGCAACATACTCAACAAAGATCGCTGGGAGGTCTGGGGAAGCCCACCACTCGTCGTAGGAACAAAATCCTCATGGTCAAGCTTGCTGATGGGAACACAGCTAAATCTATGGACGTCCTTCAGAAAGCCCACCACTCGTAGGAACAAGCCTCGTGGTCAAGCTCGCCAAGGGGAATATAGCACCTATGGGTGCCCTTCAAGATGCAAAGATCAACTCCTTTGCACAAAGCTTTCACCATATTTGTGGTGATGGATTTTCAGAGAAAAGGATCATACACCCTAATTGACCTTACCTGAGAGATGCAAGCTGATACATGATTGGAAAACCAATCATAGTTAATTTTTCTTCCCCCTTTCTTTCTTAATTTCTCTCCCCCTTCCCCTTTTTTTTCCCAATTTTTATACCCCCTTTTTTTGCTTTTTCTTTTTAATTTCCTTTATATATATATATATATATATCTCTCTTTTTAAAAAATGATGATGAAGAACTCTCCTAAAATGTTTTCTATTTTCTAATTTTTCTTCAACCTATAACACCCCCCCTCCCCTCCTTCATTTTCTTCTTGTTGAAATTTATTTTCAATTTTATTTTTATTTTAATAAAAAATCCACCCCGTTTTTCTTTATTTTTTTTCCCCTAATTTTACATTTAAAAACAAATCCCCTTCGTTTTCTTTTTTATTTTCCCCTCCACCTCAGCACGCAACCTGCGTGCCACTAGCTGATGTGTGCCCAACCAGAGCCGTCTACAACACCTGCTCACGCCAACTGCGCCAACCTCTGCCACACGCTGCCTGTCTAGGCCGCTCTACACTCACGACACCTCCCCTTGCTGCCCGATCTACTGCACAGAGAGAGCACTCTTGCCACACTGGAAAGAGTGCTCTAGACACACTGTTGGCCCTGTCTCTACCCCCTCAGCCCTGTTGGCTGCGCCATCTTCCTCCTTTGCCCAGCTGCATATGGATCACCTTTGCTAATTATGTGCAGTGGATCTTTAAACCAATACCATATTTCCATCATGTTATGCCTCTGAGAAGAAGCTGGATATGCAAGGTACAACAGAGGTGGATGTATTGAGTTTCAGGGATCTTATCCTCCAGATGAGAGGCTAAGAGGGTCTTGTGTATCTCTACAGGACAAAATGCCCTTGGAGATGGAGAACCATGTGGTGATGTTAGGACACGGTGCAAAAGCTATTTAAAAATGCCACAAGATCGTTGATCCTATGGAAACGAGGTTGGTTGGTAATGACTTGGATATCATTTAGAAACTGAATCATACAAAATCTATGTGAAAATGACATGGTATTGTTGATCCTATGAAAGCGAGTTTGGTTAATAATGACTTGGATATCATCCATTGTGATACTTTTGCTGACATGCATAAAGTTACCTGCAATGCATAGATTTGACAGTAAGGGGTGAGCAATCACATTGTGTGCGCGAATCACAAGAACCAATGATGAGCCTAGTAAAGCATGAGCTTGCTTAAGTGCTTAATACGTAGGATGATGAGTCAACATATGGTTTGCCATCAACACCATCACTCCTTTCGTTGGTTACAACCTTGGCATGATTATCTCATGAGGAAGGTGGAGAAACTGAGACTGAAGCTTCACAAGCAAGAACCCTGGGAGGCAGTGACATTCCTTGAGACCTAGTTGTTGGACTTGTTGCTTATGTCACAACTCCCCGTGCTCTACGAACCTTGTCCACCCTCTTTGCTTAGTGTTTGTGTGATGAATTTAGAAGGCACTTCTAGATGTCTAAGTAGACAGCTTTCACAAAGCATTCCCAGACGTTCAGCCCAAGGAAGGGCAAATGAAGAAGTAAGCATGTGTCATTGTGTGCTCAACCACTTCGGTTAGGAAGCTAAATCAACCAAAGGACAACCCGGGGTTTAGGGCAATGGTGGCACGATGGCTCAGCAAGGTGACCTTGGGTGGTACAAGCTTTTCAACAGAACAATGCCCATCGACCACCAATTTCTGATCTCAGATCATGTTGTCAAAGAAAGTAGACAAATGTCCAAGAAAGCAATGTGTTACAGTTGTCACTTGACGAAGTTTCTACACAAGCCACCTTTGCCCAATGTCCATGCATGCTATACCTGCAATATATCTATGAGCTCTACATATAATAGACACGTATGTACTATTCTTTCATAAACTTGCATTAAGTCTTATCACCAATAGCCGTCTACCAATTCAACACCAACAAACCTCACCTTGACCGCTATATTTGTCACTCAAAAGTCCAATCTCTCGACATCACTCTCTAATAAGATCTGAGCATAATGTCTTGTTGTGCCAAGAGGTCCTTGACCTCCATCTACCCATGCCAATCATTCTATGGGATCCTCGCACTCATTTTGCCAATAATAGAGTGAAAACAGTTGTTACAACTACCTCCAATTAAAGTGTCCACACCACTTCCACAACCACAAAGGCCTAGCACAAAGAACCTCTATATCGCCTATCACTTTCCATGCCACCTCGACAAGCCGCCTACCATCAAATCTTCCCTTTAATTTGCCCTGCATCTGGCTCCGGATCGGTCCCGAACTATTTTGACTACCCACTTCATGACGTGTCCTGGACAATTCACACCTTTTCACCTCACCACTGTCTTGGATGATGTGAGGATGCAAGACACAATCATTCCCTAGCAATAGTTTTCTTGTGAGCTCTCCTTTCCTCTTCTTGCTTGCTTGCATGCTATTCGATTCTTACATGCTTGATGGTCGCTTGTTTGAGTGGGTGTGATTGTAGGTTTCCCTCTTCCATAAGAGGCTTCTTTCCCTACCTACTATGAGAGAGAACCTTTGTGATGTAGCATCTCTTTTCACCTCCATTTAGACATTGTTTCGGTAGAAAAATCTCCTATAACTATATTTGAGAGTGGTTCTCTTCTTTTTTCCAAGATTTGGTACACATAGTTCTTGCTACCTCACGTCTTTGCAAGCTTGAAGGTGCAATACTTTATATCAAAAAAGCATTGAAAAAATCCTCTCGTATGACTGTATTGTTGAGAGATGTTCTTATTTTCCCAAGGTTTGGTATAAGAATACGAACAATAGCCACCCTAAAAGAATATTACACCTTACAAGAATACTAACCTTTTCTTAATTTGAATTTCCCCAATATGCTATGCATGCATGCATTTACAATGTTAGGGCACCCACATCATATAACATACAATATCTATTGTTTTGGAAAGACCTCTAATGCCTTTTGACTTAAATGTGACCATTGAATGCTAACAAAACATGGAAGCCTTGATATATAACTGCTAACACTTAAAATACAATGGCTATAGCTTGTTGATAAGGACCCTTTTCCATCAACAGACTATTGTGCTCTTTAAAGTTTGAAGGCTGCCATGCTCTTCAAAGGGGGGATTCTCCTCTCCCCCCCCCCCCCCCCCCCCCCCCCCCCCACACACACACACACACGCACACCAAAAAAAAGGGCCCTCCCCTTACCCCTCTCTGATGTTGCTGCCTGGTGATGTACGCTTTCACATGTACCAGTACAAAGACTAAGCAAGCTCAAATGACTAAAATGGTACAAAAAAGGTAAGAAGATAATCTGAAAACCACATGCATTTGAGACGGTGAGGACAGCTGAAGCTTTTTTTGAGAGATTTTACACACCCCCATGAGCGGCCCCTCCCCCTGCCCTCTTGCAATGTCCCTATTGAAGGCGATTTGGCCATGTAACACGGACTTGGTGGCCATCCAATTCCAAAATGAAGGCTGACCAACACTTTGGAAAAAAACAAAATTCTAGGCTACCCAAGAGGTGGATGGTTTCACTGGTAGCATCCCAATGTCAATCGGTCTCCTTGCTTTATTAATCAGCCCCCCATAAAAGTACTTCTGCAGCGACTTCTACGCAACTGAGTCCACCTCAAAAGGCTGCACAGTGTTTGCTTCTCCCCTCCGGAAAGGGTAGAAGTAGGGATGCATCTGCATGTAAACCAAATTAAGTCTTGTGTAGCCCAATTCAAGGAGACAGAAGTTCCTAAATTATGGCGAATCTAAATGACAGAAGGGTCTTCACACACCATGGCCTCTCTAGCCGTGAGCCTCTCCTGGTGGTCATAGCGCAAAAGCCTGTCCAAGAGATCTTCTGCCTGCAACAGCATGAAAGTCGAGCTGAACACTTACGCATCATTGCCTTGCAACATGCTTGTAAAGATTTCTGAACACTTGCCTCGGAGGTGATCAAATGCTCATTATCCGAAGTTCGGAAATTCTTCCATAGTTTCTTGCTTTGTCTGTCTACACAAAAAGCACATTAGTCATGATGAAAGCACGAAAGGAAAAGTGTCTTGGGAAATCAGACAACCGCCGCACACCCCCCCCCCCTCCTTCCCCTTGCACACCCACACCAGCACCAGCACCAAAGCATGCGCATGCTGCAAAGTGCCATTCCCGTGAAGGAATCAATCGCTTCGCAAACCCGCAGACCCTTTCAGCTTGGGCACATAACAAACATTTTTTGGCTCTTAGTGCTTTCCCTGCCAGTGATAGCTCGTATCATGGGTGACAAAACACAAAGACCACTCAAGCACACTCCGAGACACGCACCCATCCACCAACCCGCCCACTCCCACTTTCTTACTAAGTGACGTACTCTACACACATCAGAGCTTAGAGATTTTGATGATGGTTTCCTACTCTGTCTTATACACAAATGCACCTTGGTGGAAAAGTGCCTTGAAAAAGTACACACATCCCATGCCCGCCCACCCGCACGCACGCAGACATGCACATGCACATGCACATGCACATGGTGAAAAATGCCATGTCTGTGAAGGAATTAATAAATATTTGCTTTCCAAACCTACGAACCCTTTCAGCGTAGGCATGCTATGAACATTTATATGGCTTACCCTACTAATTTTAACTCATTTCATGTGAAAGACCATGCAAACACACATGCGCACACAGGTACGTTGGTACCAAAAGTGTCATACAAAAAAGCTTCAAGAAAAAGGTTACATGGATATCACCTTCCAATCAAGGCATTGAGATCCAGCTCTAGTTCAATGTTATACTTCCTAAGATAAGCATTAAGGTCGGCAGTTCCTAGCACCTGCAGAGAAGTCTTGAAAGTTGAGATTAACACAACATGGAACCCATATCCAAATAGTTTGTTAAGATCTGGTAGCAAGTTCACCTTCACTTAAACTGCAATACTATAGGATAACTGCTCCAAAGACTGGATGTACTTATGGGGCGCCTACAGTTTCAAAATAGTGCAAGTGACTAGAAAGCTTAGTTGAGACAGTGCTTCACCTTCACAATCTGCACCAACTGGTCTGTGTTATCACGTCCGTAAAAGAAGGGTTCCATCCGAAAAATCTGAATGAAAACATGCGAGTTAAACTTTGCGGCCTATTTCAGGTATTTCTTAAATCTCTTGAAATGCAGCACAAAGCTTACCATCCCTGCAAACATGCAGCCCAGACTCCACATGTCCAAAGAGTAGTCGTAGTGTTGCAAGTCTACAAGAAGTTCTGGGCCTTTGAAATATCTGCATATAGCTAAGAAGAGAAGCCTTAGAATTTCTTGCTATTTCTTAAAATACGGCCCTATGCAAGGCCTTTGAAATATCTGCATATAGCTAAGAAGAGAAGCCTTAGAATTTCTTGCTATTTCTTAAAATATGACCCTAAGCGTTGCATCAAATCCCCAACCTTGATGCAACACGGACATTGTATTCCCTGTTCGGGTGGTAAAACTCTGCAAGGCCCCAGTCAATGAGCCTTAGTTTGCGCTGGTCGTGATCAATCATGACATTGTGGGGTTTGACATCACGGTGCATTATCCCTCGGGAGTGGCTGAAATCCAAAGCCTGTGCAGCACAGACCATATAGTTACCTTTATGAAGTTACAATATGAATATGCACCCTATATAAAACTAATTGAGTAATTAAGTCAACAAGCCTGTTTAAGCCATGGGCACCTCACTTAAAGTATATTAGTGAATAGACAACTTAATTCCAACAAAGAAGAGAACCTAGACTTGGAACATGCGTATGCCACGCTGTTCAAGTCAAGAGCTTACCTTAGCCTTACCGAAACATGTGACTTTGGGTTTTGCCTTAGAGCCACAAATGCAACTTCCCATGTGGGTGCGCTAACTTGTCCGTCGCATCCTCACTCTGTTGTCACACCGGTATGCTCCTTTGCCAAAGGGGTGAAGGGAGAACTCTCTATGCCTTGATGGAAGCAACAAGAGACCCGTCTTCGTGAATGGTTCTCTCTCACAAAAGGCGGAGAAAGAAGAGGAAGCTAATGCAAGAAGAAAACCTACAATCAAACCTATCTAGGATGCATCCATCAAGCATAAGAGCAAGCAAGAAGAGGGAAGAAGGAGAGCTCACAAGTAAACCATTGCAAGGGAAAGATTGTGTATTGCTTATTGTCAAAAATAACTTATATACAAGTGACTAGTTTTTACACTAGGCTAGCCAAACTTAAAAATGGTCCAGCCTCTATTACTAGTCTTAAGCAACTATGTACACTAAGTCCATCGACTTTTCCTAATTGACATTAAGCTCATGGTGGTAAAGCAGCTTTACTTGCTCCAACACCGTCTTACAAAAGTTAGCTGCCCGTTCACGCGCGTAAGACGGCAAAGAGCCTTACGGTAGGTCCGGCTAACGAAACAATGTTAACCAACAGATTGATTAACATACCCCCCTTCTAATGGTGACCGCGTCCTCACATCACCCAAGTCGGTAGTGAAGCTTTTGCCCATGGGAAGAAGCAAATGGTGTGGATGGTCCAAGATATACCATGGAGTCGGTGGCTGAGGTTAAGTGGTTAGTTCAGGACCGATTCATAGCCAGAAGATAGGACAAGGTAATGGGTAGCTTTGGGCAGCCCTGATGGTAGGCAGCTTGCCGAGGTAGCATGAAAGTGATAGGCGATGTAGAGGTTCTTCATGTCAAGACTCCATTGGTTGGGAAAGTGGTGTGAACCCTTCAAGATGAGGTAACAGGAAGAAGCGGTCCACATCCTGTGAGTGGCAGAAGGAGAGCTAGTGATCAGATCTCACCCTCTGCTCGTCTTCAAATCGTCAACTCGACTTTACAAATCGCCAAACCCCTCAAATTGTCACGATCCGACCATGTTGATCCGACTTTAGATCACCGATCGAGCGAATGACCTGTGAGATACCCGATTCGACTCAAGTGCCACATTAGCACGGTCACTATATATAGCAACAATGCCGAACTCACATTTACATACGCAAGGGTCACCAGTCCTTGAAAACAGGAAAGATTTACCCCATGGGGCGAGGCATTTTCGCCAATGAGTCAGACACAACCGCTTGAATTGCTTCGGTCGATATTTGTAGAGCATGCAGCGTAGAAGCTCACACCACGTCAACTGCCATTTGTAGAGCATGTAACAAGATATTGGATGGTGAAGATGAGGACCAAGAATATTCCCCTCCCAAAGCCTACTGACTCCAACAAGTGAATTCATGTTCTTGCAACCATGGACACTCTTCCATAGAAGCTTGGGACAAGGTTTGCACGATTGGACGGTGCCGAAATTACATCCTTGTTCGTGGTCGACGCATTTGAGACAAAACTAGCGGTGGAACTGGCTCATGTTGAATTAGAGTTACCCCAAAAAGACCACCTAGTTGTTTCCCTGGCCTGGTTAACACCGGGGCTAGCCACAATGTAGTCTTGGGAGACGTGGACCTCATTAGGCCCACCACCCCTTGCACCATCAGCAGCGGCCATTACCGTGGTAAATAATTCCCAATCTATGACCATCGGTTGTTTTAAAACAAAGTTTTTTATTGCATCTAAACTTGCGTCGTGCAAGTTTTATGTGACCTCCATAGATACATTGAAAGAGAGTATCATCCTCGGAAGGGGATGGATTGCGGCCACAGATTGCATCACTAGCTGGCGAAGGAGGACTGTGACACTCGAACCCCCTTCAAAATGGTTACCATACGCTTGGTGGATGAGGGCACCCCGAACCTATCAACATCACAAGCTTCCACCACCTCTGGTAACCTCTAACACTAAATAACACTCCTGCCTAGCCATGTCGACTACCCCCTATGGGGATCCAAAACCTCGCCAACGAAGACGAAGACCACCTCCCAAACCTTAACCTTAGCAACCCTTCCAAGGAGGTCACCAAGAACGCATGGGTCCCTGAGAGTACCCTGGCTAGCCAAGGAAAGGACGACACCCATTTAAGGGCCTGGTAGCCACCATTTGGCCCAAAGCCCAACCGTGAGTGGAGATTTGCCAAGTGGGTGTCTCAAGCAATAAAGTTCTACCCAAACCTCGAGCCCCATCGGATCTCCGTCAAGCTACTAGAAGCCGAGGGCTTCAATGAAGGGAAGATGTCTGTCTAGGTTCCAAAAAACTCGCCGTCCCCACGACCTCGGAAGCCAAAAAGATCTAAGTGACAGCTTGAGTACCCAATACCACCCTAGAAATCTACGCTTTGTTGGATCCCGACAAAATAGCTAGATGTATAAGGATAATCCCCACATTTGGGTGCTGAGATTAAAGAAAATTGTGCCCTGGACCCTTGCAAACGCACCCTCAAACGTCAATTCCAAGTGGGTGTGGAGACCCAAAGTCATGCCTTTGACGCCAACTCCAAAGCTTAAGCAAGAATGAAGAGCAGTGGCTTCCACTTCGACTCGTGTGCCGACACCACCTTTAGAAAAGTTGGCAGAGCCTGTGGACCCCGAGCAGCAAGAGGCGACACCTTGCCCATGTGCATTGGCTCTACCTATCCTTGTTTCCATCGAAGAAGAGCCACTCTGTGGCTCGTCGAGCAACCCCATGGCTCAAAAAGATCACCACGGTCCCACAACATCTATGTGCCCCACATTGTTGCACCAACTCGAAAGCTGGAATTGGAAGCTTTCGTCGTGGATGGGCAATCGACTCTCCGCGCTCACCCACGGAGCGTGCACACGGTAAGTGTCGAATCCTAACTCATGTGTACATATGTAACGTAGCCCCCCACGCAAGTGTACAGTTACTACCTTCATCTTGTAATTAAAAAACTCAAAAACCCAAAAACATATCAAGCAACGTCAAAAAGCAACTACAAGCATGCACGTGCACACATTTGCATACATGCGTGCACACACATTACATTTGCACATACACACACCCTTACATATTTGAATGTGCAGACGTGCATTACCCGCGTTCATTCACCCTCATGCGCACACACCCCCACACACACACATCAACATGTGCACACACACGCACACATAACCCCTGTGTGCACACTTCCTTTCTTCACTTTGTCAGTCAAATTTGCTAAAATATAGGGTGATTGGTTTCCCAACTAGCCTTCCGTCTCTCACGCAAGGCCTTATGGTGTATGTGAGAAAACAGGATTTTTCCCAGCCCGAAAAAGGGTTTTTTTTTTATTTGAATTATTTGGGGGTTTTTTGTCTTGGCTGCTAGCCTACTCCTTTTAGGCTGACCGACCAGCACCCCCCCCCCCTTCCCCTCTCAGTATATATAGCCTTGCCTATCTTTCATCATTGGTGCACCACTTCATTGTCATATCCAGTACCATATGGCCACTACCCGGGACAGCAGCCCCCTCTGCTACAGGCCACCGTGGGACAGCAGCCCTCTCTGCTATCATCTGCATTTTACATCTGCTGGCACAGGCCACCTACATCTGGCTAACTTCAGCGTTTCACATCAGGCTGACATCAGCAAACATCAGTGCTTACATCAACGTTTCACATCAGGTTTACATCAGCCTGTCTTCAGTGCTTACATCTGGGCTGACATCAGCATTTATCTTCAGCCTTACCTCAGGCTTACATCAGGGCTCACATCAGTGCTCACATCAGCATATCATCTGTGTTTTACCACAGCCCATGGGACAGCAGCCCCCTCTGCTATACATAGAGCATATCACCGTTTTTCCCTCAGCTCTCGCCATCGGGCCAGCAGCCCACTCTCTGCTACATCATACAATCGGGATGGCAGCCCACGCTCTGCTTAGCTTCACCATCAACATCACAGCTAGTTTTGTGTGCGTGTTGCACACGGTAGATACACTCTGTGCACATGACATACTTCCCTTCCTCTAAGAGCTCACTCCTGAGCTCAGTACAAACTCAGGGCGATCCCTCTGAAGGGTAGTCAATGTCTCCCATGTAGTGTCCTCAACACGATCCTTCCACTTGATCTTGTACTCCATGGGTAGCGTATGCCGCAATCGTCTTTCACGAAATCCAATAATCTTTTCCGGCTCATGTAGCACAAATGTCATATCCTCGACATCGATGATTTCTTGAGGAGTAACTAGCTAGTCTCCTCCACCCTGTACTTCCTTAAGTCTACTGACATGAAATAAGGGATGAACTTTCACATAAGAAGGCAAGGCCAATTCATATGCAACTGAACCAATCTGGTGTTGAATCCGAAATGGTCTGTAGTATCTAGGGGATAATTTCGAAGATTTGCTCGTCCGTAAAGTTTCGGAATCTTTTGAAACTTGCAAATACACCATCGTTCCTTCAGAGAACTCTCTCGGTGAACGATGTCTATTAGAATAAAATATGTCTCTACCTTGAGCGCTTCTAATAGATTCCTTCGCAACTTGTAATATTTCTTGCATGTCTTGCAAAAAAATACACCCTATGTCATGCAGAAGTCCTGAAAATCCCACAGTAATAGGTGATCTAGGTTGAAATCCATACATAAGCATAAAAGGACTAAAACCAGTACTCGTATGCTTAGTACTGTTGTATGCAAATTCTAACATAGGAAGATACTCCTCCCATGAACCCTATCTTTTGGAGACATGCACGAAGTATGTCCTCCAAAGTTTGATTCACCCTTTCAGTGTGGCCATCAGATTGAGGATGATCTGAGGAACTCAAATTCAAAGTTGTTTCCAACTTTTCGAAAACAAGTCTCCAAAAGTCACTTGTAAACTTAGAGTCCCTATCACTGACTATGTCCATGTCCTATGGTAAACCGTACAGTCTAAACAATTGCTCGATAAACTGCCTTGCTAATTGCGTAGTTGTAACAGTCTTCCATGTAAGTAAAAATCTAGCCATCTTTATCAATCGGTCTACCACAACCCAAATAGAATCGTGGCCTTGACGTGTTCTTGGCAATCCGGTAATAAAATCCATGGATATACTTTCCTACTTATTACCTGGGATTTGCAATGGATGCAACATCCCAACATGTCTATTCTCTTGATAAATATGCCACTTGAGGACATAATCTTCTACATATCCTTTCATCTTTGACCAATAGAAAGTGTCTCACTAAAGCTAATGTCGGGGTGTCCAGCAGAAGGGCGTTGTGACACTCCTTAAGAATCTTGGTCCTAATGTCTGAGACCTGCGGTACACAAATTTTGTCATTACAGAACAGTAACCCATTTCGAATCATCCACTGGCCTCTCCCAGCCTAAATCATAGGTTGCTCAGTCACCGAGTCTTGGTCAATCAATAAGCTCTCACCCTGGATCCTCTGCCAATATGGACCAAAATAACTATCAGTTCTGCAAAGCCCTCTCAATGACTGAAATAAGTCCGTGGAAATCTCGGTGAACGACAAAGTATTCACCTCTCTTATCTGACTAAGCCTTGCGATAGCGTATTTCAAAATCAAAATCTTGCATTAACTCTATCCATCTAGCTTTTCATCCTCTCAAATCATCCGCATCACACATACTTGATTGACAATGATCGGTCAATATCACAAACTTGGAGCCATATAAATAATGCCTCCAAACCTTGAGAGCGTAAATAACAGCTTAAAGCTCCTTCTCAAGGGTTGACCAATGAGATTTGAGTGTCCTCCAGCTTTTGACTCTAGAAAGCAACATGTCTACCATCTTGGAATAGAGCACCCCCGATCCCATAGTCACTCGCATCGGACTCAAGAACATAAGGCCGACTAAGATCGGGCAGTGCTAAGGTAGGTGCTTCCTTGACTTTATGTTTCAAAAGTCTGAAGGCTTCATCCAAATCGTTATTCAAGGAATAGGCTAATTCGACTTACGTCCACGACCTTTCAACAGGACGGTCATCAGTAGTGTGAGCTGAGTGTACCCCTGCACAGATTTCCGAAGAAAAACAATAAAACCGAGAAAAGAACGAAGTTGTCTCACTATCTGCGATCGGCCAAGCCAAAACTTTCTGCGCTCGGTCATAGTCAATGCTCAACCTGACTCGTGTGATCTTGTGTTCCAAGTAAATGATTTATGTCATAAAAAACTCACATTTACTAAATTTAGCATACGGTCGATTCTATCTTAAAATAATCAAGACAATCGTAAGGTGTCTAACATGATCCTCAAGAGTACGACTGTATACTAAAATATCGTCTAGGAACACCACCATGAACTTCCCCAAATGTTGATGAAAAAGATCATTTATCATTTGTTGCAAAGTGGCTAGAGCATTGGTCAACCCAAAAGGTAATATGAGAAACTCGTAATGGCCATACCTAGTCCGAAAGATGGTTCTTTCAACATGCCTTTCATGAATACGTATCTCATGGTAGCCAGTACGTAAATCTATTTTCGTGAAATACTTCGCTCCCACTAAACGGTCAATCAGATCATCTGATCTAGAGAGAGGATAGCGGTTCTTGATTGTCACTTTGTTCAAGCTCTTATACTCTACACACATTCGCTAAGTGTCATCCTTCTTTCTCCAAAGTAGCACAAGCGCATCCCAAGGTGATTTACTTGGACAGATCTGGCCCAGTTGTTTAGCCAACTCATCTTCCTCAGCCTGGCTCATCTTGTAAGACGGAATGCTAACAAGTTGAGCACCAGAGACTAGATCAATACAATGATCCACTACCCTTTCACGTGGTAAATCCAATGGCAACTCCTTAGGAAATATATCTTGAAACGAGTCAAGTAACTTCTTTAATTCTTTGCTTTCAAACACACTTAATTCATTAACATCCATAGCAGGTACAAGAAATGAAGAAAGTGGAATCAAGACACAATGGAAAGCTGTATACAAAGAAGAATCCATTATATTTCCAAAATCAATGGTATTTACAAGAGGTCCCTGAGAGGGATGTATAGAATCACCTTGAATGCAAAAGTGGGTGTTCCTATGTTCAAAAGAAAAAGAATGACTAAACCAATCTATCTGGACCTTAAGGATCTTAAACCACTCAATCCCTAATAGCAAGTCTACATGCTCTAGAGTCTAGGTGCATAACATACACTCCAGAATATTATTGTAGTCCTGAATCCAGAGTGGTAGCTTCTCAACCCTTTTGATCCCACACTTGCCATCCCGTAGGTAGGCGTACCTCGTAGGTATGATTGCTAGGCGTCGTGTCTAGACCCAATTTCTGCACAAGTTTATAATTGACAAAGTTGTGTGAGCTTCCGAGGTCGAGAAGAATGTCTATTCTATGGCCGTTTGCTTCTCCATAAACTCGGAGAAGATCGTGCAAGCCGAAAACCTCAACAGATAATCGGATCATGAACTAGGGCGAGAAAGCATAACCTATCAAAGACAACTAGTTGGTTGCCTTCATCTTGGGTCCTCCGTTTGTCTTAGTACCCTTCTTCTTCGGGCACTCGTTACACACGTGTCCTTTTTCTTCGCAGATGAAGCAACGTCCCTCCTTGAGCTTCAAAGCCTTGAGGAGACGGTTTTTCTTCACTCGAGTCGAATTTGAATTCTTCGAAGATTGGTACGAAGAATTTCCTTCTGTCATGCTAGTCATCAGCGCGGAGAACTTCCTTTTGTGCTTGTTCCCCTCCTCGGTTACGGTCTTGGTTTTGAAAGAGACCATCATATCATCGTAAATACGTGCAAAGTGAATGATCTCGTCCAAAGTTTTGCACTTGTTATTCTTGACCTGTAAACAGTACGAGTCCGGTAATCCTGCTACGAAGAAACCCAAAAGAGTAGTAGAATCCATCTTCGTAGCTTTCATCTCCAAGTCTCTAAATTTCTAGAGGTAGACCTCATAAGTGAGGTTCTGCGAGGTCATGGTCAACCTAGCAAACTGAACAACTATGTTGTAGTCATCCTCCTTCTTGAGGAACTCCTTGAAAACTTCTTCAAACTACGCCCAGGTTGTCGGTTTAAGTCTAAGTTCTTTCCACAAAGAAAAGCCTTGCCCGAGAGAAAACCTGTTGCTAACTGAATCTTTTTGTCATCGCCATATGGATGAAACTAGAAGTGGACTTGCCACTTATAGCCACATGTCCACAATCTCCTTGGTACACTGCTTTTGCTCGCCCACGAACTGCTCCGGAGTGATGTTGGAGTCTAAAGCAGACGCCAAGGCATCCATGCCCAAGAGAGTAGACAGAGTAGTGGTCAATAAAGAGAGGGAATTCTGCAAAGTCTGCATCTACACAGCGACATGTGCCTAATGCTCTGTGAAAGAAGTCTCGAAAGTGACTTTAAACTCTCAAAAATCAGTTTTAGTTACGAAATCTTCGAAAAGATTGCCGTCGGCGGTCTTGGGAGCCGGCAGATCTTCGTGTTCGGGAGCCGGCTCCAGCTCGGATTCTTGGGTCAACATCCCAGAAGAGGAGAGACAAAGAGAAAACAAAAGCTCCCGAAAGCTAAGAGAGAACCCGCGCACAAAGGGTTCAGGTAGCGCTAAGGAGAGCTGGCGGCCAAAGGATGAGAGAAAACAAGAAGGCACTGCCAACCCGATATGGTGCAAGAGAACTCCACGAAAACCTGCACTGAAAATGAGAAGCCCATGCTGGGTGTTGTTTTTCTTTTTTAAACTTCAGCGATGAAGGGTTATAAATGGCCCCGTTGGTCGCTATTTTCTTAGCCACGCTAGTGGCGTCTTTTTTTAGCCACCCAGGATGTGTTTTGTTTTAGCCACGCTAGATGCGTTTTTTTAAAAACGATGCCGTTAAAAAACGTGTGAGAATCCCGTCAACGCTAAAAAAACATGGAGGTGTGTAAGCTACAAAAAAAATGTTGCACCCGGCTGTATGCCACCTACTAACACAGGAGACGAAAAAGAACAGTTCTCTCTCTCTCTCTCTCTCTCTCTCTCTCTCTCTCTCTCTCTCTCTCTCTCTCTCTCTCTCTGCCTGCCTGCCTGCCTGCCTGCCTGCCTGCCTGCGCGCCCCCCCCATTCGCTCTCCCTCCAAGCCTCTAGGCCTCTAGGCCTCTAGGCTCTCTCTCGCTGCGCCCCCCCTCCCGCTGCCCCCTTCGCTCCTTCTCTCCCTTCTCTCTCTCGCTGCGCCCATCCCTCCCGCTGCCTGCCTCGCCCCCCTTCGCTCTCTCCCGTTGTGCCCCCTCCCTCCCGCTGCCTGCCTCGCTCTCCTCTCCCGCTGCGCCCACCCCTCCCGTTGCCTGCCTCGCCCCCCTTCGCTCTCTCCCATGCTGCCTGCCTGTGCCCCCCCCCCCCCCCGGAAGAAGAGAAGCAACACGAAGCAAAGACTTCCTCATGGGTGGAAGTCATCACCAAGACTCAAAGGAAGATGGATGAAGTGGAGAAGTGGATAGAGGTCGCCAAGAAGCGTAAAGGTAAGGAGACAACAACCCCTACACCTACAATCATTAACATGACTTTGGAAGAGGAACAACGAAGACGTACACGTGCTTTGCATGTGAGGATTACCGGCCTTAAAGACGGGGATAAAGTTGAAGAGGAGGTGAAAGAGCTTAAGGTGTTGATGGGGATTGACAGTCCGGCACACGCAAAAGCCTGGAGAGTGGGTAAAAAAAGCGGAGGCAACGGGGAAACATCAAAGGAAAGAGCTCTCATACTTCGCTTCCCCTCTATTGAGGCGAAGAAGGAGTTCTTGAAGAGGCGACCCACTTTAAAGAATACAAGCATTTTTCTTGGTGACGATCTTACTCTTTCACAACTTGCACATATGAAGGAAGTCATGCCAGAGATTAGGGCGGCAAGAGAAAAGGGAAAGATAGCATTTTATAGAGAAGGGAGGGTGGTCATCGTGGAGCGACGCTCTACACGACAGTGCGAGACCTATGGGACCAAATTAAAGCTGGCAGCCTGGAACTGCAATGGATCCCTCAGACTTGATGTAGGTGCCTTTGAGGACAGCTTTAGAGATAGAGATATAGTCTTTTGCTCGGAGACTCACCAGGCCCCTGGTCAGATGATGCCACAGGTGACAGGATACAGATGGGAGAGTAGGGACGAGATCGGTACACAGTAGTAGAGGATCAAGGGGGGTGGCAGTTCTTTTTAGGGAGGAGCTGCAACCGCTTCTACACATCGTTCGGAGAGATGATCAAGCCAGATATATGTGGGTGAGACTGAGGGCCGACACAGGCAGATTCCTGTATATTGCCATATGCTATTTTGCTCCTAGTACACCGACATATGCAGCACCTAGAGGGCAGTCTCCTTTTTCTGTGCTAGATGATGACATATGGGAGTTCTCTAGGGATGGAGACATCATCCTATTAGGGGACTTTAATGCCTGGACGGGCAACCGCCAGACAGCCTTTTATGATACCTCAGAGGAGATGCTGAGAGAGCTGGACACTTTGGATTAGACAGACACTCACAGGATGTGGAGTGCACAGAGTATGGGAGATATTTGGTAGATATGGGGACTGCACATGGGTTGGCCATACTTAATGGCTTGCAGAGGTTTCCGTCAGCAGCTGGTTTTACTTGCTTTCCACATAGACATGGTGCTAGCACAGTGGATTATGTTATGGCTATGCCGAGCTTTGTTTCATGCATTGAGGACTTCACAGTTGGATCTCGGCCCATTGGGATAGTAGTGGATCATGCATTGTTGACATTGACCATCTCTTTTCACTTTACCACAACTCAGAGGACACGAGGAGCAGATCACACTCGATATACTTTTACTTCAGAGACTGATGTTGTCTACAGAGATGGGATTTATAGACGTCTGTACACAGAGGAGCCAGGGAGACCTTTGGAGGAGCTGACCCATATACTGACAGAGACTTTAGAGGATGCAGCGAGAGAGGCATATCCACATTCTCAGCCTAGACAGAGACAGCGTTCTAGGTGTATGCCCCAGAACAGCTGGTATGATGAGGAGTGCAGAGAGACAAGAGCCCGACTGCAGCGGGAGGTTGCTTTGGGAGTCACTACTCACCGACAGTCACGTATTGCCTTCCGGCGCCTTGTGCGAAGGAAGAAGCGGGCCTTCCTTGCTCAGCTAGAGCAAGAATTATACCAGCTGTTCTTGAGCCAGGATTCGAGGGAGGCTTGGCGTTTGTTTCATGAGTCCTCCCCTGCTTTGGCCATCACTTCTACAGAGGTCTGGGATAGTTATGCAGCATCTCTATATACAGTTCCTGGACAGACACCTTTTCCTGACCCGCCAGCACCATGCCCACAGACATGTACTTTCTTTATGGCAGAGATGGTAAGGAAGGCCATTGATAGGATGAAGACTGGGAGAGCATATGATCATGATGGATTGGTCGCTAAGCACTTTATTCATGCAAGAGACATGCTGGCAGAGCTTCTAGCAGTGATGTTCAATCGTGCTATGTGTGAAGGCTTACCCGAGACTTGGAGTATGTCCACCATCGTGCCTATCTTCAAGTTAGGGGACCCTATGGAGCCAGGGAATTATCGCACTATTATGATTGGTCACACACTAGCACGATTGTATGCATCCATTCTTGAGCAGCAGTCGAGTAGATGGGAGGGCATTCGAGCAGAGGGACAAGCAGGGTTCAGGAGAGGTTTCTCTACTCTTGACCACATCTTGACTCTGCGGGCCATTATTGAGGAGGGCAGGTCACATGGGCGACGGATTTATTGTAGCTTTGTGGACTTCTGCAAAGCATTTGATACAGTGCCCAGAGCCAGATTGATGAGGCGATTACAGGAGATGGGGGTACCCACAGAGCTCATATGGGAGATTATGGCTTTATATAGATCAGTTGCACGACATGTACGCACCCCAGAGGAGGTCTCTACTTTGGTTCACTCCACTATAGGAGTGAAGCAAGGTTGCCCGTTATCTCCTTCATTGTTTGGTATGTATGTGGATGAGGCTTCTGACTACATTGAGAGATTGGGGGACAAAGGAGCCCAGCTAGCAGGTACATGGATCCCACTATTGTTATATGCTAATGATATTGTGTTGATCTTTGACTCCCCTGAGGGTATGCAGCGTCATCTGGATGCTTTACATGAGTTTGCACATGATAGTGGATTGTCTATCAACCTTGGCAAAACCAAGGTTATGGTGTTTAACACCACGCCACAGTGGGTTAGGCGATCAACTCCCACATTTACATATGGGCAGGAGATTGTGGCGTATACAGATGCATATACATATCTTGGGGTAGTATTCAGTGGGCCAGTGTTTTCGATGAGGAGAGCAGCAGAGACTAGATTGACTTGAGCACATGCAGCCCTGGGTGGTTTGGAGAGGATGTGTTCGCAGGTTCAGTTTCAGGAACCTCGAACGAAACTTTGGCTTTTTGACACTCTAGTTACATCAGTTATGCTTTATGGAGTGCAGATATGGGGACCTTTAGTGGGCCATCACAGCGCAAGCGGGTGGAGAGGTATGGAGAGGCCTTTGGTATCTATGATTGCTAGGATTATTAGAGCCAAGGCCTTGGTACCTCATGCAAATTTCACCTTTTGACAAATGATACATGCACATACATATGCCTCTAGCTCCTTCTGCAGACCTGGCCAAAAGAAATACCGCTCAATCATGTGCGTAGTAGACATTATGCCTCTATGACCAGCATATGGAAGAGCATGGCACTCATCCAAAACCTTTGCCTCATGTCAGACACCACACATAGGCAACTATCTTTCATGAGATAACCCTCTTTAATCACATATGAGACATGTGCATGACCAGCCATCAAATCAGCCCTACATACGACTTGCGTGACAATGCATCTGCCACTACATTCTTCTTTCCTGGGGTGTTCAAGATCTAAAAATGAAACATAGAGAGAAAATTAGCCATCCTCATATGCTTCTCTAATAATTTAGTTTGAATAAGAAAATATCTCAAACTTTGGTTATCTGTTTTTACAATGAAATCAGTCCCAAGAAGGTAATGTTTCCATATGATAAGTGCATGAATTACAGCGAGGAGCTCTTTCTCATAAATGCCAAGAGAGAGCTCTGCATCATGCAATCTACGGCTCTCATAAGCCACGGCATGTCCCTCTTGATTTAGGACAACTCCTATGCAATTTCCAAATGCATCACATTCCTCACTGAATGGCTTTTGCAAATCCGGAACGATCAACACTGGACCATGTGTAGTTGCATCTTTGAATTTGAGGAATGCATCCCTCTCTACATCAGTCCATTTGAATGTAGCCTTCTTCTTTGTCAATTCATGCAAAGGAGAAGCAATCCATGCAAAGTGCCGAATGAACCTGCGAATTAAGAGCATAGTCCAAGAAAACTACGGATCTCATGCACTGATCTCAATTCGGGATTACATCAATCTTTGCAAAATCCATCTGCACTCCATCTTTGGATACAATATACCCATATGAAGAGTTTATACTTATGAAGTTCTTCAAAAACAATACCCAAATGAGCTCTACGCTCTTCTTTGGTCTTCGAGAAGACTAGAATGTCATCAAAGAAGACACCTTTAAATTTCCTGTACCCACGGAATATACGATTCATCATTCTATGGAATGTAGCTGAAGCATTTGTAAGACCAAAAGGCATGCCACATAACAAGATACTCATAAAGTCCAAATGCTGTCTTGAAAGCAGTTTTATGTACATCCTTAGGCACCACACGCACTTAATGGTACCCACTCTTAAGATCAATTCGGCTAAAGCATGCCGATCCATCCAAATTGTCAAGGATATCGTCTATACGTGGAATCAAAAACCGATTCTTGATGGTGAGCTTATTCAAAGCTCTATAATCCACACACATACAAAAAGATCCATCCTTCCTTTGAACCAAGAGGACAGGTGAACAATATGAAAAAGAGCTTGGCTGAACCAAACCCTTCTCAAGAAGCTCATTTACCTCCTTCATGATCTCTCTTTTTGGGATGCACTTACACGATAGGCTGGCCTATTAGGTGGTGAGCTACCCGGCACAAGATCAATGCGATGATCCTCCGGTCGTACAGGTGGCAAGTCATTTAGTAACTCATCAGCAAAACAATCATAGAATTTCAGCCTATCATTACTAAGAATGTTTACATGCACATTATTTTCTTCAACATGATCCCGTACAAAAATCAAGTATGCAAAAACACTCTTTCTCATTACTTTCTTAATTTGTACAAGAGATACAAGGGGAATAGTATCACCCTCTTTACCGACATCAATCACATGCTCTTGACTTTTATGCATGAAGGTGATCCTGTTAGTCTTGTGAGCCTTGCACGGATCAATGCGTGTATGCCAAGGCTTTCCAAGCAATACATCACAGCCATTCAAAGGCGCCACAAGAAAGTCCTCATGATCCACATAGCCTTGAATGTGTATGCGCAACTTGCCAATAATAGGCATAACCTGCACTTCTCTACCAACAAAGGCAACCCTTGCTTCAATTTGAGGACCCATGTCCTCCACTTCAATACTCAAAGCACCTGCCATCTGTGTAGATATGAAGTTCTCAGTTGCACAATCATCAAACATGAACAAAGTGGGCTAATCCTTAAGCTGTCCCCAACCTTTACATACAACCCTGTCTTTACTATCATGTGAAGTGTTGCCCTGCACATCCAGAACCATATGCACATTGGGCTTTGATGCATTCGCATTATAACGCTTCTTCTTATTTGGGCATGCATTTGCAATATGCTCGGTGCTACCACAAGTAAAGCATTTCCCCGTGCTCATATATTGTTCTTTCTGCTCCAGAGTGAGACCATAGTCTCTCACTTTGAAGGAACGCTTCTTGATAGACTTATTTTCAGCCTTTGGACCATTTTTGTCTTGGTTTTGGTCCTTTGGTGGCTGTCCATTATTTTGCACATTTTGGACAGCCCTCGCTTTGCCTTGGAATGAGGATTTAGTCTTATTGCACCAACTCAACTTGAGTTCCAATTGCTTGGTGGCAATGGCAGCTGCGATTAGTTGGTGTAAGGTGTGACCAAGATACATTTGTAGTCCCACTTTGTACACGGGTTGCAATCCTGATTGAAACCTTCTCTTCCTTTCCGCCTCAGTGACATGCATAAACGGGGACGCCTCCCAAAGCACTTTCCAAAACTTTTGCACATATGCATTCACCGTTTCCCCCTCATTCTGCTTCACCCAATCCCACTTCATTGTTATCTCATTCAATGTACTGGGAGGCAAGAATTGGGCATAGAACCTCTCCTTGAACTCTTCCCATGATCTAACACGATTTGGTGAGAGCTTGTCCATGAGCCACCAATGGGCAATAGTGCCTTTCATGAATATGCTTACATGCCAAATCATGGATTTCTAAGTGAAATCCTCATCACTAAAAGTAATATCAAGCTGGGCAATAAAAGCAAGTGCCTTTGATGCATCATATTTCCCATGATATGCATCAAACTTCACATATTTGTCTCCGACTTTGAAGTCACAAGACTTTGATGCATTAGCTTGCATCTCAACCTGTTTTCCCACATTTTTGTCCATTGAATAGCCCCTGTGACTAGCATCATTTCATTTTAGGAACCAAAAGTGATGCATTAGGCATAGATACATGTGCTCTGTAAGCATGAGGCATGGCTGGCTCCTCAACACACATTGCTACATTTTTACCCATAGCTTCTCCCTCATGAGCACACTCGAAGGCATGAGTGGCATGAGAGATATGCGGAATACTTGCACCAACAGAAATTGCAGCCCTTGTTGCATGTGTTGTGCATGCACATTTTCAGCCGGCAATGGCATTTGACATACATTTTGACCACTGCCATAAACATTGTATCCTTCGCGGACTACATAGGGTACTCTTGCACGGTGTGAAGTTGCCGATAGTTCCTCTCCAATAGCATGTGGATTCATCCTCTTAGACATAAGTTCTTGTTCCCTATGGGGATACCAAGGCATGTGGAATGGTTGTCTTTTTTGGATATGCATCCTCGGTACGACCCAAGTATGCACGTGCTGCATCCCTCGGTTGCATGTGCAACTCTTGAGTAATCATTGCCATTGCATAATCCATATAAGATTCAGCTTTCTTGGCCTTCAAACGATCATGTACCAATGGAACCTCACGGCGGCAGAGCTTCAATTCTTCTTGTTGTGCATAAAGAAGAGCCTGCATACGAGTAAGTTCAACCCTTAAGGCTATGAACTCTTCTTCTTGCATTTTCTCATTGCCATTGGACGACTGTCCCAGGTGTTCTTGTTCCCTAATGTGCACCACATGAGTTTGCTCATCGTGTATGAAAGCATGCATTTCATTGTCCCCGCCTCTTGTGTAAGCATCTCCAACATTCACTGTATGGCTGTCCATAGTGTTCTAAGTGTAGAGATAGCTAGTGTTCACGTGATCGTCTTTCACGATCGAAGTGAAAGAGAACCGTATGCTCTGATACCAATGTGACTTGGTTGAACACAATGCTAATCAATACACTTAAATACACCAAGATTTAGTGGACAACATGCTCAATACAAGAAGTAATTTGCTGAATTGACAAGAGATGCACAGTGAGCCAGAGCGGCCGGCCCCTCCCTCAAATAAAGTATATTGATCTTGGGAGAATCAAGTACATAGTGTCATGGGCATTTCTGACCAGATTTCCATACCAATGCATATGAATACAGTATTGTAAACAATGTAGTTGTCGATATAGACTTGCAGCTCACGCTACCCTCTCAAGTACCCATGTTCCCTACCATCTGCTCTCTATTGTTCCACCAAACACATGGTAGCAACAATCTGCAAGAGAGCACGTAGAACAAGAGAACACTACACAGGGTATGTAATCATGGAGTCCGGTTCCTCCCTCCTGCTACTTGCTTCCATATTTAAGCATCAAAGATTACCAATTGCAAGTAGAGTCGATGACAACGAAAGTCTTCACGATGGAAGCGTTTGGAGTGTTCAAATCTTCGATTTATCGCGATCCTTCACAACAAAAGTCTTCAAGAGGATGAAGGGAACCCTCGGAAAGCTTCCCCTATGGTTCACCTTGAGAAAGGAGGACTGAAATCAGGGTTTTCAACAAAAAGACCTGAAATTACAGCAAAAATAAGAGCTGTTTCGCTGAATTTCAATCATTGGGAGTGTGGGAGTGGGAGAGTGATAACCACCTAAAAACACTCTTGGAAGCTTGGAAAACACACTAGCAAGCTTGGATATGGAGTTGGGAAGAAAAAGTGCAGAAAATACAACCAAAGAGGCCTCATGAAGCGGGCGCCTACTTCTAGAGAGAGAAAGTGAGATGTCCACTCTAGGTGTCAGGTAGAGAGGACAAGTGGCTTGTGGTGCAAGCTAGAGCGGACACAGGGCTAGTTGCTCCCTTTGTACTAACGAGATAAGATCTAGGCGGTGGGCATTGGGTTTTGTCCACCTCGGGACATCAGTGTGTGCGAACACACAGCTGGTCTCATAACTCATAAGTGAGTTTTGGTCGCCCAAAACTTAATGAAGTGTGTTCACACTCACTTATAAATTAGTGCTAATTTCCTAAAGCTAGGTTTATGACCAATACTTACAACCTGTCACATGCCACATAATCATGTCAGCATACAGTTACACGCACGGTTCATGGGCGGGTGTCCCCTTACCCGGAACTACACATTGGTCAGGCAAGCATGAAAACAACATGCAATTTCAATTGCAAGCAAGCACATAAAGATGCTATGCAATGCAACATTGGTATGGATAATCCCCGTTCATGAACCTATACCAAAATAGACGTGCTCCAAGCCAGTACACGAGGTACCAGACCCAATGGAACACCAATCCTCCAGGCATTTCTGGGCATGTACACATAGACACAAGTCCCAACAGAAAGCCAAGTCCACAGTATCACATGATCGACATCAATCCTCGGCATATGCAACTACCATGGACGTCAGTCCAATGTACATACATAATGAGAAAAGACCGCAAACGGTGACAGTCAGGATGGGAGAGATGTGCATACACAGTCCTTGCTTGGAAGACCTAAGTCTTCCAGTGGATCGGAGAGCTGTATCCATTCAACATCTTAGGGGCTCTCGCACACGTATTGATTAGATTGATGCAGCTATTCCACATGAGTGGCTCTCTAGGACCTTTCATGGAGACTATCATCCGATTTGACTGGGAGTCTTTTCGAGGATAGGCATACCTCTGCAAGTCATTGCTGTCCAAGGCCAAACACCTGCGTAGTGGATCTAGATATGGACACCAAGATGAGAAGTCATGGTAGAGTGTTATTCCATGCTCCTAAGTGGAGCTATGGTTGCTAGCCAATTCCCTTCCTCTGATCTTGGATTGATGATTAAGTGTGATAGGTAATTTACAAGCTAAAGCTGGTTGAAGAGATTCTCTTGATGCACAATTGGTAATGGTCACAACTCAATAGGTAACCTAATCTTCCATGTATGTCTTAGTGAGGTTTATTGTTTTCCCATCTATAAGCTTTTCCCAATAGAGATGGTTCTGTAAACCATTCAAAGATCATGCTCTAGCTAGCCCACACAAACACACTTATGAAAATGTCTGTAAAAGGCTTCCAAGATCAAATTATTCACTCAAATTCACTAATATCCCTAATCAATATTTTTTATAAAAAAGTTGAGAATATTAATAAATAGATACTATGCAAGCACATTGTACAACTCACTAGGGACCAAAAAAACCAAGTTGGTCCCCTCCCCTCCCAAAAAAAAAAAAACCCATGTCTTCACAGCCTTTCTCAGCGTGTGCATACGCATCAGCACCTAACTATTTCCCATGAAGGTTTCTTTACTAAATTTGGCATGCTCTAGAGCGGCATGCCCAAAAGTCTAAATTATATTGGAACATAATAATTGCCAAGTTTCGAAACTTCATGATACGAATGTAATTTTTATTTCTAAGAGAACATGAACAACTTCGCCTAATTGTTCAGTCTAGTGGTATGGGACGTTCGGTTGGGGCCATCCGTACCAAGCAAGCTCCCGGCAATCAAACCTCAGGCCTCATTAGAGTTTCAATAATGGGTCACTTGATCCTTGGTCTTGATCTGTGGAGGCCTTACATTGGTATCATAGCACACACAGAGGACAAAAGTGTTTGATGTGTGCCTAAGCAAGCCATCAGTGCGGAAAGAGAACTGGGCAGTGTGGGCAAGCCGATATAGGGCCTAGACATGTTGCATAGATGGAGGACCGAAGAAAAGGTGGAGCACCCGTACATGTTGGTGGATGCGCGCATAGGGATGTAGGGGGCCGTGTGGCAGAAGGAAAGCTAAAAGAGGCATGAAGGTTAAAACAAGAAAAAGCATGAGTAAAAAAAACATAAGTGAGCTTTTTTTTTGTGCTAAAGCACGAGGAGCTTAATTTTAAGCCCCAGCTTTTTGAAAAGCACAAACTAAAGCAAACATGCTTTTTTAACTTATTACACCTATAAATTCAGCCTCTCCCTTCTTGTTGGCTCATACCTACACGTTGTGCAGGGTCTATGCGCACCATCTACTCGTTCTTGGTCCCCAAAAGTTGAAAACGTCATCTCAGCCCTCTCGTCCCCCCTAAAAGCCTTTCTTTAACCTTTCACTTCTTTCCATCCCATAACCCATCACCTTTTTGTTACTGCTTTTCTGCAAGCGCGTGCACCGCATAGATATAGAGTCAGTGAGCAGTAATTCCATGAAGTTATCTGGCAATAACGACATGAAGTCGGTCTCAGCGATGACGACTTTGAGCAAGTGAAGCCACCGGGATGGCTAGCATTTTACCTGCCACCAGCAGTTAGGCTGGAAGACAAATTGGGGTGCCTTGTCTAGGATAATGTCGAGCCCAAGGTTGATAGGTGCTCCATGCCTTTGCCAACCGATGATCGTGGGGTTGTCAAGTGGTGTCACATAGCTTTCGCTAATTGGGATTCAAGTCTGAATTCATGTTGGGTATTTTGGAGCTCATATGTATGTGTGTGTTTGTGTGTGTGAACACTCCCTATGAGTGTGTGTGTGTGTGTGCACCCACTCTTAGAGTGGTTAAATATCTGTGTATTATTTGAGTTTGACGTAAGCAGTGACGTCATTTACCCAAGCCTCTAAGGCTATAAATGCATTGTACTTGGTGAAGATTATACAACATCACATCAATCAAATTATATTCACTGAGTCGAGCAAATACTCGATCACTGCTGTGTATCTAAGCATTCTCTCTCTCTCTCTCTCTCTCTCTCTCTCTCTCTCTCTCTCTCTCTCTCTCTCTCTCTCTCTCTCCCCCTCCTCCCCGCCCGCTTCGCGCCTGCTCGCCGCCCGCTTCGCTTCGCTGTTCGTTGTTCGTTGTTCGCTATTCGCTTCACTGTTCGCCGCCCGCTTCGCTTCGTTGTTCCCTGTTTGCTTCGCGCCTCTATGCGTAGCCGCTGCCTTCGCCCTGCTCACCGGCCCGCTTCATTTCGCTCCCTGTTCACTTCGCGCCTCTGTGCATAGCCGCTGCCTTCGCCCCTGCTCGCCGCCCTCTCTCCCGCTTCCCTCTCTCTCTTCTTCTTCTTCTTCTTCTTCTCTCTCCTTCGTCTCTCTGTTCGCTACTGCCGCCCATTAGCCCTTCCGCCTCGCTGCCTTGCTGGCGCCCCCTGCTCGCCGCCCGCTTCACTTCGCTGTTCCCTGTTCACTTCGCGCCTCTGTGCGTAGCCGCTGCCTTCGCCCCTGCTCACCGCCCCCCCCCCCCCTCTCTCTCTCTCTCTCTCTCTCTCTCTCTCTCTCTCTCTCTCTCTCTCTCTCTCTCTCTCTCTCTCTCCTCTCTCTCTCTCTCTCTCTCTCTCCGTCTCTCTCTCTCTCTCTCCGTCTCTCTGTTCGCTAACTGCCGCCCACTAGCCCTTCCGCCTCGCTGCCCTGCTGGCACCTCCTTTCCACTCTCTCCTCCGTCTCTCTGTTCGCTACTGCCGCCCACTAGCCCTTCCGCCTCACTGCCCTGCTGGCGCTAGCTTTCCACACCCACCCTTGCTCAGGCCCCCAAGGCAGCAACATAACTCTCTCTCTCTCTCTCTCTCCTCTCTCTCTCTCTCTCTCTCTCTCTCTCTCTCTCCTCCCTGCCTGTGGGAAGGGCTGCAGAGTATTCTCGAGGAATGGCCCCGAGTCTCCATCAATTCATTCACACCACCATTGAGGAGGAGAAGATAAGGCATGCCCGCCGCCTCAACATTCGAGTCATAGGTATAGCCGAGACACCCAACTCCACTCCCGAGAAAGATGGACAGCTTCTATGCATGAAGCTAGGCTACAGGGAAGAGGACCCTCTCCCCTTCACCAAAGCATGGAGAGTCCAGAAAGACTCAACACGCAAGCGAGCCCTCAACCTACAGTTTGCAGGAGAGACAGAGAGGGTCACCTTCATAATGAAGAGGGTCATACTACGAGGCTTAGAGGGGAGCTCCTATTTTCTTGGATGATGATCTCACGAGGATGCAGCTAGAGCACAGGAGAGCTTGCATGCCACGAGTCTTACACGCAAGGAGAGAAGGCAAGAAGGCCTTCTATCGAGATGGTCGGGTCATCATTGATGGCCGGCCCATGGATTAGCGGTTTGGGGCCTATGGGACACAGACCAGGCCACTGACAAAGATACACATGGCAGTATGGAACTGTAATGGTTCACTATGGGTGCAGCCTGGACGAGTGGAGCATGTTATGGTGGGGAGAGACATCATACTTCTGACAGAGACACATCAGAGCCCAGAGAGAGGGCTACCTACATCCTAGTCTTCTCGAAGACCGAAGAAGAGCATAAAGCTCATTTGGCTATTGTTTTTGAAGAGCTCCATAAGCATAAACTCTTCATAAATGCAAAGAAGAGTGAGTTCTTCTTGTCAGAGATACATTATCTTGGGCATATTGTGTCCAAAGATGGAGTGCGGATGGATCCTGCAAAGATTGATGCAATTCGGAATTGGCCCGAATTGAGTTCGGTTCATGAGATCCGTAGTTTTCTTGAATTATGCTCTTACTACCGCAGGTTCATTCGGCACTTTGCATGGATTGCTTCTCCTTTGCATGATTTGACAAAGAAGAAGGCCGTGTTCAAATGGACTAATGTAGAGAGAGATGCATTCCTCAAATTGAAAGATGCAACTACTCATGGTCCAGTGTTGATCGTTCCGGATTTGCAAAAGTCTTTTTGTGTGGAATGTGATGCATCTGGAAATTGCATAGGGGCTGTCCTTAATCAAGAGGGACATGCCGTGGCTTATGAGAGTCGTAGATTGCATGATGCAGAGTTATCTCTTGGCATTTATGAGAAAGAGCTCTTGGCTGTAATTCATGCACTTACTATATGGAAACATTACCTTCTTGGGGCTGATTTCACTGTGAAGACAGATCACCAGAGTTTAACTCCCTCAAACTAAGTTATCAGAGAAGCATATGAGGATGGCCAATTTCCTCTCTATGTTTCATTTTCAGATCTTGCACACCCGGGAAAAACGAATGTAGTGGCCGATGCATTGTCACGAAAGCCGTATGTAGCAGCTATCTCGGTTGCCTCTGGTTCACTCTTGCTTTCACACTTTGTACATATTGGATTGGTGTCCATGGCTTATGGAATGTGCCTATGCATGTGATTGACACGTGTCATGCTGTATAGTTGGATATGATATTCCGCTGGGACTTGACGTTATCATGCCCGGAATATCTGGAGGACTTGGCTTTCCGCTGGGACTTGTGCCTTTGTGTACATGCCCGGAAACGCCTGGAGGATTGGCTTTCCACTGGGTCTGGTATCGCATATACTTGCCTAGAAACGCCTAGTCTTATATGGTTTCATGAACAGAAATTGCTCATGCCAATGCTGCATTGCATAGCATCTTTATGTGCTTGCCTGCAAATGAAATTGCATGCTGTTTTCATGCCTGCATGACCTATGTGTAGTTCCGAGCTAGGGGACGCCTGCCCGTGAACCGTGCGTGTGAAACTGTCTGCTGACATGGTTGTGTGGCATGTGAACAGGTGGTAAGTATTACCCAATCTAGGCTCAAATAGCCTTTAGGACTTAGCCAATATTTATAAGTGAGTGCGTTCCCACTTCATTAAAGTTTGGGCACCCAAAAGTCACTTATAAATTATGACCACTTCCAAGTTCACACTCACTGAAGTCCCGAGGCGGGACAAGACTCAATGTCCAGGACCTGATCTTCCTTTTTACTCATAAATGGGCATCTCCCCATGTCCTCTCACCTGATTGGACCCCAATTCACTTACTTATTAAGAGAAAAATTTGTGTTTTCTCTTCATGAGGATTTTTGGAGGCTGAAAACTCTGTTTTTCCACCATTTCTCTCCATTTCCAAGCTCTCCATAGCCATACCCAACTTGCTAGGGTGTTTTCCAAGCTTCCAAGAGTGTTTCCAAGTGCTAATCACTCTCCTACTCACTCCCAATGACTAAAATTCAGCAAAACAGCTCTCATTTTTGCTGTAATTTCTGGTCTTTTTGCTGAAAACCCTAATTTCAGCCTTCCTTTCTCAAATTGAACCATAGGGGAAGCTTTCCCAGGGTTCCCTTCATCCTCTTAAAGACTTTTGTCGCGAAGGATTGCGGCAAATCGAAGATATCAACACTTCTAAAGCTTCCAACGTGAAGGCTTCCGCTTGCAACAACTTCTATGAAGACTGGTAAGCTAATTGGACAATGTGTTGTCATTACTTACTCAGTAGAAGGGCAGGACTCCTTGTTTAGCCGCCCTGTGTAGTATTTCTCTTGTCCTATGTGCTCTTGAAGATGTTGCTACTTTGCTTGGTAGAACATAGAGCCAATGGTAGAGAATATGGGCACTGGAAGTCGGGCCCGGCATCAAGGCAGCTCCTTGGTGATCTACATCGACACACCATTGTTTTCTAAATGCAGAATTTCATATGCATTGGCATGGAGGATTTGGCAATGGATGCCCGTGAAGCTATGTATTGAATTTCTCCAATAGTAATACAATTTACTCAAGGGAGGGGTCGGCCGTTCCGGCTCATTGTGTGTCTCTTGTCAAATTCAGCAATTTTACTTCTTGTATTTGAGCAAGTGTCCTTCAAATCTTAGTGTATTTAAGTGTATTGATTAGCATTGTGTTCAATTTACACTCATTGTACTTATTGCACACCCAGATTCAGCTTTTTAGTTCAGTACTTTTTCATTTTGTTGGGATGACAGAGGATACCCCATGCAAGTACACCGATTTGTCTCATAGGCCGAGTTCGGTCTTTTGGAAGACGTTAATAAAATCTCTCTCTCTCTCTCTCTCTCTACACTCACACTATGAGTATCTACTATCCACCTTAGGTTAGATAGGTTCTACTAACCCTAAGTGCAACATTTGGTATCACAGCCATTTCCTGCCCACACCAGCGCTGGAGTCTTCATCTTCCCTCGTTCCACCATCGTCGTCACTGCTCACTCAAGGGGGCGGAGCTCATGATGGTCCGTCGGGTGGGCGGACCCGCCCGGGGGGGGGGGGGGGGGGGGGGGGGGGGGCAAGGACCCTGTTTGAGCCGCCTACTCCCTAGGTGGGGTTTCGCCTCTGCTGGTCTTCCCGGCCATGATGACTTTTTCACCCTTTGTCGTCTGTGCTGCAACTGCTCATCTGCACCTTCGCCCTGGGAGTGCCACCTACAAGTCAACTTGCAGCGCTAATGTGTGGGTTGCCACCTTCACCCAGCACGACAAGCAGCTAACATCAGCCACAATAATGCAGATGCAACACAGATGTGAAGGTTTTCAAAAAAATCTGGTAAAATCCATAAAATTGAAGCCTCCACATGCAGGTTTTTTCAATTTTAGTCTTCTACATCAAAATTGAAGTCTGCAGCAGCCCGGAGAATCGGGGGATTTCCAAATCTGGGAAAGAAACATCAAATTAAAAGCCCAACACATTGCCTGCAAACAACATGGATATGATCAGAAGTAGTACCATTCTTGAGAAGTTCTCCAAAGCCAACTTCCCTACATGGCAAACCAAGATTCAAAATATTGCTAATGCGTCACAGGGTTTGGAATGTGGTCAAAGGCTCAGAAGATAAGCCAAAAGAAGAAGAGGGATCACCAACAATGCTTGGCAGGATAAGAACGATAGGGTGCTCACACACATTGGCTTGGGACTAGCTGACAACGTCATCCATCATCTTGACCTGGACAAGCCGTCCAAAGAGGTATGGGAAAAACTTGAGAACGTGTTCGGTAACAAGATCGATAATTCCAAAGTTTTTCTCAAGCACAAGTTTTTTAACATGAGAATAGAATGAAAGTTCAAACTCTGCAAGAACATCTGAGCAACCTAAGCTCAGTTCTTCAGCAACTCGCTCCCTCACAAAGCGCAAGTTGATGAGGACGACATGAAAGCAGTCCCCCTATCCAATATAGAAGAGATTCCAAAATATACACAGACTCACTTTTCTTAGGGTGGTCTGTGAGATGTCACTTCAGGATATGGTCTCCATCCTCGTTGATGAGGATCGTCATCTCAAAGAGCTTGTGGATGCCGGAATTGAAGCAAAAAAGGTCTTCATGTCAAAGATGAAAGGGAGGGGAAAACCAAGCAGAACTAGAAACTGCACTTATTGCAAAAAGCTTGGACACTCCGAAGACAGATGCTTCAACAGAATGGCCAAGGAGCAAGCTGTAGATCATGCAACTCTATAGCAGAAGAAGAATACGAAGACGATGAATAATCTTTCTCTTGATGAGGAAAATTATGATTGGGCTTTTTAAAATATTATTGTATGAATTAAAGGTTCTCTGCCAAGGCTGAACCCCAAAATCTGATAAATAATCTTGTGTTTTTTTATTCTAAGCCTTGTTTTCTATAAAAGGCTCCTTGCTTACAACATATCCCCACTAAGGTTTAGGGGGGATTGCTTTGGGAAACTGATGTAGGCTCAGTCGTGTGGTGAAGCTCCCAAGTTTCAACTTAAAAAACTGAACAATGAAGAGCTAATACAAAGATTCACTATCCTTACAAACTTATGACAACATAATTAGTGAAACCAAGACATCTGAATAGACTATAGTGAAGCCACACACCAGGACACGTGAATACATAAATAAGTTCTCTACAAAGAGCCAAAATAGGAATTCACTCATCTGACCAAACTATTGGATACAAAATCAAAGTGAAGGGCCAAGGGCTCAAGCCTCTATATCCTCAAACCTCAGTATCTCCTCTCTCCTCATCACTAGAGCCCTTCTATGGTTGCTTCATGAAGATGAGAGGGAGGGAGGGGAAAATTCACTCAGCATACGGGATGAATCTCAGCTGATGATGCCAGTTGTGCTCTGAGAATGAGGCTGCCAGCATATGCTTCTTTATCTTTGCTATGGAGACCACCAAACACCCACGGCTCTTGGCATTCCCACCCAACTGTCACACCTGCTGCTGTTGAGAGCACACCTCCATTATGACACGGGAAGAAACCATTGTACCTGTGACTGCTACTTGATGCCATCAGATCCTTGTGCTGATGCTCTTGCCAACCATGGTGTTTCTGCTCTTTGCCAACCACTCAAGGAGAGCTTCTGTTCCAGCCCTCTACGTCGCGGTCCCTCCCCCCCCCCCCCCCCCTCTCCAAGTTTCAACTTAAAAAACTGAACAATGAAGAGCTAATACAAAGATTCACTATCCTTACAGACTTATGACAACATAATTAGTGAAACCAAGACATCTGAACAGACTATAGTGAAGCCACGCACCAAGACATGTGAATACATAAATAAGTTCTCTACAAAGAGCCAAAATAGGAATCCACTCATCTGACCAAACTAGTGGATACAAAATCAAGTGAAGGGCCAAGGGCTCAAGCCTCTATATCCTCAGACCTCAATATCTCCTCTCTCCTCATCACTAGAGCCCTCCATGGTTGCTTCATGAAGATGAGAGGAAGGGATGGAAAATTTACTCAGCATATGGGATGAATCTCAGCTGACGATGCCATCCTCCATCAGTCCACTGGTCGTGCTCTGAGAATGAGGCTGCCAGCATATGCTTCTTTTATCTCGATTCTCTGCTATGGAGTGCACCAAACACCCATGGCTCTTGGCATCCCCACCCAACTGTCGACACACCTGCTGCTGTTGAGAGCACACCTCCATTATGACACGGGAAAAAACCATTGTACCTGCGACCGCTACTTGATGCCATCAGATCATTGTGCTGCTGCTCTTGCCAACCATGGTGTTTCTGCTCTTTGCCAACCACTCAAGGAGAGCTTCTGTCCAGCCCTCTACGTCGCAGTTTCCCCCGCCCCCGGGGGCATTGTGTCAGCCCTTTGCCGTGAAGCTTTTGCCAACAAAGCCATCACCACGCCACAACCGGATCTTCTAAAAGTGTGTTCACACATAGCCATATCGGGCCTTTATAAGATGTTCATGATTCTGTTAAGTTGGTGTTTACACAATCTTTTCTAGCTTGAGGTCACATCTTAGGGTCTATTCATATGGGTCCCTAAAGAGGGTTTGCACAGTTTCTTCATAAGGCTCATTTCTATGGGGTTTCACACCTTTGGAGTATATGCACATGGAGTTCATGGGTATTAAGGTGTACTTCTGATCTGGCCTAGTCCCCTTTGCTAATAAGGAGTTCGCATTTGGCTTTGGTGAGTATACTAAGGGGTGTTACATGTGTGGCTTGATCTCATAAGCTCGTGAGTGGGGTTTCTAACTGGGCTTTCACACAAAGAAGGGTTGCACTTGATTAAGGGGGGAAATTCATTTAGAGTTCATGTGAACTTGGGGTGTTTTCTTTGTACTTTTGTGGGTGGCACACACAACACATGACTATGATTCAGAATCGTTTCCACTTGAGAATGTTAACACGAGGTTCCCCCTAAGGATAGGAGGTCACATGCCTTAAAAAGTACATGTGGGTATGTGTTTGTGTGTGTAAGCAAGTGTTCTCTTTGCAGTTTGTGTCTAGTGACTGATGGGATTGAGACCAACACTCATACTCCTTAACCCTCTCACATGAGTTTCACCCTCCTTGGACCATAGTGACAACTTGACAAGTGCTAAAACTCAAACATTTTCCCATCACATCATCTACTCATCGGTCCAGATCCATGACAATCTCTAGCAAACCGAGGGGCTCCCCCATGAACAGTGGACATCGCTTCTGTGAACAAAGTTATAGAAGAGAATGACATGACGAGTTTGAACACCTGAGGTTTTTATGCCGACTCCACCTTGTTTTGCTTTTGTCTGCTTGGTTTTCTTTTCAATGTCATCATGACATCCAGTTTACTCATGGATAATCTGTAACATCTTTTGATCACATATGACATAGACCCTTTGGGTCTTTTGGACAGAATGTGCCCTATATAAAGGTCCCTCTTCTTTTCATTCCTCATCTGCTTCCCAGTTCAAGGACAGATCAATAGAGGCATCCAAGTGGCATCAAAAAGTCCAAGACAATAGCACTCCACTTCAGCAGAGGAGCAAAGGCAAGAAGCCCAGCAGAGGAGAAGAGGCAAGCGTGCTGCTTCGGATAGTTGCAGAACAGGGTGTTCCAGACACTCACTCAACAGACAGGTCGCAGCAAGGACCTATTTGAAAGAGCAAGGGTAGCTAATGTTTAATCTGATGCCAAGCCCAGAGTGCATCTAAGCAACGAACAGGTCAATATAGGCATCTAAGTGGCATCAAAATCCAAAATAGCAGCACTCCACTTCAACAGACAAACAAAGGTAAGGGTGCTGCTACAGACACTTGCAGAACAGGGTAGACCAGATAGTTGCTCAATAGACAGGCTGTTCCAGCAAGGACCCATTTGGTGCAGCAAGGCTGGCTATTATTCAGTCTGGGTGCCAAGGCCAGAGCGCATTTAAGCAATGAACAAGGATATCCTAAGGTCAAGGACAAGGTAGGTTTGTGAGGCAAGATTCAAATCACTTCTAAAGCTATCTATGCTTCAATTTTGATATCCAAACAGCCCAATTAATGCAAATCTTGTCTTTTTTTCTATGCTAAACTTGCCTTTAATAAATGTCCAAAGAGTACAACTTGAAGACAAGTGAATGCAAGCATGCTACAAACAGAAACATGAGAGAAACACGAGCCCCTTCTTGCTAAGCAAAATAGAGATGCTTTCGTAGACATCCTTTCTTCCTCATAAATACATGGACAACCTTTCAATCGCTTTTTAAAACATCACTATGACCTATGGTGTTGTATGCAGCTTTACTTATATCAAACGAAGTGATCAAAAAACAACTTCTAAATCTCAAACTTGTGCAGCAAAAAGATAAATGGAAAACGAGTGTGGCAAACCCGTACCTTTAATAGCTCGAATATATAATAGCGGATGTCAAAGTCGGTTAAAGTTGGATAAAGAACCTTAAAATCTGTGTTATTCACATATTCAAGCACAAGGCTTGGAGTCTTGGATTGTTGATCACGAACAATATCCAAGAGTTTAATGATATTTGGACCCCCCGAAAGATTTTGAAGAATCTTGATCTCTCTTTTTATCTACAACACATCAAAAACAACGTTTTGGACTTACGAGGTGCTCAGCCTGGCCTTCACTAAATCAACCAAACACAGAGCATGTAACACTTGGATTAGAAAAGCAAACTGCATCAAATTCAGGCCAGATATCTGAATCAAAGTAAAGAACTATAGCAGACAATCGTTTAAGTCACTCTGAATTGATTTCATTAATTGGAGCTTGGCGTGCTGTGACATCCACGCGGAAGGTGGTCATGATTAGTGCTAAGCGCATTGAGAGGTTAAAGCTAATCACATAATAGAGAAGAGGCAAGAGAGACCCTAGGGCCTGTACTACTATATATTGCATGAATGCTTATATACAATGGAATCTCTCATCTAAACTCGATCTGAATCATGCATCCTGTGCAAAGACTTATTAGGAATCAAAGCAAAAGCAAGATAAGTAGGAGAAGCACAAATATAAAGGCATGCCAGGGTCAATATACAGAGAATTAAACACTCGGACAGCATAAGATTGTGCCGCAGGTCTTCCTGCTTTCAACTTTTGACCTATTTAGACTAATTGAAATCATCCACTTCTCTCATAAAATGCCTCATGCATCATGGATGTGCCAAAGCTGGCTGGGGACCAAAGAGCATCAGATATCCTGTGTCAGACGTTGTCGAGCTTTGTTGGGAATATGGGACACTGCTGAGATGTGCGTTTGGGCATGACTAGTTTAGACAGGGATGGTGCAGGTTTGGCAGTTGGGGGATTTTTGGCCTATAAAATACGCCCCTCTAGCCTCCACTCTGCATTCTCACTTCTCTCCAACCTCTCAGGAAAGAAATGCTGCCACCAAGTGCCCAGGAGCAGTCCAAACAGCACAGAACAGCAGCAAAATGAAGATGCGGTGCTCCAACAGACAGTCCGACCAACATGATGGGACAGAATTCAATGGAAGGCAACGGAATTTGCTTAGGTCCCTATTTTATCTTATGCACAGAGTGCATGGTGAGATTTTCTGTTTTCAGCCTTGTATTTTCATTCTCGTCTCTATAAAAGCAAACATTTTCCTTTTTTTTTTGTTTGGGGACACAGGGGGAGCACTAGATTGTGGGACCAGATTCAGCTGTTCTTGATCAATTTTGACCTTTTCTGATCAGCTTTGCTAAATTTGAGCAGTTTTGAGTAACATTTGACCATAAAACGATGCACATCCATCTCAACAAAATGGATGGAGCATCAGCATCCCTTCTTGATAAATTTTAAATTTCCACTCATACTTCATAACTCAAGATCTCTCAAACATGCAACACATGGCTACTCTGGTAAGGTATGAAAATGCCACTCTCTTAGCGTCCTAGATCTGCACGCATGTATGCATCTTGCCATAGGCACTCACATGATGCAGTGGTTGAACCTTTGCAGTCCAAATGTGTGGGCAAAAACGAGACAATCGTCTATTTCTTTCTACACCCCAACAAGGAAGCTCCAGTGCCTACGTCCAAATGCATAGCAATGAGTTCACAACTTGAAGTAACGCAGAAAATGCTATGTGGGCATTCAAGCAACAAGATTATTGAAGTTTAAGACGAAACTTGTCATATTTAGAGTTACTGATGGACAATATAAACAAAACTGGAAATGCTGCCATCATTGCACAGTGAGTTAGCTCTGCCCTGCCTTTGTGTAGGCGACATTTCTATATCTTAGCAATCATCATTCATTACACAAAGAATGCAAGCTTGGGTTTGCAAGTGCCCAAATCGTCAAACAGGTCATGGAGGCTTGCATGAACTGTTTGAAGGCCACTAGTCTCATTGTGAGAAGAGAAAACAAAGGAAGAGAGCTCTCCAATGTTCACATCGGCGGCCACCCAAAAAGTGCACAGGGGCCCAATGGATTTTATGAACTATTGCAGCCACAAGTTTCTACTACACCCTTGGGGCGCATGATTTCAACTAATGAGGCTACTGGACAGCTACAATTTACGGTGCCTGATATGATAATGCCAAATAGTCCAATTCCACAAGAAAAAAACCAGCACACTGGGAAACAAGGCACCATCATATAGCATTAAATTACAGGATGGTATGGTAGAGACACCTGACAAGAGAAGAACTAACTGGATACATAGACTACCAAAAGAAGCTATGCATTGTGCAGACATTTGCAACAGCAAAATTTACATCAAAAGGGGTACCTTCTTCTTCTTGACTGGCTTCAAGATTTTGATGGTGCACGGCTGGTTGTTGACAACATTTACACCTTCAAAAACTTCACTGTACTTTCCACGCCCAACTTTACGCAGGACTTCATAGTCATCCTGATCCCTACAAAGACAATTAGTAAACAAAGGGCAGCAAGAAAATTAGCCCTGAAAACAGGCTAGCACTTCAATCATCAAAAATAGGCTCCCATTACCAAATCGAAGAAATAGACAGCCCCTTGATCTCTACAGGAATCCATGATCCTTAGAAAACGAATTGAGATGATATGGTTGAATACAAGCTACATGGAAGGCGCTTGCCTCTTGTCAAAACACCCTTCAGAGGTTAAAAGAAAGCAAAGTCATCCAGACTAACCACACACAAAAAATCAGACATTGAAACCCTCTTCTCAAAAGGCACCCCAAGCTCATGTACAAAGCCCAAGCGCCCCTAGTGGTGATGCAATGTAACCCTAGAAATGTTGAGGTTGGAAAAAGGGCTGGGCTAAGCAGATGAGGAGGTTCCAGTACATCTAGACCAGCAAGCGACAACCAAGCACCAAATATATGGTGTGGAGACAATATGTTGGAGGAGTTCAATAGCTAAAAAAGGAAGGATGGTTGTGTTGCATATCGAATATGGAGAGTCCCATGTGCATCTTCTCTGGACGTGTGCTGATTCCACAGGGGCTGCAACAATGCATTGAACAGTTTATAAGGACAGTACTTCAAGAGAAATGAAAACTGGACAGAAAGGGGATGCAGTAAAGAATGTACGAGATGTATATGTAATTTATGGCACAAGCAACTGTGTGTGTGTGTGTGTGTGTGTGTGTGTGTGTGTGTGTGTGTGTGTGTCCCTACCCGCTGTTACTAGAGATCTAGGTTGGTATCCGTACATCAGCATAAACAGACTGTAGCCCCGGTAGAAGCCACATGCTTAGCACTATTATAGGCAAACTCAACCATCGGGATGTACTCCTCCCAACCTGACAGAGGATGATCAGAGGAACTCATACTCAAAGTAGTCTCCAGTTTCTAGAAAACTAGGTGCCAGAAATGTCCAGAAAACCTAGAGTCCCCATCACTGACTATGTCAAAAGGCAATCCATACCTGAAAAGCTGCTCAACTATCTGTTGTGCCAATTCAGTTGCCTTCACTGTCACATTTGTAGGTAAAAATTGTGCCATCTTCGTCAATCTATCTACCACCAACCAGATAGCATCATGCCCTCTACTAGTTTGTGGCAACCGTACAATGTCCTCGGCATTGATGCCACTTTACCTCATAGTCCTAAACATATGTCTTCATCTTAGGCCAGTAAAACATCTATTTTACTAAATCATAGGTTCATTGTATCCCTGGATGACTAGTTGTAGGAGCGTCGTGACATTCACACAGGATCCTCTTCCTGATCTCAGCGTTATCCGCCGGTACACAAACCTTCTCATTCCGTAACAGCAATCCATTCCTAGTAAGGAACTGACCACCTGCCACACTCACAGATGGCATGACTCCCGAGTCTCGGTCTAAATCTATGGAGCTCCCTACCTGGACCTGCTACCAATACCGACCAAAGTGATTGTCGGTCTCACATAGGCCTCTCAGAGAGTCATATAGGTCAGCCCTAATCTCGATGAAGCTCAAAGAGTTCACATCCCCAATTCTACTCAAGGCATTTGCCACTCTATTCAAGCTACCATTCCGATACTTAAACTCCATATCAAAATCTTGCATCAGCATATAGGTCAGCCCTAATCTCGCTTGAGCTCAAAGAGTTCACCTCCCCAATTCTACTCAAGGCATTTGCCACTCTATTCAAGCTACCATTCCGATACTTAAACTCCATATCAAAATCTTGCATCAGCTTAGCCCACCGTGCCTTCCTCCCCCTCAACTCAGATCTATCACATATGTACTTAATCGACTCATGGTCAGTCAGCACAACAAACTTGGTTCCATAAAGATAATGTCACCAAGAATGTGCTCGACGGCATGTCAACACGATTCACTTGGATGCGTCTCCACTCCCAAATTCAGTGGCATTCATGAAGTTGTGAGTACTCCCAGGGTCAAAAAGAATGTGTACAGTTTCCCCCACAATTGACTCATACATCCGTATTAGGTGTATTAGGTCCGTAGGCCTGAAAACATTCATATTAAAGCTACAACCCTTGCAAGAACTCTGAGCTGAAACAATGGTATGTACAGACGGGTTTTTTCCCTCGTGTGTGAACACACCCTTATGGTGTGTAAGTGACCTTTAAAGGTCACATCTTGTACTTTGTACCTACTCTCATTATCTCATTATTGTGTGTATCGTGCAAGCTCACTCTCACTCTCTTTGTTCAATGTGCATTGTATGCTTCATTTCTACACCTAAATCTAACCCTAAACCCAAGTTCCAACAATAGCTCATCGTGGTCCACATGCATCAGCTTCTTTGCCATAATTACCCCATGTTGGAAAATGCCTCGAATATGACGCAAGTACCCAAATAGAACACAATAACCAGCATCAAAGTCCTAGTTGGGAAAACAATTATCTCTAGAAAAGTTTAAAAAGTCAAGAATTTGAATTAATAATCAAGAAAGCTGGATAATAAAAACTCTTTTTTCTTTTGGGGATCCTCGCTACATACTCAAGATGGTTAAGGGGTCAAAGTTGTTACATGTGGAAGCTCTGGGAGTCTTCTTTCAGCCCTAAACACTATCTGGGAACATGATGATGCAAAACACATGCAGAAGAGAGAGAAGAGAGAGAGAGAGAGAGAGAGAGAGAGAGAGCTGAGTATTCAGTATATTCATAAAGTACAAAAAGGTACATCTGTTTTGCAGCCTTTCATGAAAAGGAATAAAGCTAATCTATTCCTAAGTCAAGACCCAGCCCCAAGCAAGGGCTGAATGCCTAAAATCGATGAGCAAGGCTGCCTTTTAGAGGCTGGAAAAGACGCCATCAACTGGCCGACTGCTGGTCGGCCAGCTACCTGGACAGAAACCCGACTTTTGCTGAAGCCGACTAGACATTGACTGGCCGACAACCCCTCCAGGTCCACCAACAGTCAAATCCCTGCCAAATCAGCAACACCTACCCCTAATCTCTAGTTGCTCTCCTCAGGATTCGATCTGGGCTCAACCAATGCATGTCTTGCACATGACATCCCCCTCTGCTAAACTTGATGACAGGATTCCAATCGGTATTCCCCATTCTCTATTCGCGGTGTCCCTCTATCATCCTTCCCTCTCTGGCAACCTTATCACTAAACACCCAACCCGATCTCCAAATCCACTTAACTCTGATGAAGATCTATGCATCTGTTCCATCTAGTCCCCATTCCGTTCCTGCCCTATCCTTGAACACTAACTCCGATCTTCTTTCCTAAGAAATGAGTCTGGCACTCTCACTCCACTCCTTGGAGGATCATCCTCCCCTGGAACCGTTGCCTGAAAACCTTTCCTGGTGTGCCCCTAGCCCCAATGGGCACCCAACTCACAAGATTGCCATCCCCTAGGGCTTTGTGGAACAACACCAACCAACCTCCTAGAAAATCTTCCATGTCTTGTGTTCCTTGCCTTGGGCCTCGTACTTGTGCACTTTCCTGTGCCTTGGACCTGTGCACCTTCATCTGGGACTGAATCAGTGTTTAGCCTTGCTGAGCCTGATGCTCTCATACCAATGTTACATGTGGAAGCTTTGGGAGTCTTCTTTCAGCCCTAAACACTTCTGGGAACATGCTGATGCAAAACGCATGCAAAAGAGAGAGGAGAGAGAGAGAGAGAGAGTTGAGTATTCAATATATTCATAAAGTACAAAAAGTTACATCTGTTTTGCAGCCCTTGGCTGCCTTTCATGAAAAGGGGTAAAGCTAATCTATGCCTAAGTCTAGACACAGCCCCAAGCAAGGGCTGAATGCCTAAAATCGATGAGCAAGGCTGCCTTTTATAGGCTGGAAAAGACACCATCAACTGGCCGACTGCTGGTCGGCCAGCTACCTGGACAAAAACCGGACTTTTGCTGAAGCCAACTAGACATATTCTTGAATATACTGGTCGACAGCCCCTCCAGGTCCACCAACAGTCAAATCCCTGCCAAATCAGCAAAACTTGCCCCTAATCTATAGTTGCTCTCCTCAAGATTAGATCTGGGCTCAGCCAGTGCATGTCTTGCACATGACGTCCCCCTCTGCTAAACTTGATAACTTGATGACAGGATTCCAATCGGTATTCCCCATTCTCTATTCCCAATGTCCCTCTATCATCCTTCCCTCTCTGGCAACCTTATCACTAAACACCCAGCCCGATATCTGATGAAGATCTATGCATCTATTCCATCCAGTCCCCATTCCGTTCTTGCCGTGTCCTTGAACACTATCTCTGATCTTCTTTCCTAAGAAATGAGTCTGGCACTCTCACTCCACTCCTTGGAGGATCATCCTCCCCTGGAACCGTTGCCTGAAAAGCCGTTCCTAGTGTGCCCCTGGCCCCAATGGGCACCCGACTCACAGGATTGCCATCCCCTTGGGTTTTGTAGAACACCACCAACCAACCTCCTAGGAATTCTTCCATGTCTTGTGTTCCTTGCCTTGGGCCTCGTACTTGTGCACTTTCCTGTGCCTTGGACCTGTGCACCTTCATCTGGGACTGAATCAGTGTTTAGCCTTGCTGAGCCTGATGCTCTCATACCAATGTTACATGTGGAAGCTTTGGGAGTCTTCTTTCAGCCCTAAACACTATCTGGGAACATGCTGATGCAAAACGCATGCAAAAGAGAGAGGAGAGAGAGAGAGAGTTGAGTATTCAATATATTCATAAAGTACAAAAAGTTACATCTGTTTTGCAGCCCTTGGCTGCCTTTCATGAAAAGGGGTAAAGCTAATCTATGCCTAAGTCTAGACACAGCCCCAAGCAAGGGCTGAATGCCTAAAATCGATGAGCAAGGCTGCCTTTTATAGGCTGGAAAAGACACCATCAACTGGCCGACTGCTGGTCGGCCAGCTACCTGGACAAAAACCCGCCTTTTGCTGAAGCCAACTAGACATATTCTTGAATATACTGGTCGACAGCCCCTCCAGGTCCACCAACAGTCAAATCCCTGCCAAATCAGCAAAACTTGCCCCTAATCTATAGTTGCTCTCCTCAAGATTAGATCTGGGCTCAGCCAGTGCATGTCTTGCACATGACATCCCCCTCTGCTAAACTTGATAACTTGATGACAGGATTCCAATCGGTATTCCCCATTCTCTATTCCCAATGTCCCTCTGTCATCCTTCCCTCTCTGGCAACCTTATCACTAAACACCCAGCCCGATATCTGATGAAGATCTATGCATCTGTTCCATCCAGTCCCCATTCCGTTCTTGCCATGTCCTTGAACACTATCTCTGATCTTCTTTCCTAAGAAATGAGTCTGGCACTCTCACTCCACTCCTTGGAGGATCATCCTCCCCTGGAACCGTTGCCTGAAAAGCCGTTCCTAGTGTGCCCCTGGCCCCAATGGGCACCCGACTCACAGGATTGCCATCCCCTTGGGTTTTGTATAACACCACCAACCAACCTCCTAGGAATTCTTCCATGTCTTATGTTCCTTGCCTTGGGCCTTGTACTTGTGCACTTTCCTGTGCCTTGGACCTGTGCACCTTCATCTAGGACTGAATCAGTGTTTAGCCTTGCTGAGCTTGATGCTCTCATACCAATGTTACATGTGGAAGCTTTGGGAGTCTTCTTTCAACCCTAAACACTATCTGGGAACATGCTGATGCAAAACGCATGCAAAAGAGAGAGAAGAGAGAGAGAGAGAGAGAGATAGCTGAGTATTCAATATATTCATAAAGTACAAAAAGGTACATCTATTTTGCAGCCCTTGGCTGCCTTTCATGAAAAGGGGTAAAGCTAATCTATGCCTAAGTCTAGACCCAGAGGGCTGAATGTCTAAAATCGATGAGCAAGGCTGCCTTTTATAGGCTGGAAAAGACACCATCAACTGGCCAACAGCTGGTCAGCCAGCTACCTGGACAAATACCCGACTTTTGCTGCAGACATATTCTTGAATATACTGGCCGACAGCCCCTCCAGATCCACCAACAGTCAAATCCCTACCAACACCTGCCCCTAATCTCTAGTTGCTCTCCTGAGGACTAGATCTGGGCTCACCCAGTGCATGTCTTGCACATGACATCCCCCTCTACTAAACTTGAAGATAGGATTCCAATCGGTATTCCCCATTCTCTATTCCCGGTGTCCCTCTATCATCGGCCTAATCTCCAAATCCACTCTAACTGTGATGAAGATCTATGCATCTGTTCCATCCAGTCCCCATTCCGTTCTTGCCCTGTCCTTGAACACCATCTCTCGTTTTTCTTTCCTAAGACTCAAATCTTCTTTCCTGAGAAATGAGTCTGGCACTCTCACTCCACTCCTTGGAGGATCATCCTCCCCTGGAACCGTTGCCTGAAAGCCTTTCCTAGTGTGCCCCTGGCCCCAAGTGGCACCCGACTCACAGGATTGCCATCCCCTTGGGCTTTGGGGAACACCACCAACCAACCGCCTAGGAATTCTTCCCTGTCTTGTGTTCCTTGCCTTGGGCCTCGTACTTGTGCACTTTCCTGTGGCTTGGACCTGTGCACCTTCATCTGGGACTGAATCAGTGTTAAGCATTGCTGAGCCTGATGCTATGATACCAATGTTACATGTGGAAGCTCTGGGAGTCTTCTTTCAGCCCTAAACACTATCTGGGAACATGCTGATGCAAAATGCATGCAGAAGAGAAAGAAGAGAGAGAGAGAGAGAGATAGCTGAGTATTCAGTATATTACAAAAAGGTACATCTGTTTTGGCTGCCTTCCATGAAAAGGGGTAAACCTAATCTATGCCTAAGTCTAGACCCAGCCCAAGCAAGGGCTGAATGCCTAAAATAGATGAGCAAGGCTGCCTTTTATAGGCTGGAAAAGACACCATCAACTGGCCGACTGCTGGTCGGCCAGCTACCTGGACAAATACCCGACTTTTGCTGCAGCCGACTAGAAATATTCTTGAATATACTGGCCGACAGCCCCTCCAGATCCACCAGCAGTCAAATCCCTGCCAGATCAGCAACACCTGCTCCTAATCTCTGGTTCTAATCAGTCTTTATCCGGTTGCTCTCCTAAGGATTAGATCAGGGCTCAGCCAGTGCATGTCTTGCTCATGACAGAAGTCCCAGCACGAAATAATGGGCTCTAGCCCGAAATCAACAAAAAAAGGGGGGAGAAAAAGAAAGTAACAAAATTGGAAATTCTATCCTTTTCAACAACAAAAATTTGCTAATTCTCCCAAAAAAAGCTGTCCAAATATTTTTAGTGAAAAAAAAAACACAAATACCATCAGAAATTCAAATTTTAAATACATTCGAAAAGATTAGGATTTTCATTCTTCAAGTATTCAGTCAGACTAGGTCAACGGATTCAGATGGATGGGATTGAGGGCATGACACTCGAGCTCTCATGGCATCTCATCCCTCTTGGGCAACTTCTCGAAGCGGCTTTGGGACAGTTTTCAACCTAGGAAGGTCACTTTTTTCCTTTGGCAGCTTGCTCACAAGAGCCTCGCGGTTGGCACTTGGCTAGCGATTGCACATGGCCAACTTCTTGCTCCGGATGCGGATTTCACCAAGAGTTGCCTTTGGGATTGCCCAAAGGCACAGCAGGTTTGGTGGCAGATTCTTAGGCTTTCATGGCAAATCCGGGGACTGCCTGGTTTTTCACTTGGGAGTCATCCTGTGGGCAACATAAACAGGTCCGGATCTCATGTACAAGGAGAATAGAGATGGCATTGCACTTCACCTTACACACTTCAGAAGCACAACGCCCCTCTGACCCCAAATACCCACACAAATCCAAGGTGGGAGATCATTAGCAGCATCACAGCCTGGCACATCTAGCACGGACGGAGCAGCTAGGCCATTGAGGGTGCTCTCACCCCTCCAACAGAGACCATCAGTTGTATCTGGACGGACTTTGCATGGACATTGCATCCCTCCTAACGAGGAAGAAGTCCATGGGAAGGCCACTTGGCATTGTCTCATGTGGTCCAAGTCTCTTCCCAAACATCATTTAGCACTACAGCCCCAGTGTGGGTTTTACCCCCTCCCCCTTGGATGTTCTCATGGGTAGACGTTTTTTCTGTTAACTAATAGAAGGATTTTTTATTTTTTTATTTTTTTGGGGAGGATTTTTGGGGGAGCTTTCAGATCTCAAAAACAAACAAAAAAAAAACTGTCAATAATCAAGGAAGAAAATTTTAATTCTAGCTAGGGTTTTAAATGAATGTAGCGTACCCCCATTGAAGGTCGACAGACTCGTAGTCCCAGTACTCTTTAGAACGGACAAGGTTGGCATCGGAGTAAACACGGGCCATGGACACAGCACGCGTGAGGGTGAGCTTACTCACAGAGGGCGTGTGGGAAGACTTGCCATGGGCCAGGGAAGATGTGGGGCGGGAGTCAGACGCGAGCGGAGGGGGCCTGTAGGAGAGTAGGAAGTCGGACAGTGATGAGGTGGACAAGTGGCGAGTTGTGAAATGGGCAAAGAGGCGTTTGCGCGAGAGACTACAGGCCATTAGATGAAGGAATTGAAGTACCAGTAGCAGAGGCCCGACATAACCAGCCCTCTGTTGTTTTGGGGCTGCTCTGTGCGCGCAGATACTGCAGCCCAACTTAGATATTGCAAAAGTTAACTATCTACACTATAGAGGTGAAACATTAGGGCCTTGGGTGGACGAATTTAATTTGCACCCTTTTCAAAATTTAGGAATTAAAAGTATTGACCTTCATCTCAAACCCATTACTCACAAATTATGGTTTCTTTAGAAGGTAAGACTTCCCATGAAGCTTTGGAGGGCATTGATGCTCGTCGAAGGTTACAGAAGGGCAAAGAGATGAACAAGGTAGACTTCTGTAACCTTCGACGAGCATCAATGCCCTTCTGTAACCTTCGAGGAGCACAAGCACGAGCATGGGTTGGGTGGGCAAGGATCTCCACCCACAAACAAGGGCAAGGTTGATTTGTCCAATTTTAGAGATTCCGTGCACTTTTCCTTTAAAAACACTTTCCACCACATATGGAAAGAAAGGCCATTGAGCGAAATTTACATGCTTTTGGGAATTTTCGCGAGACCATAAAGATGGGCAAGGGAGACTCGCGAGACCACAAGCTTGGGCAGGGAAGTCAACCCCAAAAAAGTAGGATTCCTTGCACTTTTCAACAAAATTTAGGTGGCCACCCAAAGTGTGCAAACCCCCTATAAGGATAGTTCAATTCTTGATAGTGCCATTTTTGTGTGGACCTTCTACCTCATGCCTAGTCTCTCTAAACTAGAACATTGTTTTCATAGTGAACATCGGAGATTAATATAGGGTAGCTACCCAATACACGTTAGAAGTCATCTCCTGTCTATTTTTATACACCAGGGCCTTTGTTGTGGGTGTGCCCGCCCTTATGAGGTGTTTTCTCATTTTTCCCCACTCTCCGTATTTTTCCCCCATTTTTCCCTATTTTTTCTATGGCTTGGGTGGCTTCCCAGGGTTGGCAGGAGGGCCCATGAGCTGGCCGACTGATGGTACTGGTCCACGACTCCACATTTGTGTTGGCCGACTGATGGTACTGGTCCACGACTCCATATCTGTGATGGCCGACTGGCTGACAGCTGGCCGATTGGCTGTATTTGCTGGGTCGTGGAGGTTCAGGGCCAGTCGGCTACCTTTTAGCACAGGCCGACTGGGTATTTGGGGCCATATAAAATGGCCCCATGGCCCTCATTCCATTTTGTATGATACTCGGGATCTTCTTGTGTATATAGAGCAGAGTTACACGCCTCTATCTCTCTCTCTCTCTCTCTCTCTCTCTCTCTCTCTCTCTCTCTTGTGCTGTGATTTTCTGCACTGCGTTTTGCTCTTCTGTTCCCAGATCTGGTCATCATCTCCGCTGCGTATTCTGACATGGTATCAGAGCCTAGGCTCTAGATAGTTTTTGGGATTTGTGTGAGCAAGAGGGGGACTGTTGTGTTGCTGATTGGTGGACCGTACGGGACTGTTCGGGAAGAGGAGAAGCAAGAGGACGGCGGGCTGATTTGCTGGACAGCCACTTTTGCAAAAGTTAGTTCTTCTTTGTTCCCACCGACCCACCCTTTTTAGTGTACATCCCTGCAATGGCAGATCTGTTTGAGATGGGCGAGAGGCATGTGAAGATCCCGACACTCCCCATGTTCCCGGTGGACCGTCAGTTGGACGGGAACAACTACAGCATATGATGGAATCTGTTCTGGAGTCTTACGACCTCGCTGATTTCGTCGTCGTTGGGGTTCCACGGTCGAAAGTAGAGGAAGGGGAGTTACCGTCGATCCGAAAGGACCGGGAGGCTCAGACACAGATGTGGGATCGTGTCACCGCCAGGGTCCATTCGTTTATCTTTCTCAACTGCACACCGCAGGTAATCAATCATGTAAAGCATATGATGCTGTCCAAAGGTATATGATGGCAGCATTTGGCTTCTCTTTACAACAGGGTATCACCCATGAGAGAAAGAGGATTTCCTTGGAAGTACAGATGCGGGTTATGAGCCCTGCAAAGTCGTTGACGATGCGGGAGCATATTAACAAGTTGCAGGCTCTTCAACAAGAAGTTCTTCAGGCTGGGAAGGAGATATCGTCAGAGGACATGGCCATAACGTTGCTGTCGCACTTGCCCTCTCAGTACTCATCATTTTGCTCGTCTTTAATTACCAGTGGTGGCAGGCTCAGCACCATCACATGGGAGGAGGTTGTGCCCATGGTCTTGGACTAGGAGGAACGATTCTCGAACCCTCCTCAGGGTGGAGGGTTCGGAGGCCTTAACTGGCCAACGGTGGAAAGGCCGTAACACGGGCAAAGGGAAGGCTTCGTCGGAGAAGTCTTCTGAGAAGAAGTCCATTATTACTGACCACGAGAAACTAAAGGCACAAAGGACCTGTAATGATTGTGGCGAGAAAGGCCACTACTGGAGGCAGTGTCCCAAGTGGAAGACCGAGAAGGGTGAAGATTCCTCAGCAGCAATCATGAAAGACTCTGCCTTTTGTGCAGCTGGAGGTGGTGGACACCGATGTTTCATTTTCTTCAGGCAGGGAGGAGATTGGAGGACTCTCCGCAACGGATACTCGGGAGGGATTCTAGATAGTGGTGCTTCCAGGCACATGACTCCTTCCCGTTCCGGTTTACAGGATCTTTGCAGGCTTTCTGGTCACATTCTTACTCGGGATACATCCACTATCCCAGTTCCACAGTGAGGGCATGATGGAGATAGTTCCCGATGACAGAGGGGGGAAGCTTTCCTCCCAGGTGTTGTATGTTCCGTCACTTGGTTTTCATTTGTTGTCAGTGCATCAGGTTTGCAAGACTGGCGTACGGGTAGAGTTTGATGAGCATTTTGTTGCTCTCCGGGACAAAGCAACAGGCCAAGTGGTTTGGGAAGGCGGAGAGGAGAATGGAGTTTACAAGCTTTCAGCACTCTCTCTCCCAGGTCCTCAGGTTTGTGATGAGTGGCAGTCTGGTAATGGCCACTTAAGTGTGGATACGCTGCAGCTGCAGGCTTTCTGAGACCAGATGGTGGATAGCTTGCCAGTAGATGGCAGCAGTTGGCAGGAACTCTCCAATACTGATGTTGGTAGTTCTTGTGTTCGTCAGTCAGAGGAAACTGAATAGGTAACTAATGCTCTGATGTCTCATAGTATTCGGGACAAAGAACCTCCTGTAAATGAGGATGTTCTTTCCACGGGGACCTTTCGGAAAGCCAGGCAGGTGGCAGTTGATTACTTGTAGAAGAAGGAGGTGGGTTCTCCAGGCTTTATGGTTCCGGATTCAGAGGGGGGTGGTTGACAGGTTTCAGAAGGCCTTGCGTGGTCTTCAGTAGGTTTCCAGGACTTGGTTTTGCACCGTAACAGGTGTTGATCCTTGTGAGCAGTGTGATGCCTCTTTGACTCAGAAGCAGAATGGTTCATTGATCTGGTTGATGGACACCAGATTGGACGGGAGCTTCCTGATGAGGCAGTTGAGCTCATGGTTTTTGCAGATGACTCTTTGGGAGGCAGGATTGTGTTTCCTGTGGTTTCTGCAGCATGCAAAGGATCATGGACTCTTGTACACAGGAGGGGGATTGTTGGATGGAGTCCGACTCCACGGTTGGAGTGACTCAGTTTGGGAAGGAGATCCGGACACGAGGAGATCTACTTCCGACCTGCGAGCAGTTTTTTGGAGCAGTAAGAGGCAGTCATCTTTTGCCTTGTCGAGGATAGAAGCAGAGTACCGGGCTGTTTGTGATGCTACTTGTGAGGTGGTGAGGATGCAGAGGTTGCATTGTAGGTTTGGGCTTCCACTAGAGAGGAACCCATGGTCATCCAGAGGCACTTTGTTTGCGAACAGATCATTGTTGTTGATGACATCTTGCTAGAGTTCTGTTCGACGGAGGACAATACGGTGGACCTCTTCACGAAGTCGCTATCTCAGGATTTACTCAAGCGGCACCCCAGCTCCCTGTGGTTGGTTTCATAGCCATGAGCTGAGAGGGGGTGTTAGAAGTCATCTCCTGTCTATTTTTATACACCAGGGCCTTTGTTGTGGGTGTGCCCACCCTTATGAGGTGTTTTCTCATTTTTCCCCACTCTCCGTATTTTCCCCCCATTTTCCCCCTTTTTTTCTATGGCTTGGGTGGCTTCCCAGGGTTGGCAGGAGGGCCCATGAGCTGGCCGACTGATGGTACTGGTCCACAACTCCACATCTGTGCTAGCCGACGACTGATGGTATTGGTCCACGACTCCATATCTGTGATGGCCGACTGCTGCTGATGACAGCCGCCCGACTGGCTGTATTTGCTAGTCGTGGAGGTTCAGGGCCAATCGGCTGCCTTTAGCACAGGCCAACTGGGTATTTGGGGCCATTTAAAATGGCCCCATGGCCCCCATTCCATTTTGTATGATACTCGGGATCTTCTTGTGTATATAGAGTAGAGTTACACGCCTTTATCTCTCTCTCTCTCTCTCTCTTGTGCTGTGATTTTTTGCACTGCGTTTTGCTCTTGTGTTCCCAGATCTGGTCATCATCTCCGCTGCGTATTCTGACAATACAATCATGGCAAATGGTAAGTACAAGCTTTTAAACCCATCCTAAGATTCTTTGGGTCCCCTTGGGCTAGCATATATGCATGCCTCACAACAATCAGATGGACACAAAATGCGGAGTCACAAGTGGTAGGTGAGGCAATGTCAACTGAGATAGGTTGAAGTGCAAGGTGGTGCTTGAAAATAACTTTTATCCCAATCCTTAAAAGCTACCAAGTTTTCCATATGAAAAATGGTGCTAATTGTCAAGATTTTTTTTTGGGCAAATATAATCTAGGCACGAGTGCTCTTTTGAATCCACCATTAGGTAGTCGATAACTTTTATTCAACAATGGAGGGCCTTCACACATTAATTATGTATGAGTACTGACCATTATCGAACATAGATGCACAAGGTACTAACGTCTCACAACTAATCATGGATAGGGGTTCATCTCTAAGGAATTAGATGGTTCTGCAAGGAGTACTATGGTAGAGGGGCCAATATAGATCAACTAAGAAAATCTTTGAGAAAAAACTTATTTCACAAGTTTTTCCATGATTTTTTCAATAAAAGCCTCTTCCTTGAGAAGCTTCCACTTGCCTAGCTCTCTCCCATGTCTATAAATTTGGCATGAACAAACAAGGGTGAAAGAAAACATAGTGCTAGATTGGTAAGATCACAATTTTAGCCAATCATATTTTAACACGTTGACAAGGCTCTATAAATATTCTTCTTTTCATAGTATCATTGAGTCATAGTTCTATTTTGCTTTATTTTTTGCTTGTGAGCTCTTTTTGGCTCCTCTACCCTAATCAAAGGATCTATTGAGTCAAGAATGCAACCAAAGTGTTGTCAAGTATGATTGCATTTACTTTGGTAAGAAGTCAATAGTTTAGAGTGCTTCAATATGATTGATATATGCATGTCAACAAATCAAGTTCAACCCAAACACCACAAATGCATCCCTCGTGTGTTATAGTATAGAGTTCAAGGGTTATTAGATATATGACGCATATGTAAAGAAAATGCATCCCTCGTGTGTTATAGTATAGAGTTCAAGGGTTATGAGATATATGACGCCTATGTAAAGAAAATTATAGTGTGGCCTTTTAGGATGACTCACGTGGGGCGAAAAAGGAGCTTCCGTCGTATGTACCATGATTGAGTTTTTTGCTTTAATGTGTTCTCAAATTGAGTTTTTTGCTTTAATGTGTTCTCAAATCTTCCTTCACCACCGTCACATGCTACCAAAACAATCTCTCAATCTTTCTTTGTCTCTTCTTTCACCTTTACAATAACTTCTTCTTTTTGTGGGGTCCCAATTACCACGCTCTATTTATTTTCCAGGGTCACAATTCTGTATTCTAGGTCATTAAGCCGCCCCTTGAGTGCTGCATTCTTTTCTTGAAGTTTGCTTATTTTTTCAAGCTTTTTTTTTGAAGTCTTACATGACCGAATATGAGGAATAATGCTTCGCTTCACAGAGAGTGCAAGCAATGCATGTGCCTGTGCATCTCTTCCATCCCATCTCGTTTGAGATCTCGTTTGAGTAGCAGTGGGAGGTACTGGTGGTGCATGTGGAGGAGCCACATATGTATCAGATTCTACTTCAGATGTACTTGCAGCATCTGGTTGCACTGGTAGTTGTGAAACAGGACGAGTTTCACTACCACCGACCACATTCCAAAGGCCTTTAGCAACCAGTACATGCCTCATCATACAGGACCATAATGGGTAGTTAGTTCGGTCAAGTTTGTCCTCATCAGCAGACAACATGTTAAATACATCACTACTCCCAGCCATGACTTTCTACCAAATGCAAAATCTTTCAACACACTCAGTATTCACTAAATGCAACCTTGGATGACTGCGAACTGATTGAATCACCTGCAAAGTGTATGAAAAATAACACAGAGTAGAGAATAGAGTGTTACTGATGAAAGTATGATGGTTGATGTTGAAGACACTATAGATGCTACTACACACCAAATCTTTGTCGCTACACAGCCCAAACACCCAAAATCAAGCAAAACCAATCCGAAATGACTCCTCTCCAGAACGTCTGCAGAAACCTTGCGTGCCCAAAATGTGCTGCGGACCCCAAAAATTTCATATACTTCGTATATAGAACACTACAGTATATACATTCTTCTCCTAAGAGGGTATCTCAATCAAAGACAAAAAAACAGGGTCATGTGAGGAGGGAGGCGTACTACTAGATCAAGTGTCAAGGACGCTAGCTCTGATACCAATTGTTGGAATTAGGGTTAGGCTTGCAACAATGTACACACACAAGATAGAGAAGCTTGAGAGCACACAAACTCACTAGATTAGAATGAAAAAATATATGCCAGATACAAAAGATAAGAACACACCCCAAAATATATGCCAGATATAAAAGATAAGAACACAGCCCAAAATATATGCCAGATACAAAAGATAAGAACACACCCCAAAATGAGTAGATAAGAGGGTGTACATACGCACGGGGGGGAAAAACTCCTAGTGAGGGAAAAAGTACCCCAACGGTCCTAAGTGTGTTCACACATGTCACTACCATATAATGCTACATGCAAAGACCTTGAATGCTATAAGGAGGAGCTATCATTGGGCGGGCTTGAAAAATGATGTCCTTCGGTACTTGAAGCAATGTCTCTCATGTCAAAGGATCAAAGTTGAAAGAGTCAAGATGCCTGGGAAGCTTCAAGCCCCCTTGGATATCCCCCAAATGAAGTGGGAATGCATTAGTATGAATTTTGTCACAAGTCTCCCGACTGTACAAGGAGAATATGATTCCATTTTTATGGTGGTGGACTTGCTCACCAAAGTAGCTCATCTTATATCGGCAAAGAAAACCTTTAAAGCTTCTGATGTTGCCCGGTTATTCATCAAGGAGGTCTTCAAGCTTCATGGTCTACCGAAGAGGATAGTTAGTGACCGGGATTCTGACTTTACTTCAAAGTTCTAGCAATGTTTATTTCAGGCCCTGGGTACTTTGTTTCAGTACAGCTTATCATCCAGAGACCGATGACCAGACTGAGAGAGTCAACCAAGTAATTGAAGACATTCTCAGAGCCTATTGTGGATGAAAGCCAAGAAGATGGATTCAATACCTTTCTCTAGTAGAATTTGCCTATAATGCATCTTATCACCAGAGTATAGGGATATCACCATTTAACGCACTCTATGGGAAGGAATGCTTATCTCCTCTAAATTTCTGTGATCCAACCTTAAGAGTTATTAGCCTTCAGAAAATGCTCGAGGAGATGGAAGAACAGACCAAGGCTATCCATAAAGATATCAAAGCTGCTCAAGATCAGCAAAAGCATTATGCGGACACAAGGAGGTCTGAAAGGATCTTCAAGGAAGGAGATAAAGTTCTTCTATGGGTGCGACCCAAGCGTAGCTCTCTATCACTTGGGAAATATAAGAAGCTCAGCCCAAGATATTATGGACCCTATACAATCATCAAGTGTCTGGGCAAAAGTGCCTATAAGCTGTAGCTCCTAGTCCATATTAAGGTCCACAAGGTATTTCATGTAAGCTTATTAAAGCCTTATGTACCCAGTCTCGATCATATTCTTGATGATGAGCAAGTTGTAATCCCAACTCAAGGAGTCCTTGAGTTGTAGCCTAGTAGGATTATAGATTCTAGAGAAAGGCAACTCCGAAATAGAACTCTTATAGAACATCTAGTATAATGGAAAGATTACCCTGAAGAGGATGCAACTTGGGAAGATGAAGCTACACTCTTAAAAGATTACCCTGAATTCATGATGAGATGAGGACATCTTGATTTCTTCAAGGGGGGAAGGATGTAACATGCCCATCTTCAATAATAATATATGTCTATTTGATAGTTGAATTTATGGTCTTTTTATAGTATAAAAATCATGAATTTTAATAAATGAGCTATTTCCACTTGGAATCTTAAAATTTTCAGTCCAAATTTGGAATTTGCGTGCAATTTTATCCTAATATAGGATTTTATAGTACTTAAAACGAACACCGGATTAAGCTTCTAGGAAAAATTTTAGTTAAAGTACAGTAAACTTAATATAGGATTTTATAGTACTTAAAACGAACACCGGATTAAGCTTCTAGGAAGAATTTTAGTTAAAGTACAGTAAACTTTCAACCTTAATAAATGCATGTCCGGGTGTTCGATTGACGAACGGACTACACCCCTACAACCAAGGAAACACCCTGAGCTTGAATTTGGCTATGGATAGAGTTGAACATTGTGTATATATATTTTTTAAATCCCTTGTTTGGTAGCAGTGTTGTATTATTGTTGAGGGCTGTTTAAACGAACACTGTGTAAGGTCATTAATTAAGGAACTTGTTTAAATATGTAACACAACGTGGTAGGACTAATTAGAAAACAAAATTGATGCGTGAGCTGGGTGGAAAGTGGGAGGATGGAATGCCCTGACGGCACCATCCTACGGATGGGTGGACCCGATTAGTTGGGTAGCTTTCCCAACAAAATTAACTAAAAACTCTATGTTAGGTAAGTATGTCCTTGGGCAACCCTACTCTAGAGGATTAGGCCAGCGACTGTGCCTCGCATAGATGGGGAAAAAAGCGTTGTTTCTAGGAATCAAGAATAGAGGTTACCCAAGTTAAGGTTAATCATTCTATGGGTGATTTGATTTTAAAAATTATTTAGGAGACGACGCTCCCCCTGGAGGATAGAACTATGTCTTACCTGTTAGTTGTATCTTTGCATCTTTACATGGTCGAGGTGTCGACGAGTAGGAAATTTTTCTCTTGTTAGATCTGGTAGACTATCTTAAGGTTTCCACTATTTAGGATGGGGGGGACCTTACAGGAGCAAAAGTTCCACTAGTGGTCATGATCTCATCATAAGAGCATAGCATTATATGGTAGTGACGTGTGTGAACACACTTAGGACCACCGGGGTACTTTTTCCCCCACTAGGAGGTATTTTCCCACGTGCATATGTACACCCTCTTATATACTCATTTTGGGGTGTGTACTTATCTTTTGTATATGGCACACATTTTTTCATTCTAATCTAGTGAGTTTGTGTGCACTCAAGCTTCTCTATCTTGTGTGTGTGCATTGTTGCAACCCTAAACCTAATTCCAACAATTGGTATCAAAGCTAGCTTCCTTGACACTTGATCTAGTAGTCTGCCTCTCTCCTCACGACCCTGTTTTTCTATCTCCGATTGAGATACCCTCTTAGGAGAAGAAGGTATATACTATAGTGTTCTGTATACGAAGTATATGAAATTTTTGGGGTCTGCAGCACGATTCGGGCGTGTTTTGGGCACTGCAAGGTTTTTGCAAATGTTCTGGAGAGGCATCATTTTGGATTGGTTCTGCTTGATTTTGGGTGTTTGGGCTATGTAGTGACAAAGATTTGGTGTGTAACAGCATCTATAGTGTCTTCAACAACATTGACCATCATACTTTCACCAGTAACACTTTATTCTCTACTCTGTGTTATTTTTTATACACTTTGCAGGTGATTCAGTCAGTTGGCAGCCATCCAGGGTTACATTCAGTGAATACTGATGAATACTTACAATGTGTTGAAAGATTTTGCATATGGTAGAAGTTCATGGATGGTAGTAGTGATGTATTCAACATGTTTGTTGAGGATAAACTTGATGGGACTAACTATCCATTGTGGTCCTATATGATGAGGCATGTACTGGTTGCTAAAGGCCTTTAGAATGTGGTCAGTTGGTAGTGAAACTCGTCCTGTTTCAAAACTACTAGTGCAACCAGGTGTTAAAGGTACATATGAAGTGGAATCTGATACAGATGTGCCTCCTCCACATGCACCACTAGTACCTCCCATTGCTGCTCAAACGAGATGGGATGGAAGAGATGCATAGGCACATGCATTGCTTGCACTTTTTGTGAAGTGAAGCATTATTCCTCATATTCGGTCATTTAAGACTTCAAAACAGGTTATTCTCATATGGATCATGTTCTCATTTCTACTTTATGTAATGAGGAGGAACCTATTTCCTTTGAGGAAGCACATCATGATGATCATTGGATGCATGCTATGCAGGATGAGTATAACTCGATACTCAAGAATGACACTTGGTATTTGACAGATCTACCTCATGGGAAGAAGGCCATTGGTACTAAGTGGGTTTACAAGTTAAAATACAAAGCAGATGGTAGCATTGATCACTACAAGGCCAGACTTGTTGCAAAGGGGTATGCCCAACAAAAGGGCATTGATTATGATGAGACCTTTGTACCCACATCTCATATGATTGCCATCATTAGGTGTCTCATTGCTTTGGACATCATGGGTGGAATGTTCCATCAGTTGGACATTAAGACTGCATTCTTGAATGGTGATTTACATGAGGAGTTGTATGTATCGCAACCTCCTAGTTTTGTTGTGAAAGGAGAAGAGTCTAAAGTATGCAGGTTGAAAAAGGCTCTTTATGGCTTTAAACAGGCTCCTAGAGCATGGTATGAGAAGATTCATACATACTTGGTTGCAAATGATTTTTGCAACAGTCCAACAGAGAGTATCCTCTATGTGAAGAGGAGTAAGGACACATTTTTGGTCATCATTCTATACGTTGATGAGATGCTGCTCACGGGACCCGATATATAGATCAGATTTCAGCCTTTAAGGCTGATTTTTCATCGTTTGAGATGTTAGATTTGGGGCCGTTGCATTACTATTTGGAGCTTCAATTTATACAGCGCAATGATGGCATTGTTATGCTGCAGTCTAAATATATACAAAAGCTATTGAAGAGGTTTAATCTTGCAAACTATAAACCTGTGCCTATGGAGACAGGTACTCGACTTGATCTTCAAGATGCAGGAGAATCTTTTGATGCTAGTTTATATCAACAGGCTATTGGATCCCTTCTTTATGTATTCCACACGACTAGATATACAGTATGCAATCTCACAGTTGAGAAGAATTATGCACAGCCCAGGTACGAAGCATTGGCAGGTTGTTAAGTGGGTTTTCCACTATTTAGAGTGCACTCAGTATTTTGGATTGTTTTATCCAAAAGGGGGTGTCACAACTATATACTTTTAGTGATTCAGATTGGGCTGGATGTTATGACACATGAGTGTCCCCACTAGTGGGTTTTGCTTTCACCTTGGTGATTTATGTATATCATGGCTCTGCAAAAGAAGCAGCCTACAGTGGTCGAAGATAGGTTCCAAGCTGCCTTCTCGAAATCCTATAAGGCCTTCCACCACACCACCCAATACATAAAGTCTCGCTTTGAATTCTATTTGAACTTCGTGGCTTTTACTACTAGCCTCCCATGGGGCTTCATCGCCGATTTCAAGGATGGAATCGTGATTAGGGAGAGAGTATGTTAACCACATTGGCTAACATTACTCCATGCATGGTAACTTTTTCAAGCTATATCTTTGTACCGCGCAATGCACTTTGATTATGGGAAATCTCAAAGCTTACAACATGTGTAATGCTAGAAGATAGTCAAACACTGAGCTTACAACTTGTGTAATGTTGGTGATATCCATTTAGGCTAGGAAATTAGCATAAATGTTGGTGATATCCATTTAGGCTAGAAAATTAGCCTAGCCTAGACTAGCTTATTGGGCCCCTAGACATTAGTTGGGCGTGGTCAGGCATTGTACAAACAAGTATTATACATAAGATATTTTTAAACTAATGAGAAAACACATAATCCCATTCTCATAATTGAGTTTGAGTCTTCTCGCTCTTGTGATAGAAGTAGCTTGTATACTTTTCTCTTCTCCTTCTTGTTGCATGCATGCTTGGGCATTGTGTAGGTGAGTGATGGTGTTGATGTATGCTCTCTTCTTCCTCTCTCCTACTCTTATCTGCTCTCATGCTTTCACTCACTGTGGTATTGAAGTAGAAGGTTGAGCTTTCCATAGCTCTTTGTCTTTGCTCCCCACCCATTTGCAAAGCTCCTTTTTGTGGTTACAAAAAGGAGGCAATGTCGACGACCCTACCCTCCACAAGATAGAGTTACTCTACTAAGAGTGGCTTGGGGTGCAAACCGGTATGACCCTTGCATTCTCCTTCTCTCTATCTTGCAAGGCTAAAGTGTTCTCTCCCATGAACACGAGTGTACTCCTCATGGAATTTAGTGAGAGCTTTGGTTACCTCATTGGTGTTTGTAGCAAGGGTAGTGTCACACTCCTTTAAAAATTAGTTAACCACGCCACGGATCGCTTGGGCCTCCTTAGCTTTAGCTTGCTTGAGCAAATTTAAGAGTTGGTCTCTTTGGGCTTCATGTGCCTTGACTGCCATAATCTTGGTAGGTTTGTAGTGCTTAATATTAAAGTCAAAGGGCATCCATGTCTTGCTAGTGAGTTTGGGCAAGGATGGTCTATGATAGACCAATCTATGGCATTCTTGAGTGATTCACGGAGGTGGGTATGGAATGGTGCCAAGGGTAGAAGGCCGATTGAAGCAGATGTGGTAGAGGTTGGGATGAAGTAGGAGTGGGTGACAAATTTAGGGAGGGTGGTGGCCCGTGGGGGCTTACTTATGGGTCACTTGGTGACTCTCTTAATGGGCACTTTTTTTGCTTGGGCTCCACACACGAGGTGCACACATATCACTTATGGACCTGAGAGGAGCTTCCTCTTTGAACGGACTAGGAAAAAGGGGATGGAGGTTATGGGAGGTGGAGGTACAGTTGGGTTGGTGCCAATGGCATGTGGGTGGTTGAAGGTTCCTCCATGGCTGGTCTTGGTGAAGATACGGATGGGTTGCAGGATAGCAGAGTGATACTAAATGCACAATTTCTAGAGGACTTATTTGAAAAGAAAAGTTTTTAACCTTTGGTATTTGGTTCTTAACCTGGATGCAGCTCTCGTAGTATGCATTCAATGAGCATGTAGTTTGCATGATCAAGGATTTGTAGATGATGTACAAGTATTTGTTATCTTTGATAATTCAAAATTTTAGTCTCAATTTATACATCACATCATCAAATGACAATGTTGTAGAGCTGCCTCTAAAAGTCTTGTAGAGTGGGGCAAAAGTGACAAAACAATCAAAGTGAGTTTTTCTTGCACATAAAATGTGAATACAGTTTTTTTCTTGGATTCATCAAATCGTTTACTTGTCTCTGCCTGTGCTGAGTTGTTCTCGACATGGGGTACATGCCGTTTCCCCATACTTGTCACATTCTCCCCCACTGAAACTGTAGCTGTCCTCAGCTTCATTGCCTCCTGTGTTAGATGGACAACCACATCTGGTGCATCTTGGGTAAGCTGCTCCTCATCCAACAACACTGCCTGCGATGTCGGATAGCATTTAAACTTCAGCACAAGTACTGCTCTTGCTGATGCCTCGTACATGAGAAACATTGCATTCGGTTATTGGTATTTTGATCACTATTAATCTAGGCGATGGGCTGTACCATGGGCCAAGTTTTCACCTACCATGGCCCCCCATCCTGAGATATACCTAGATGGTCAATGATTAGAGAACGATATTACATCAATAATGGTGGCATCCTTATGGACTCACCTTCCTCTCCTGCTTTCTTTGGTTTCTGCTTTCTTCTCTACCCCAACACAACTAGTTTACTCGACTCTTTTTTTGCTTCTTCGATCTATCATGAATTTTTCTATGGGTACCCTTGTTTATTTGGCATGGGTGAGGTACCTGGTTTTGGCCCAATTAGCAAGGTTTTGAGAGGGAGGTTGACAGTAGGGAAGTGGGTGGTGCAGGGCCCTCCACTATAGTATAGGCAGATGAGTTCAAGGTGGAAGGAATATTATGTCCCAAGTATGTTTGGAGATGGTCTTGGGGATCCCTGAATTGGTCATTTTTTTCCTTGCCCTTTGCAAGGTTTGCATTGAGGGTTGCCATGTTGTTGGGAACCTTGGGTTGTCATTACCATCACTCCTTGGTGCTTTTTGTTATGACTAAAGAGGTTGACGGAACCGATGGTGTGACCTCAGGGAGCCAAATGCTTCTGACCTTCATAATATCATTGTGCCACTAGAAGCATATCAAGAACCCACCATCTTTGGGCGTATCACAATTTTATGGAGGTTTCCTTGTTCAATGGGGCATTGTGATCTACACTGCTTTGGGGAGCCATAGTTGTTTCTGCCTAGCATAGTAGCCATGAGCATCTAATAACTCCATGACAAACCATGTTTTTGGTTTGGGGTTGAGGTTCAATGTTCTGGTATGTGTTTTAGTTGGTGGCGTGACTTTGACTAGCATATGTGGGAACTTCCTCTTGGGTACCTAGATTTTTCATTTCCCTTTATAGTAATCTTGTGCCTAGAGAAATACTTTTGGTACCCACCACCACTTGTCACCCTAGAAACATTATTGGGGTTGGGGGACCTATTGGTGGTCTAGATTCTACAAGGTTAGATATGCTAGCAAGATATGTTAACAATAGTGATATTAGTTGGGTTAGTTTGTGGTCAAGCTACTTGTGTCAGGGGTACTCAATGGTGAAGGTTGATCTTGCTTAAGCGAGGCTTTTAATGGAGCTTGGCTACTTATACGTGATGATAGGCCTCTTTTTAGGTGGCATGGTGGGAGCGCAGGGTGTTGTTGGATATGCAATAGTTTAGAGCATTGCTTTGAGACGGGAGATTGGTTTTGGTGTTGGAATTTGACAAGAACTAGGCTTTTCATCCATCATTAGGATAGTTACTTGTCTAGTAGTTAGTTTCAATGTAGGTGTCCTAGTAGTTAGTTTCAATGTAGGTGTCTGGAGTCCTAGTCTATTTGTTGGCATCGATTGGGTCCCATCCATCCTTGTCCGAGGGAGCACTTCTTCATTCATCGTACCTAGGCATAACATAAAACTTTCCTTCTAAGTGGTTATTCTCAATGTAAAACATAACAATGATTGATCCTATGCATGAGATTTTGAATGTGTCTACTCGTGCATCTGTGGGTGTCAACAACAATTGTTTTTTCTGGTGAATGGCCCTCAATGCATTTGTAGTCAAGGGGCAATAGTAGCATCATATTTTTTGTTGTTGAAGAATCCTTTCATTTTCAACACCCCTTAGTGTTTCAATATGCATTGTTACTTGCAAGGTAAGTTCACAGACAAGGAACGGTCCCAACCCCTTATACTTGAGCTTACACTTTTGGTTGTTTGTGTGTAGGAGAACCATGTCCTCGACTTCGATATCTCTGTCCTTGAGATTTTCATTGAGCCATTCTTTGTGCCTCAACTTTTCAACTATTATTCCGTATAAATGACATGCAGTGGGACACTATTGAACCCTGACATTCATCACATCCTTTTACAAATTCAGGTGCATCTCCAAATAAAGTGGGCCACCACACGCTTGCAAGTAGAACTTTTTTGGCGGTGGTGTTGGCTGAGAAATGTCCTCCAGCTATGCTAGAGTGGGCTTTCTCAAGGATATCAACATATTCGAATTCTTGAGTTTAGCTCCTTGTGAACCCGTCTTGGCTTAACTTGTACAATTAGTCCGTAAATCAATTGGTAATGGTGGGTTGCCTTTTTTATAAGGCATCATACTCTATTACGATTGAGGGGTCTCTCGTGGGAAAAACCATAGCCAAATAATGGGCTATCTCTTTGGCCCATTCTAGAATAATGTAGAGTTTGAAGGGTAGGGTCATCCTCCACTCCGACTAGCAGTTCTCCATTGGGGATGCATGATAAATGATTAGCGTGCACATGCTGTGAGCCTTTCCACACAATCATCACCATGATGGGTTGCCTTTTTGATAAGGTCTTATACTCTGTCTGATGGAGGGGTCTCACTTGGGGAAAACCATTAGCCAAATAATGGGCTATTTCTTTGGCCCATTCCAAAACAATGTAGAGTTTGAAGGATCAGGAAATTCATCCTCCACTCTGACTAGCGGCTCTCCATTGGGGATGCAAAACAAGTGATCAATGTGCACATGTTGTGAGCCTTTCCACATGGTCATCACTGTGATCAAAAATCAAGAAGGATCAAGAGCCATCGGATTATCCTTCCCTATGCTGCAAGGCTTATTGACCAAGTAGAGAAGTGCCTGATGGTCTATGAAGAATATTTTGCTAATAGATAATGGCAGTACTTCTTCATAGCATAGACCATTGAGAGTCCTTCTCTTTCCATGGTGTGTAGTGTTATTGAGCCAACTGGTAAATCTAACAAGGAAATCCATGTTATGATGTCCTGGTGGTTGTGCCAAAATGCAACCAATTTGCGAAAGCCAAGGTATCTATGTGCATAATATCCCAGTTGGGAGATCATAGAATTGGTGCACTTGCTAGGGATTTCTTGAGAGTGTCATAGGTCTTTTGACACTCATCCATCCACTTAAAGATAACAAGGAGCTTGTACAAGGGTCTCACTATGTTAGCATATAGAATTATAAATCTTCTATAGTATCCGGCATGTCTCATGAAACATTGGACACCCTTAAAGTTAGTGGAAGCTCAAGATTTAGTTTCACCTTGTCACTGGTGACATGTTTAGAAATAACATGGCCTAGGATTACTCTATGCCTCACCCAAAATTGGTATTAAGGGATATTTTGCATAATCTGCATTTTTCCTCTTTTCCTCCTTGGAAAAGATACAAGTCATCCTTTTTTGATCTTTTCGAGCCTCAAGCTACCACCTCTTGGTCATGGATGATGTCGCCTTCAAATTATGGCACTTAACATATATATGGAAGTGATTTGCCATTTGTCATGGCATATCTTGTGCATGTTCTCTTATTAGGGGGATGCCCATAGTTGCAAGAATGTGCATCCAAATTTTCAAGCCTTTCAGCTCAGGAAGTGAGGCAAACTTTGAGCTTTTGCATTCCTCATCCAACATGGCACATGTTTAGCTCAGTGGTGATATTGGTGGTTATGGAGTTTTTGGAAAAAGTTCCACCACTCATAGGGTGAGTTTTCCATGTTTGTAGGTTTACTTTGAGGGTTTCATTCCTTTTTCAAACATAAATGTGGTCTATGTCCCAATCATGGACCATTCAAACCTCTCTCATACGAAGGGTCATCCTAGGATGATGCAATCAAAGGAATTAGGCTACTGAGAGAAGTTCATCGTCACAAAAGAATGGCAGAAACTTAGGCCAAAGCTTTAATTCTCAAGTTTTGTAATATTCCCATGGGTTTTAGTGTGGCTCTGCCAGTGAGCTTGAGTTCATTGGAGTCACTCTAGGAATGGGTGGTTGTTGTGGCAATATCAAAGATAGCAAGGGTAGTTCTAAATTTCTTAGAACTCCTCTTTGGGGCACATACTACCTTGGGTGAGGTGTGTTGGCAAGCATGGGTATTGCTGGTGGAGCCGTCAAAGGCAGGTGGGGGCGGGTGGAGAATGTGCAACTAGCACGACTGTTGCTACTACCTTTGAGGTTGATTCCTATATCAATGGAGAATGTGCAACTAGCACGACTGTTGCTACTACCTTTGAGGTTGATTCCTATATCAATGGATAGTGTTATGGTTTCCCATCCTCATACAATATGCACGCCATATTCCCCCTTATTTGGACTTATGTTGGGGCTTTCTATGCTTGTGTGGTTGGCATGGCATATTGAATACCAGACCAACTCACCTTTGGGATACATATGTGGTTGGCCTATGTTATCTTTTCTTACTCGAACATTCCACTACTCAGTCATTTGCTACATGAGCGTGGCTACTAGGCCTTCTATGGCTAGTGTGTGGCCTGTGGTTCTTTCCCTTTCATGTCAAACTTTGAAGGCACTGTGCTAAAGGATGCTTCAAAAGGGGTTCCTTTAGGGAGATTCCTTAAAGAAGTTCCCATGAAGTTATCAATGGCACTTATATAGCATGGCTCAAAGTTTTTATGCTTTTCTAAGTACAAGGCATTATACAAGGTAGAATAATGAAGGATTCCTTCTAGGAATCTCTCGGTAACTGTTTGTTAAAGAATTTATCACTGTTTGAGCATCGAGAGTGAAATCTTAATCTATTGATGTAGTCTCTAATTGAATCTTTCTCTTGGTGTTTGGAATGGTAAAGTTGATCAACTGGGTTCCATCGAGTTCCTTGGCACGAGTATCCAATTGTGAAACAAGCATTTAGGGGTCAAAGTTAGCCTTATCTTTTGGTTTTAGTGATCAAAACCACTAACCCACCTTTCCTTCCATGGTAAGTCCAAAGACACTTACTCATACTATAAGGTCATTAAGCCAATTGCACATGGTGTACATCTGATCAAATACTTCTAGCTTTGGAATGGGGTCTCCAATCCCATTGGACTTGGATATCAATTTTGCAATTTGCATGGGTTTGATAATAGTTTGGTGTGTAGGGTTTGGTCCTATTATTGTTGTGGCAATAGTGTTGTTACTAGCACTATTGCTACCCCTTTTCTATTTGAGTTACTATCCTCAAGATATCATATCTTGCTGAAATATTAGTTTGGTGTGTAGGGTTTGGTCCTATTATTGTTGTGGTAATAGTGTTGTTACTAGCACTATTGCTACCCCTTTTCTATTTGAGCTACTATCCTCAAGATATCATATCTTGCTGAAATATTAGGTATACCAAGAGACTCATCAACCTTCTCTTTACCTTTATGTGATATATTTGTTGAACCTCTAGGATTGAACTTTTAATGTAGCCTACCACTTCATGGTCTATCAATAGATCCATTGCTAGTAGGGGGACTCTCTCGGTCCACTCAATGACTGTGATTTACTGACCTACTCCTATGCATCAACCCCAATCGAGTCTTTTATAGTGGCATATCAACTACTCATCTCATCAAAGACAACATCCTTGCTCACCCTTATCTTATGTGTGATAGGGTTATAGCATTTGTACCCTTTATCTCACGTGTTATAGGGTTATAACATTTGTACCCTTTTTGCTCAAGGGAGTAACCAATGAACACACATTTTTCAGCCTTTAGATCCAACTTACTACGTAGCTCACTAGAAATGTGTATATATGCAATGCATCTAAACAGTTTCAAGTGTGACAAATCTGGTTTTCTACTAGTATACTTCTCCTCTAGATTCACACCATGCATTGATACTACTATAGGGGTCTTTTTCATAATGTAAACTATAGTCGCAATCACTTAAGCCTAATAATGGTGAGACATACTCTTCTTAGCCACCATCAATGCACAAACAAGCTATGTAATGTACCTATTCTTCCTCTTAGCAACACCATTTTGCTGCAGAGTGTACCTACATGTGAATTGTCTTTGAATTCCATGCTTTCTCAAGTATTAACTAAACTCAGTAGAGACGTACTCTCCCCTCCATCTGACCTCACTTAACCTATAAACAAGTTCACTTTTCAGCCAACATTCTAAGATTCTGAAAGTGCGTATACACTTTCCTTGTGTGGTCACATCAATAAAGGATACATAGTAATGACATCCTCCCATTAACGCCAACTTTGTCGGCCCCTATACATTTGAGTGCATGACATTAAAAGTGCTCTCTTACTTACATTTCTGTCATGTGAAAATACATTCTTTCTTGCTTTCCAAACTAACATACTTCACATATGCATTCTTTGTTTGCTTTCCAAACTAACATGCTTCACATACTTTGTACATTCCATCTACATGTAACAAATTTTAAATTTTGCATAGACTTCGATTGCTTGCTCATTCACATGACTAATACGTTTGTGCCAGATATTTATAACAGCAACCAAAACACCTGCACCTTATGCAAACATATAGAAGCTTTCACCTCAAGCATGCTTATATCCGAAGTAAACATTTTGCCCACTCTTTTACCATGTACACACAAATGACATTTGTTGTTAAAGTCCTAAACATAGTAGCCCTCAGGGTTAAAGTGTACCTACAAACCTTGCTTAACTATTTACCCAACAGAAATCAAAATCTTAATTCTGTTAGGCACATGAAGTACGTCATCCAAGTACCTCATCTTACTATCCTACATAACCCATGGCACATTCCTAATGTGAGCAATAGGATGAGTCGTGTCATCCCCCGTCTCTACATAACTTGGTTTTTTTTTAATTTTTGTCATCTCTAAACCACTCACCATTGCATGTCTTGTGGTTAGAGGCTCTCAAATCCACATACCATACATCATCATCATTTGTGGTTACATCTGCAGTCACACTGAATTCAACATATGCTGCATAACAACCAAATGCTCACATCTATCTTCTACTGCTTGCTTAAAGATGCATAATTATGTTTCTATTACCTTGGCCTCTTTCACTTGTGTGTGTTTGCTATTGTTGTGAATCATTGGATTGTTGTTGTCCATAATTTTGATTTCCAAATGGCCACACCACCACCTTGTCCTTGACCGTAGCTTTTATCTCTATCTCTACCTAAATTTAAGTAGAAGGCTTGTTCTGAAAGTGTTCTTGCTTTGGGAGGAAGAGTCATCACCCAAGACCTCTCTTCTATAATCAATTTAAGTAGAAGGCTTATTCTGAAGTGTTCTTGCTTTGGGAGGAAGAGTCATCACCCAAAGACCTCTCTTCTATGATCAATATATAGACACCCAAATGTTTTTTTGTTGTTTTTATAACCAGTTTGTAGGTTAACATGGTTTCACACCCACTTGACTAACTGGAAGGCTCGTTTTTCCATCTTACTTGCTCAACCAGGCACTTATCTTTTGTGAGACGATGTTGGAACATATAAAGCGGCCTTACTATGAGGCCTTAAATAGGGAAACTTGACTAGTAATATAAAGTGGCCTTACCATGGGGCCTTAAATAGGGAAACTCTAAGGACTCTATGTGTATACATACTTGCTTTAAGACTAGTAATAGTGGCCATAACATTTTTACATTTTGGTTGGCCTAGTCTGAACACTAGTTGCTTGTAAAAGAGTCAATTTTGATAATAAGTAATAAGCATTCATTCCCTTGCAAAATAGAATACTTATGAGCTCTTCTCTTCTATACTCTTGCTTGCATGTGTTTTATTGGATCCTTGCATGCTAGATGGTTTGTCAGCATCATGAATAGGTTTTCTTGTAGGTTGCTCCCTCTCATTAGCTTCTCCTTCATCCACCTTTTGTGAGAAATAACCACCACGAAGGTCATTCTCTCTTGCATCCATCTATGCACAGACAACTCTTTCTTCACCCCCATAGCCATGGAGCATTCCAGTCTGACAATAGAGTGAGGATGCCATGGTGGTGGTTAAGAGCTAGCACACATAATTGAAACATTGATTATGTGAAAATGTGAGGGGTGTAACAACTCCTTTTTTTTAAGGCAAAAAATGGAAGACCTTGATTTGTGTAGGGAAGCTCCCTAGGCCTAAATATTTCTAGTATTTTTGTTTCCTAATGGTGTATTTCTTTAATATTGATAGTGGGATTTGTGCATGATGCTTAATCACATTTTTTACCATTGTGGTTGCATCCCTAGTAAAGACCACAATGAGTGTCCAAGCAATGCAACATGATATTTATTAGGGCATGACATTAATGCAACAAGTGGAGATAATGCAATACCCAAGGTGGAATGCAGTTTTTGCTATGCTAGTAGTCAAGGACATGGATTTAGGAGAGAGAGTTGCAACATTTACTGTCCTAAAAACAATACTACAAACATGATTAAAAAATAGCATACAAATATGAAAGGTGCATAGGCTAGAGTAGACGTATTATTGTCATTACAATTGGACCATCCCTCCCAATGTAAAAAAACCTTTGTGGTAGTGCTGGGTAGGGCACTACCATGACCCACTTGTTAACGATGTCACACATTTGAAGCTATGGACCAATAATAAGCCCACCCAAATTTATAAACCCTTATAAGAAAGAACAAGATTTAAATATGAAATTATAGTGTCATATGACACTTAAGCAAACTATATAAGCTAGTAAAGAAAAAATAGCAAGTCATACAACCTCCACACAACAATCTCGTTCAAAGATAAGCTATATAAGCCATAGAAAATTTAAGCCATACAAGCCAATTAAAGTACTAACATGTTACATGGCCTATGAAAGTCAACCTCAAGGACAGTAGATCAAAAGCTTTAGATCTAGATTCTTATCCAAAAATTAATTTGACCATTCATATTAGAAAATTGGTGGAAAAATGCATATGTATCAAAATTGAATATAATATCAATATCAAAAGTAGTATTAACATGTCACATGGCCTATGAAAGTCAACCTCAAAGACAGTAGGTCAAAAGCTTTAGATCTAGATTCTTATCCAAAAATTAATTTGACCATTCATATTAGACAATTGGTAGAAAACAGCATATATATCAAAAGTGAATACAATATCAAATAAAAGGCAAGGCCAAACATATGTCACCATTCTCTTAGGCCTTGCAGTGGAAAAAGGCATATGTATCAAAAGTGAATACAAGATCAAATAAAAGGCAAGGCAAGGCCAAACATATGTCACCATTCTTAGGTCTTGTAGTGGTAAAAGACATATGTATCAAAAGTGAATACAAGATCAAATAAAAGGCAAGGCAAGGCCAAACATATGACACCATTCTTAGGTCTTGTAGTAGTGAGCATACATCTTAAACATGGTTGGGCAAATAAAATATATTACAAAGATGGTTAATTAACTCAAATTATTACCTAGGAGAAACTTCCAAATATAAGATAAAGTAATCCTAAGAATATAAAATACCTCTATTATATGCATGAGTAAGATTAGTCTTTACCTAACCTTAGTAAGAGATATTAAGCACAACTAAACATCATCAAATGGCCTCATGAAACCCCTATCATTGCACAATCAAAGTAAGAAATCGCTATTACTGCACTATTAGAGTGTAACGATAGTGACATGATCATCATCCCATAATCCATAGTTTGCCCCAACAGTGGATGTTAATCAATTCTCTCTCTCTCTCTCTCTCTCTCTCTCTCTCTCTCTCTCTCTCCACACACACACACACACACACACACACACACACACACACACGCATGCACGCATGCACGCATGCACGTGCGTGCACACACACACACACACACACACACAATTTTTGACACGATCTAGTAGTCTGCCTCCCTCTTCATGACCCTATTTTTCTGTCTCCGATTGAGATACCCTCTTAGGAGAAGAAGGTATATACTATAGTGTGCTGTATACTACAACATTTTTAGGGTCCACGGCGCGATTCGGGCATGTTTTGGGCACCGCAAGGTTTCTGCAAACCTTTTGGAGAGGCGTCATTTTGGGATTGGTTCTGCTCGATTTTGGGTATTTGGGCTGTGCAACAGCAAAGATTTAGTGTGCAACAGCATCTACAGTGGCTTCAACAACATTGACCATCATACTTATGCCAGTAACACTCTATTCTCTACTCTGTGTTATTTTTCATACACTTTGTAGCTAGTTGGCAGACCATCCAGGGTTGCATTCAGTGAATACTGAGTACTTGCAATGTGTTGAAAGATTTTGCATTTGGTAGAAAAGTTATGGCTGGCAGTAGTGATGTATTCAACATGTTGTCTGGTGAGGACAAACTTGATGGGACTAACTACCCATTGTGGTCCTATATGATGAGGCATGTACTGGTTGCTAAAGGCCTTTGGAATGTAGTCAATGGTAGTGAAACGCGTCCTATTTCACAACAACCAATGCAACCAGGTGCTGCAGGTACATCTGAAGTAGAATCTGATACCTATGTGGCTCCTCGACATGCACCACCAGTACCTCCTACTGCTGCTCAAATAAGATGGGATGGAAGAGATGCACAGGCACATGCATTGCTTGCACTTTCTATGAAGCGAAGCATTATTCCTCATATTTGGTCATGTAAAGACTTCAAAACAAGCATGGGATGCACTTGCTGCATTATACTAGGTGCGCAATGAAGCACACCTTACATATCTGCACAAACAGTTGGAGTCTGAGCACATGAATGAGGGAGACTCAATGGACAACTTCTTGACCAAGATCAAAGATTTTAAGGAGCAGCTTGCTAGTGTGGATGAGATATATCTTGATAGTACATTGGTGCCCATAGTTCTTAATGCATTGCTGGATTTTTATTATAGTTTTGCCTCTACCCTTAGACTCATGATTCAACCTTGGGTGGACACTCAGGTAAATACAGTTCTTGCTTGGAGTGATTCAACGTGTGATACACTAGTACTTTATAGATAGTACTTTTGGAATATACACAAGTACCTTGATTGCCTCACATATATCTTATGTGTGATTTGATCTTGGGTGGAGACAACCAGCACAGGTAAGTGCAATTCTTACTTTGGGTGTTTTAGCACATGGCATGCACTAGTATTTCTAGATTACTTAGGGATTTGAATTGTCTCATAGATATCCCATGTGTGATTCAGCCTTGTGTGGACATCAAGTGTAATTCTTGCTTTGGGGTGTTTCAAAATGTGACACACTAGTTCTTCTTTTAATGGCTTATAGTTTAAATTGTCAATGGCTTGTGCAGCTTACCTTTGAATAAGATTTTGTCGTGTATGACTCGCTAGTATTCCTATTAATAGATTATATTCCCCACTTAAGTATTTATATGGTACTAAAAGTTTTCACTTAAAGAATTTATTTCCTTTGCTTGTCGACGTAATATTTGATAAGGGTTCATAAAGTCAAGTAGACTTGTTGTCAATGGTATTGGTCCACACCTCAAATTTGTGATATTAATAACATGTTATGTATGATAGTGACACCTACCCATCAATAACACAAGGTTCTAATTGCAATGTTTTGTTAAGTAGTGGTAGCTATCAACCTGATTCCCTCATGTTTGGAGTTGTAGTGTTTTGTTGAATATAGAGGTAGGTATCATTCTTATCTCCTCACATTAGGAGTTTGTAGCTAACAATATGATGGCTACTATGCTCTTTGCTTTTTTAGATTTGTACATATTGTTTTGATAGTCAAATGGTCAAAGATTTATCTAGAACTTGAATGTGAGCATGATGAACTCATGATGTGGGATTGATTTAGAACTTTAATGTGGTTATAATGAACTCAGGATGTGGGGTTTCTTGCTCATGTTTACATTAATGATAATGCTCTATTTTTAATTCTCTGGGATTGTAATATGTTTCAAGTCACATTCTATATTTTGCAATTGCGAACAGACAATGAGTTTCCCTCGTAGTAGCTAGTGGAATAGCTAGGCTCTACCAAGACCCATAGACACTGATTTAGGTTAATATTTCCTTTGTCTTTTTCCTTTGATCTTGAATGTGGATTTAATTTGGTGGAAGTAGGGTATTTTCTTTATCCCTCATGAGTTTAGTTCTAGCTACATAATCTTAATGCATTTGGTAGCGTCATTAAGAGGATAGTTTAGAGTAGAACTTGTCATTGCCTTTAGCCGTTTTACCCCCTAGATCTATTTGAATTTTATAGTCTTTTCTCTCTATGTCTTCTTTTATTCTTGGTTGTGGCTTGGCACCCCACACCTTATGGTGTTCCTCGTCACTAGGTGTCACACACCCACACCCACACCCACACCCCCCCCCCCACACACACACACAAATTCTATGCTTGTAATGGTACACTACTCTTACACTTTTTTTCAATAGGGAAATTTGAAATACAAGTGGACTTCAAAACATGCACACACACCAACATTTAGATATAAAAAAAGATCAAAAATAGGTTTTAGAGATTTATTTAGCGATCACCACTCCTTGTTGACACCCATACCAACTAGGCTAGCACTTGTTGGCATATATTGACATTTTTCAACCCTTATACTTCTATAAAGTTACTTTACATCTACACCTCCCATTGTTATGAGACCCCCACACTCCTAGATTATATTGATTCTCTTTATTCTCTAGATTTTCATTATTTAACATTCTTTTGCTTTTAGGGATGGAGGTGGGGGAGGGGGGTTACACATTGTGTTATTGTCACCCATTCAAACATTATACCTAACTAGGACCCTCAAACTATTGTGACACTATATAATATATATTACTTTGCCAACCCTACAGTCCCCTATTTTACATTTGATCGTATGCAAGCATCAACTTTAATCATTATAACTTCCTCCACACTTAGATTTTACATTGGCTCATTAATACCCAACAAAATTATCAAGCTTCTAGCTATAGTGTTTCGTTGGATGGTGGAAGGTATTAGTCTTACCCCCACATTTGAGGTAATGGTCTAATCACAAATAGCTACTATACTCTATGCCTTTTGCAGATTTGTATGTTGGTTTTTGATATTCTTTGCAGTAAAGAAATGATGAGAGACTCGATCTAGTGCTTTGATGCGTGCATAGTTAACACAAAATGTGGCATTACTTGCTCCTATTTGCTTAATTATAATGCTCAAGTTTTAATTATAGCATTGTAATATACTTGCAAGTTATGCTCTAAGATTTGGGGTTGGGAATTCTCTCTCTCTCTCTCTCTCTCTCTCTCTCTCTCTCTCTCACACACACACACACACACACACACACACACACACACATGCACATGCACATGCACATATAGTTGGTTAAGGGGGGACATGGAGTGGCCTTAGGGAATTCAGGAGAATGATGCACAAGTTGATGAACTGAACATAAGAGCATCTTAGTCCTTATTGTCAAGATTTAGCAAGCTATAAGCTTATGAACCTAAGGACTCAAGAGGAGGGAAAGGGTGATGAGCAGAGGAGAGGTGCTATGCAAGCTAGGGGTATCAAGGTAGTGGGGGACCTACCAAAATTTTTCCCATGCCTAATTAAAAATAACCCCCCAACCCCAAGAAACTCTTGTTAGTTCAATCTTGTACTTACAATTAAACCCCCCTTTAGAGAATCTCTTATGCAGTAGCTCATGGAGTTTTTCTACATCTTCCACACGATTTAAGACGAGTTCTCCAAGCATCCTTTCTTTTAAAAAACAACTATGAATGACCATACGATACTATAGATATTCCACCAGATAATGAAGGATGTATTTTCTACAACCTCTCCTTGCATACTCATGTTACATTAATGCTTCTATACTAAGTATTTCAAAAAAGTTATGCCTTCCTGTCATGTAATGTGAGGACTTGCTAAATCCCTCTAGAAAAGAGCCACAAGGACCATGAATAGTTCTTACAATTGTAACAATATCAAATGTCAGCTATCTCTATGGACTTACCACATTATCACAAAGATAATTACTATCATGCCATTAGTGCCAAGCTTTTCCATCAATCTTGAATTTTTTAGCCAAACCATCCATTTCTTTTAGTATTCTCAGTGATTATGTTGATATATTAAGTACTTAACTTTGTGTGTGTGTGTGTGTTGAAAAACAAGAGCGAGCTTCACATCTATTTGACACAATGGTAGAGGTTGTTCAAGCTCTTAAAATTTTCCACTTTTATGTACTTTTTTCTTCCATGGATGAGGAGATGACATTGAAACTATAAGCAATATCTTGGCAATAGTTTCACAGAATAACTTCCCATCAATGTACCATTTGTTGCTAGATTCACATAATATGTGCATGGCATGTCTTCAATATGTTTCACATACCATTTTTAGAGTTAATAGTTGGTATACATATAAAGAAAATTGTAACAGTTAAATGTATCAAGAATGATTTTTCCCACTCACTTTGTGTTTTTTGATTCCATGGCATAGTTAATAGGAAGGAATTACAACTTCGTGGTAGAGAGAGTTGCCGTGCAGTGTCATAGATAATGAGAATACATAGATTAAATTGTGGAACTCAATGGTTCATCAAGCTTTGAGTATACATGCATTTAATGAATTGTGGAACTCGATGGTTCATCAAGCTTTGAGTAGACATGCATTCAATGATTGAAGGGAGTAAGGATAGTTACACAACTTGGGGAAGGAAATAGGCATCATCTCTCTCTTACACTCCAAGAGGGCATTACTGACCATGAAGTCCTATAGACAACATGCTTACATGTAAATGCCTTGTAAAGGATGGAGTAATGATAAGAGAATGAAAATATCATACAGCTAGTTAATTGAAACATTGATTGGCTGAAAATTTGAGGGGTCCCTCCCCCCCCAAAATTTGAGGGGTCCCTCCCCCCCCAAAAAAAGGCAAAAAAAATGTAGGGTCTTGATTTGCATGAGGAAGTTCCCTGGGCCTAAATATTTCTAGTATTTTTGTTTCCTATGGTGCATTTCTTTAATATTGATAGTGGGACTTGTGTGTGATGCTTAACCACGTTTGTTTCCCTTGTGGTTGCATCCCTAGTAAAAACCACAATGAGTGTCCAAGCACAATGCAATAGGATATTCATTAGGGCATGACATTGTTGCAAAAAGTGGAGATAATACAATACCCAAGGTGGAATGCAATTTTTACAATCGTAATAGTCAAGGATATGGATCCCAATTTAGGTGTAAGAGCTACAACCTTTACTGTCCTAAAAACATTACTACAAACATGATGAAAATATAACATATAAATATGAAAGGTGCATAGACTGTAGTAGACATATTGTTGTCATTACAATTGGACCATCCCTCCAAATGTAAAAGAACCTTGGTTAGTGTTGGGTAGAGTGCTAACATAACCCACTTGTTAATGATGTCACATGTTTGAAGCCATGGACCAACAACAAGCCCACACGATGTTATAAACCATTATAAAGAAAGTACATCAAGTACAAGCTTTAAATGTAAAATTTTAGTGTCATGACAATTAAGCAAACTATATAAGCTAGCAAAAGAAAAACTAGCAACCTCCACACAACAATCTCATTCAAAGACAAGCTATATAAGCCATACAAGCCAATGAAATAAGTATTAGCATGTCACATGGCCTACTATGAAAGTCAACCTCAAAAGATAGTAGGTCAAAAGCTTTAGATCTAGATTCTTATCCAAAAATTAATTTGACTGTTCATATTAGAAAATTGGTGGAAAAAGGCATATGTTTCAACTCTTAAAAAGTGAATACAATATCAAATAAAAGGCAAGGCTAAACGTACGTCACCATTCTTAGGTCTTTTAGTAATCATGTGTCTCAAACATGGTTGGGCAAATAAAAATATATTACAAAGATGGTTAATTAACTCAAATTATTAACTAGGAGAAACTTGGGAGTATAAGATAAAGTAATTGTCATAAGTAAGCATACGAAATACCTTTGTTATTCGCATGAATAAGATTCACACAATTTTTTAATCTCTATTGGAAGAAATATGTGCACTCAATAATAAGAGCATATGTCACAACCTCAATAGCCAATCATAGCTCCATTCAATGCACCCACTAACATAAGGCAAGATAAATATCACCCATAGACATCACCTTAGCCATTGTGTCCCATACCATCAAAGTCCACTATCCACAAATCTTACTAGAGCCTAGTCAGAGCCTAACAAGGAAAATAATTAGCTAGGTATTGCATTATCTCAACTCTAAAAGTGATAGGTCACCTCAATAGTGAACTTATGGGTGTAGAGGAATAAAATCTGAAAGAGAGAGAGAGAGAGAGAGAGAGAGAGAGAGAGAGAGAGAGAGAGAGAGAGTCAATTTGACACACAATTAAGAAGGATCTAAGAGCCTTCATATGAAACGCACAATGATTCAATCTTACATGCACCATCTCTTTTGCTTGTGTGCATTCTTTTCTACTAGTAGTGTTAACAACACGAGCAAGGAGAACTAACCTAGTTAAATACTTTCTAACCAACCTACCTAAATACTTTCTTTTGCATGTGTGCATGTGTGCATGTGTGTGTGTGTGTGAGAGAGAGAGAGAGAGAGAGAGAGAGAGAGAGAGAGAGTGTAAGGTTCCCCCCTTCTAAAATAGGAGAAACACTTAAGATAGTCCACTAAGTCTTAACTTGGAGAAAATCTCCTATTTATCGATACCTTGACTATGTAGAGGTTCAAGGATACGATTCATAGGTAAGACCTAGTCTTATCCCGCAGGGGGAGCGTGATCTTCTAAAAATCAAATCACCCATAGGATAATTGATCATAAATTGGGTAACTACTAGACTTGATTTCTAGAGGCAACCCTTTTTTTCGGCACAGCCGCTGGCCTAGTCTTTTAGAATAGAGTTGCCCAAGAACCTATTTATCTAGCGTAGAGCTTTCACTTAATTTGTTGAAAAGCTACCCGCTAATCGGGTTCACCCGTCCGTAGGATGGTACTGTCGGGGCATTCCATCCTCCCACTTTCCACCCTACTCACGCGTCAATTTGTTTTCTAATTAATCCTACCACACTGTTTGACATAAATAAACATGTTCCTTAATTAAGACTCTTTTCACAAGGTTTGTTAAAACAGCCTTTTTCCACAATACAATAATGCCAAAGACAAGATATATATAAAAAGTTTATACATGAATCAATTCCATACAAGCTAAACCGGCTCTCTTATTCTTTTCCTTTATACTGCGCCGATAATCTAGAATTCTACCTCCCAGCCTCTACATGCTGGGCAAAACCCTACAGGACCATACACCTCATCGTCGGCCGTTGTGATGAGGACTCAAGCCGGCCTATCGCCCTCTCAGGCTCCATTGCTCGATCCTCCTGCCCCTCAGAGGGATGTCTGCACACTAGGGTGGGCTTATTCACCGCACTAGCGTGGGCCCTCAGAACTAGACAGCATCATAATCTCTCACCTCAATCGGCAAATCTTATTCTCCCAATGGTATGAGGAGTACCTTGGAGCATTCCCGGGCTTTGCTAATGATGCCGCCTCGCTACACAAGCACGGAACGGAGTTAGCATTGACGCCAAGAAAAACTTGCACTCTTTAAGATAACAATTTCAATGCAATTCATTGAATATATCATCACTTAATTCGTAACTTCATACAATTTTATGTCATTATTTTAAAAGGAAAAGATACAGATTTATTAATACTAATATTAATACTAATATTTTAAAAAAAACTCTTCTTTAAAAGATGACCAAGCTAACCTGGCCACCATTTCCTTAAGGAGCTTGTAAAGGGAGGGTTGGAGCCGCATCGGGAGCATCTTCTCTAATCTCGTTGTTGCGTGCTCCTCCTCTCGAGGCAATATTCTCACGTTTTCGAGAAGGGACCATCTTGGACATCGTCTTGTAGGGCTCGCTGTCGCGGTCGAAACGCTCCAATCATATCTCAATTCTGAGATCGTTTGCTCACCGTACGAGCAAAAGATCACAGCGCATGAACCCTCTCTTAAGGCTAAAACCTCTTACTAAAGTCCACGCAAATGGGAGGATTGTGAGATGTCCTTAATACAAAAACATTTTGCTAAAGGGGAGAAGGCTGCTGTAAGTCTCTTCACACAGGGGGGGGAGAAGAGTTAAGGACACTGCCTCCTAGCAAGAGGGGGATGGAGGAAAATTGCCTTATCTGAAAAGTGGCAAAAGTGGCAAATGAGGGGGTGTGGAGAGGGGTGGCTGCAAGGGGCGGCTGTACTACAGCAAGTACACTGCACTGGGATAGACGACGGTACGGACGGTGGCACAGCAGAGCATAAGCTACGCAGAAATGCTTGTTGCTACTACCAATGCATAATCTTTGATAAAAATCCTATACCATCCCGTGATTCCTAAAAACCCACAAACTTCACGAACTGATTTAGGGGGTGGCCACTCCAGAATATCTTTGACCTTGGCGGGGTCTACTGAAATGCCATCTTTGGAGACGATGAACCCAAGATACTCAATTTGATGAGTAAAGAAGGTACGTTTGCTCTTCTTGGCATAGAGTTTGTGTCTGTGCAACAATTGCAGAACTCTACGCACATACTCCTCATGCTCTTCCATTGATTTGGAGTAGATTAAGATGTCATAAAAAAAACAAGCACAATTTCATCCAAGTAAGGACGGAATATATCTTGCATTAGGCGGTTGAAGGTTGCAAGAGCATTGGTTAACCCGAATGACATTACAGTAAACTCATAGTGGTCATAACGGGTATTGAAGGCTGTCTTGGGTATATCTGCTTCCTTGACTTTGATCTGATAGTAACCAGACCTCAAATCTATTTTTGAGAAGACTTTGGTCCCATGAAGCCTGTCGAGAAGTTCGTCGATGCGAGGGATAGGATACTTATTCTTGACAGTGACTTGATTTAGTCCTCGATAATCTATGCAGAGGTGGAGAGTTCCGTCCTTCTTTTTTTGGAAAAGAATAGGTGCCCCCCAAGGAGAGCTACTGGGGCGTACGAATCCTTGCTCAATGAGTTGGGTAAGTTGCTCTTTAAGTTCAATGGCTTCAGGAAGGGACATTTTATAGGGCGTTTTTGAGACGGGTTGAGCTCCAGGGATCACCTCGATTTCATGATCGACTTCTCGAGAAGGCGGTAGCCTTGTAAGCTCATCAGGGAAGATGTCAGAGAATTCTTGGAGCCAAGAGGGTTCTGTCTCCTTACTAGGTTCAATGGCTTTGTTGAGCTTGACTAAGAAAACTTGCTGACCCTTACGTGTTCCCTTGAGAAGATGTTTTGCCTTGACTACCCTAGATTTAGGTTTTCCTGTTATCCCCTGGACGGATATTACTTGGCCATGCTCATTTTCAAAAGTGATACTCCCCTGGTTACAATGAATGCTAGCTTTGTTTGCAATTAACCAATCCATCCCAAGGATTCCATCATAAATTCCTAATGGCAAGACTCTAAAGTGACCATGAGTTCGCTCATTACCCAGCTCAAAATCAAGGTTTCCTATAGAGTGATGAGATACTACTTTTCCACTGGCTAACTCTACAGTCATTCTTCTAGCTGTTTTTTGACCCAAGTTTAATTTCTGTAAACACCTAGGAGAAAGAAATGAATGGGTATTGCCACAATCAATCAAAAGTTGAAATGGCTTACCGTGATAAGTGGCTGGGGTTTGGATTACACCAAATTGTTTATTCGAGCCTTGGTGTTCTACTGCCACATGGACGGTGGCGCGCTCTTCTTCAGCCATTTCCAAGGTCGGTTCTTCACTTATAATACAAGCGGTCCTAGCAACTGCTTTTCCACGGCCTCTGCCACGTCCACCGCCTCTTGCACCTTGGTGGATAGGGGTTCCACGGCCTTGATTTCCTCTGCCACCTTGGGGAAATGATGTTGCCATCTTGGGACAGTTGGCCCTAAAGTGTCCCGGCTCATTGCACTCAAAACACAGAGGGCCTTCTCTGGAAGAAGCAGCATACGAGCGGGGAATAAAAGAGTTGCTTTGTCGCCTTCTGTTGTAGTAGGAAAAATTCTGTTGGGGTTTCTTGTAGGGTTGATCTTTAGGATTTGCCTCAGGGTAAGATCTCTTTTGAGGCTTAGGTTTGTCAGTCCTCATTTCTTTCACAAGGGGCTTTGCTCGTATGAGAGCATCCTGTAATGTGCTTGGCCTCATTGCTTCAAGGCGAGAATCTAAGGGTTCATTTAACCCTTGGCAAAAACGAGCCACTTGCTGGGAAGTAGTCATAGCTGGGGCATACTTGGCCTCATTGCTTCAAGGCGGGAATCTAAGGGTTCATTTAACCCTTGGCAAAAATGAGCCACTTGCTGGGAAGTAGTCATAGCTGGGGCATACTTCTGAAGAGTGATAAATTTGGAATAGTAGTCCTCAAGAGTTAAGCTGCACTGCCTAAGACAAAAAAACTCATTCATCTTTATGGATTCATGGGATGGGGGAAGATATCTTTCCTTCACGGCCTGCTTGATGTCTTCCCACGTTTGAGAATGCTCGGTGACTCCCTTATCACGGCACCACTGTTTCCACCAGAGTTTAGCATCTCCAATGAGGCGAAACCGTGCACGCATAGACTGATTTGCTACTCCAGTACCGACAGTAGAGAAATAATCGTCCATCGCTTCAATCTAGACTTCACCATCCTTCTCAATCTTTGAACCTTCTCCTTTAAAGGAGGGAGGTTGCATTTGCTTGAGCAAGAGCTTCTTCTCCTAGATATCAGTGTAAAGCGCATTGGAAAGTGGAGGGTGATCGTCTTGGCATCATTGTAAAAATAATTTTAAGATTACACTGCCGATGATCTAGAATTCGACCTTCCAGCCTCTACATGCTGGGCAAAACCCTACGAGACCATACACCTCATTGTCGGCCGCTGGCGAGGACTCAAGCCGGCCTGTCGCCCTCTCAGGCTCCATCGCTTGACTCTCCCGCCTCTCAGAGGGATGTCTGCACACTAGAGTGGGCTTATTCATCGCACTAGCCTGGGCCCTCAGAACTAGACAGCATCATAATCTCTCGCCTCAATCGGCGAATCTTATTCTCCCAATGGTATGAGGGATACCTTGGGGCATTCCCGGGCTTTGCTAACGATGCCGCCCGACTACACAAGCACGGAACGGAGTTAGCGTCGACGCCAGGAAAAACTTGCACTCTTTAAGATAACAATTTCAATGCAATTCATTGAATACATCATCACTTAATTCATAACTTCATACAATTTTATGTCATTATTTTAAAAGGATAAGATACACATTTATTAACACTAATATTTAAAAAAAACTCTTCTTTAAAAGATGACCAAGCTAACCTGGCCACCATTTCCTTGAGGAGCTTGTAAAGGGAGGGTTGGAGCCGCATCAGGAGCATCTTCTCTAATCTTGTTGTTGTGTGCTCCTCCCGAGGTAATATTCTGACGTTTTCGAAAGGGACCATCTTGGACGTCGTCTTGTAGGGCTCGCTGTCGCGGTCGAATTGCTCCAATCAAATCTCAATTCTGAGATCGTTAGATCACCGTATGAGCAAAAGATCATAGCGCATGAACCCTCTCTTAAGGCTAAAACCTCTTACTAAAGTCCACGCAAATGGGGGGGAGGGATTGTGAGATGTCCTTAACACAAAAACGTTTTGCTAAAGGGAAGAAGGCTGCTGTAAGTCTCTTCACACCCGAAGGGAGGAGAGAAGAGTTAAGGACACTGCCTCCTAGCAAGAGAGGGATGGAGGAAAATTACCTTATCTGAAAAGTGACAAAAGTGGCAAATGAGGGGGTGTGGAGAGGGGTGGCTGCAAGGAACGGCTGTACTACAAGTACACTGCACTGGGACAGATGACGGTACGGACGGTGGCACAACAGAGCATAAGCTACGCAGAAATGTGTGTTGCCCATAGAGCACCCCAGGGGTTTATATAGCTGTGGGATACGAGTGCGGACGCTGCGCAAAGCAAGGACGAAAGGACGATGTACCAGCAAAGATTGTAGATCAGTGGCCTGCATGGCTCAGGGGAAAAGGTACAGTGTCGGTTAACAGGGAAAGGAGTGGTGTACCTTTACCTTATCTGGTCAGGGACACCATGGGTGTCCACGTAACGGTACGTGTGGACCACACAGTGAACGCGCAGATTTCGAATTTGGGCTCAGAATTTGAAGATTCTAAGTAGAAATGGCTCATTTAATAAAATCATTGATTTTTATACCATAAAAACTCATAAATTTATCTATTACATGGACATTTCTTTATTAGTGAAGATGGATATGTTACAGAAAGAATGGATAGAGTATGTTAAGCATGGTATTTTGAAAGCTTCTTATCCCAAGTAATTGAAAGGCTTTTAATTTGAGTCTAGAAGCAAACAATTCCATTGACAAAATGTCTACTAAGAATCGATGGAAGCAAAAACTATGGAAGAAGCTCAATTAGTAAATGATTATCTTCAACTATTTACCAATTTCTCTCTAATTATTGATAAGGGCACAATTACAAAAATTGAGGCATGGAATTGCAAATGGACATGCAATCAAGGTCCATGAGATTTTTATATTTATTTAGGACTAATCAAGTGATTATAAGCTAATTAAAAGCCTTAATCTTAATTGATTACTTTTAGTAGTTTGAAAGGTAAACAAGAATATTGCTTGGAATTAATCTACTCACCTAACTACTAAGCTGAGAACTAAGATTTGGAAAATGCTTGACTAGAACACAATTGGGGCCATCAACCAGATATACAAATGGAAACATTGAAAATGGCTAAAACATGTATCGCACTAAAGAGACCCCAAACAAATATTGTACTCGAATATTTTGTTGACATCTACTCTCTCTCTCTCTCCTGATTCTTAGAAGTATAAAGGGATCACCTCACAACCCCTTAAATGACCAACTTCATAACTTGTACCCCTCAACCATCCAAGAAGGTAAGGGAAAAATTTACGTCGCCACTCAAAACCTTGAGACATTCACATGCTCACCTCACGTTGCCTCACATTTCCATTTCATTATTTCATTTGTTCTACATTCTTAGGCCCTCACGGTCTCAGACACACACACACACACACAAACCCTCTCTCTCTCTCTCTCTCTCTCTCTCTCTCTCTCACACACACACACACACACACAACGCACAGAAACCTCCAAGTGTTATTATTCTTACAATAGAGGCATCTCTTCTGCCTGACCTTTCACTACTCCTAAAACAGAAATAAAGACACCAACCTTGTGAGCTGTGTAATGAGAAAACAATATGAACTATAATCCACATCATTGTTGTGAACCTTGTTGAAACCTGTTTTTACAAATGACTCTCAAAGAATGTGGCTACAACTATTGACTTCGTGATAGTCTGCTCAAAAAGCTTTAAAATATCAAGGCTGGCAAGCCTGACAGACTGCACAGCTGTATCAGTTCTCATGCTCTATCTAGATGCTGCGAAATCTAGAAAGCAGAAGCACCACCCCTTGTTTGTCCAAGTAGCAAGTCTTTTGCCTCGTTTATCTTAGATGCCAAGTAATCACTGCCTCCAGTGTCAGGATGGTTAGCAGACATAACTTTCCTGTGTGCCTCTTTAACCTTGGCCTGTGCCACGCTCTCTCTGTAGCATGAAAGAAAGTGAGAATTAATTTCTCCAAGATACATTCAAGAAAGGTACAACAATTGGTCAGTGGCAAACATGCATACGCCAGCCCAATACCCCCCCTCACAAAAAAAAAAGAGATCAAAGACAGCACCACACCATTTACTAAAAGTAGAGTCTTCTAACAGTCTTTTTTTTTTCTTTCACAATCTTATGGAAGCCATGGATTGTGATACACCTGCCCCTACAGTGCTGGCCGCAGCTAGTTTGGCATGGCTTTGGGCTGCATTTTAGGCAGCCAGACCTGCAGTTTATGCAATTGTGGGCCAGCCACCGAGCTTTCTTGGACAGCCCCATATATTGAAAAATATTATGGTCGTGGGAGCTGGCCAACAGCTCCACAGCCCCCTATATATAGGGCCGAGGTCATTGTTCAATATCTCAGTACCCCTGAAGTTTTCCTGCAACAAAGCCTTACTCAAGAGCACGAAGAGCTGGTTCTGATCTGCAGCAGTCAATGTTGGTCTCAGCAGTTGTTCCCAACAGCAGCATTTGGTTGTAATCAGGGAGATCTACTTGCATTCTATTTTGTACTTGGGCAACAATCTGTTAAAACTTTTACTTGTCGTGTGCTTACATTTTGTGTTCCATCTCTCTCTCTCTCTCTCTCTCTCTCTCTCTCTCTCTCTCTCTCTCATAAACTCTTGCAAGCATATCATAGTGGGTATTAGAGCCTAACCTTGCTATAGATCGATTTGCACACAGGTAGTTGCAAACTGCAAACACCGTAAATGTTGACACCACAGATGAGACCTACTGCCAGTTTGATTTATAAGCTTAGGGCTAGCAAATTTTTTTCTTTTTTGACATCCCAGTTTGTGTTGACTGCCTTTGTGCATTTTTTGAGTTTCTATCATGAGCGCAGATGCAAAGCAACCATGTTCGCTAGCATGTAAGCTTGTTTGCTCAGGTCACCATTTGGCCGCCCAAGTGGTCTTCCCCTATTTTGTGTCAAGGTAGGGGAGGCCAAGGAGCTTTGTACCGCCCATACTGAGGCTAGTACTCGTCTCACCTACGCGAGGCCAGGACTCGTCATCCGTAGTGTGGCCACAACGTGGAACCCACTCTTAGGGATCCTAGTTTCAAGTTTCCCAATGAGAGCCAGTTCTGTGCTCAGGAAGACCTACTATCTACAGGTTTCAAGAACGGGAGATGTATCCATTGCATAATGCATGTGCACGGATCTCTGCTTGCTTGAAACTGATTTTGCATGACTAGTTCTCGTGTGATTGCCTTTATGACGTGTCCAATTCACGGGCAAGGGACGCCCACCCATGAACCGTGCGAGTGCCGTGTATTTTGACATGGTTTGTGGCATGTGAACAAGTGGCAAGTATTCATTTAACCCTTGTTTATTTCTCCAAGGGTTTTATAACCTTTATTGTTCACATTCATTACACTAGTTCTGTAACTGGACACTAAAGTGTCCTGTTTCTCACCAAAACTTTGGAATTTTTTGGGGAACCTAGAAACAACATTTCTACACCTTGTTTCAACCATAGGTCGGTTAAAAGTCAAAAAATAAAGGAGATTTTTCATGATGTCAAAACACAAGCTATATTAGAAATTTGACAAAAAAGTACTTATGAGCATTAAGAAGAAACTTCAAAAGCTGTTCAACAGGGAACGTGCGTGAGCCCGCTGCCCCCTGCGCCTCCCCCATCGCTGTCGCCGCCGCCTCCTCCCCCCTCTCCTTCACCCGCCTGTCCCCGCAGCCCCTCCCCTCTCCCGCTTTCATCCCGCCTGCCCCCCTCAGCCCCCCCGCCTGCGCCGCTTGCCCTCCCTCCCCTTTTCCACGCCGCCCTCCTCTTCCCCCCTTCGCCTTCTCTGCGCAGCCCCCCCTCGCCCTCCTTCCTCCGCCTCCCCCCCCCTTTTCCGCCTCCTTCCTTTCTTCCCCCCCCCCTCGCATCGTCGGCCTCTCAGCCCTCCGTCCCTGCTTCTCCCTTTCTCCCTGCCTCAGCCCCCCGTCCCCTTTTTTCCTTTTCCGCGACTTCCGCGAAGTGGAGAGGTTTTTTCTTGGGTTCGTCTCGTCGATTCAGCCAGTACCTGGTCTTTTCCCCCAGGAGGACTCCATGGCAGCCTCTCCGTCAGCCCCGACCGATACAGGTCTTCGACTAGACTTCTCAGATGCAGAGCAGCAGCTTCTCGCGTCCTCCGTTTCTTCTTTGGAGGCCTCTTCCTTAGTTTGCAAGGTGGTGGGTAGCCGCCCAATGCGGAGAGAGCTACGCGACCTACTGCAGGGTAGCCTCATCGGCGAGACTGCAAGAATCGTCAGCGTGGATTTTTTAGGCCGCGGCTACTACCAGGTGGAGTTCGAGTCCCCACCAGCAGCTCAGAGGGTGCTGGCTCGGAGCCCCATTGCCCTACGCTCCTCTCGGGCGTTCTTGGCACGATGGACCCACGGTTTCGACCCATCGTCTGATCCACTGGCAGGCGCGACTGGATTCCCCATCACCGTCTGCTTTCCAGGTCTCCGAAGGGAGTACTTGCCCCTCTTGCCGTCCATAGGCAGGGCTTTCGGGCAAGTGGTGGAGGTGCCACAGACCGCGGCCTCAGTGGTTGCTCGGGCAGCAGGACTCCCGGCCATTCGTGTTGTGGTTCCGTCACCGGAGTCCCTCCCGAAGACGATCCTCCTCCCTTGTCTTTCTGGAGGACATCTGATACAGCGCGTGGAATATTCGGGCCTCCCCGACCAGTGTTTCGCATGTCGGGAGATGGGCCATCTCGCACGCGCATGTCCCCGCAAGGGGGTTCATCCTTCACGCTATGCTACCTCTGGACCCCCTGCAGGAGACCCGAGAGGTGGCCATCCACCTCCGAGATCGGACATCCCTGGCTCGCCACAGCAGGCGCCACCATCGGACGAGCAGGCTCCGGCGGAGAACGCCGCGCAGACCCAGGAGGCTGGCGGCTGGCAGGAGGTTCGCCGGCGGAAACGCCCGGCCCGCAGGGACCGTCGCAGACGCCAGCAGGCAGCACAGGCTGGCGGACAGGCTGGTGGACAGGCGACTCCGGCTGGCGTACAGGCACCTACCCGCATTTATGCTCCTGTCAGGGATAGGCGGCCTGCAGGTCCCACCCCGATGGACGAGGATTCAGACTCAGTGCCCGTTGTTGAGGCCGATGGTGGAGCCTCCCACGTGGAGACCCCACTCCCGCCTCCCCCCGCGGGGGACCCTGCCCCCTCCCTGGAACAGTTTCCTGAGGATCCCCGGCCGCACTCTGCGACCCCCGGCTCCCCTCCCCCCCTCCTGGAGAGCACTCTCCCCTCCCCCCCCTCCCCCCCCCCCGCCCCCCCCCTCCCACCTCCTCCGGCGGCCCCCCCTGACACCTATCCTCTGGCAGATGCCTCTCCATCCTCCCCTCGCTCTCCCCCCTCCTCGCCGCGAGCCCCCATCCCTCCTTCGGCCTCTCCAGGATACTTCGCCAGACCACCCACTGCCCCGGGGCAGCGCAGCTGGGTAGGCCAGAGTTCAGTCCAGCGGCTGTTTCACCGACACTCCGGGCCGGTGGAGATGGCGATCCTAGCTTCGCCCGCCACAAAGTTCTCTCCAGCATCCCCTGGGGGGCCCCCGCGAGTGATGGGGCTACCAGTGGATTACAGTTTTTTCAGGTGCCTCCAGCTGGATGCTGGCCCATTCGAGACACTGGTCGCGCCCTTGCGAGTCTGCGTGGTGTGCCATCCCTCTCGTTCTCCTTCAGTGGTGAGCAGCATGGTGGCCTTCTCCTTTCCTCTCAGCGTTGCCCCAGACACAGCATGGGATTGCAACTCTGTAGAGGAAGTTCTGCGTGACCAGATACTGGAGTTTTCTCACCACTTCAGTGACTTGGGGCTCACGGACTTATTGCAGACCCGACTACACTCAGCCCGCATGAGCCTGTTTGGTATAGGAGATTGGCGGGTGGATCCGGTCCACACATCAGTTGAGGCGGTGCTACTGATTCTCCTCCATGCCGCCCCGAGGGTGCAGCCTACCTTTCGATATTTATATGCTGAGGATTGGTCTCACGCCTATGCCCTAGACAGGGCGAAGGCGGAGTGGGGCTGGACACAGACACAGGTCACCCTCTTTCTGGAGAGACTCCGCACCCGGACAGACAGTGACTATTCTCCCTCCAAGCCGGCGCCCAAGACTCACAGAGTGGAGGGCAAATCATCTGGGCCGGCTGAGAGGGGTGAGCCAGTGGCGGCTGCTTCACTTGCCACAGCTCATCCATGAGGATCCTCTCATGGAACATCCAGGGTCTCGGTGGACATCGCTGCTACATTGGTCGGGGCAGACTTCGCCAGGAGATCCAAAGGGCCCTCGTTGGAGGACCCATAGATATCCTCTTCATCCAGGAGCACCACCTTTCTGCCGGGCGTACCCGCACCTGCGGGAAGATCTTGCCAGGCAGGAGTCACACCTTTTGGTCCCCGGCATATGGCCCCCAGGGGAACCAGGGCGGAGTATGCATCTCAGTCAGCGAGCAGCTTCTATCCGAGGTTGTGGACTCTGGCACCCTGGTTCAGGGTCGAGCGCAGTGGATCATCCTTCGGGTTGGGGAAGACCGCATTGGCTTCCTCAACTTCTACGCCCCTAACGGGGCGCCCGGGCGAGCCGAGTTCTGGAGCACCATTAGGCAGTCCCTCCCCTTGGCAGACCACTGGTGCCTAGGAGGGGATTGCAACATGCTGGAGGATGCAGAGGACAGGATGGGGGGCAGCCAGGAGACCATTCATGGGCCAGAGCTCGCTGCCTGGGAGGAGCTTGTACTACAGGTGAGAGGCCAGGATCCGTGGACTCTCCCGGAGTTTGGCCGGTTGCAGGGGAGTCTATCTTTCTCGCGCTCGGATAGACGGGCCACAGGAGTTAACCTCTCCCGCATCGATAGGTTCTACATTGATGAGTGGGCTTGTGATAGAGGTGGCACTGTGGGCATACTTGCAGGCTCCTCGTTTTCAGACCACTTTCCAGTGCTTCTCCAGATTGAGGACCCTACGAGAGGAGAGCGGGGCCAGAGTGTCCGGATTCCAGATTGTCTCATAGAGGAGCCTGAGATCGCGATCAGAGTTGAGCAGGTCTGGCAGGAGCTGCAGTTCAGGAGAGGATCGGCAGCCAGTGATCTTGCCAGTGGCTTGCAGGAGATCAGTCGGATGCTCAGACTGGCTGCCATGGACCGTCTGGAGGCCTTCAGAGAGCAGGAGAGGAGCCTTCGGAGGAGTCTAGCGTCCCTCCAGAGACTCCAGGAGAGAGATCCCCTGAGCCCTTGGATCTCAGAGCAGATGGAGACAGCTCGCACTGAGATCAGATCCATCGAGGAGAGGCGGGTGGAGTTCCGATTCCATGCTCGGGCTTCTTTTTGGACTCAGGCTGGAGACAAAGTGACTCGGGATTTCTTTGAGGCGACTGGGCCTCGCTTCAGACGAGAGGGTCTCAGGCGGCTTCGCCAGGCTGATGGCCAGGTTGTGGTGGATCCACCCAGGGTTCGGGCGATAGCCACAGATTTTTACAGGGATCTTCTCTCTGCTGAGCCAGCAGACGACAGGGTGAGAGAGGCTAGGGAGGCAGTCTGGAGCTTCACGAGACCCGTTGTGCCGGCCCATTTGCAGCACTCCCTTCTCTCCCCCTTCTCGGATACGGAACTGGAGGAGGCTCTTCAGGCATTACCTCGGGGCAAATGCCCAGGAGAGGACGGTCTCTCAGTGGCTTTCTTCCAGAGGTACTGGGGCCTCCTTCATAGGGGCTTCAGATTGGCTTTCCAGGAGATTATGGAGACGGGAGTCATGCCGGACAGCATGGCAGAGGGGTTGATTCACTTGATCCCCAAAGAGGGAGGAGACACACTGGAGATTAGACAGTGGAGACCGATCACCTTACTAGGCACGGCCTACAAGGTCCTAGCTAAGGCGATCAGCAGGCAGCTTCAGCCTCACCTTCCGGACATCATCCACTCCACGCAAACAGGCTTCATCCAGGATAGGAGCATCCTGGATAACATTTTCTCTTTCTGGGAGGCTACGGCTTTGGCTAGATTTCGGCAGGAGGATCTGGCGGTGCTCCTTCTCGACTTCGAGAAGGCATATGATCGGTTGGACTGGGCCTTCCTGGAAGGCACTATGGAGAGGATGGGCTTCCCCCCTCAGTGGATCCGTGGGGTCTCTGCACTCTACACTTCGGCTCATAGCCAGGTGCTGATACAGGGCGTGTGCGGAGAGAGATTCCAGCTCTCGCGCTCGGTGCGGCAGGGGTGTCCCTTGGCGCCCTTTCTTTTTCTTTTTGTGGCGGAGGCCATGAGCACCTTCTTGACGGCACAGGATACAGGTTTGAGGGGCCTCCAGCTTCCCATCCGCACCTCGGAGGAGCTCCTAGACTCGGAGTTTGCGGATGACACTGCTGTCTATCTTCAGGGAGGTGAGGAGAACCTCCGCCGTTTCGCCTCAGCCATGGACAGGTTTTGCAGAGCTTCGGGCGCTTTGATCAATTGGCACAAGTCGTGTGGGCTGTGGGTCAGTTCTATGCCCCCCCCGACTTGGAGGCCAGTTGATGGTTTTCAGTGGCTGCCCCCCGGCACTACAGTGCGTTATTTGGGATGCTATGTGGGCATTGATATATCTCCGGAGCAGCAGATAGCCCCCCTTCTTCTGAGCATTCGGAAGAAGCTTCTGTATTGGAGTACCGCTCGTTTATCTCTGGCTGGCCGAGTAGTTGTGGCCAACCAGGTTCTGCTCGCTACCATGTGGTACATCACTTCTTGCTGGGCCTTCTCTCGGGCGTGCATTGGCCAGGTGCAGAGGCTCATCAGGAACTTTCTTTGGTCCGGAGGCGACGGGCGACCCGCCAGGGCCAAGGTGGCATGGGCTGTGATCACTTAGCCGAGGGAGAGAGGCGGCCTGGGCATTGTAGATCCTATTTGCCAAAGCCGAGCTTTGCTTGGCAAGTTGGTAGTTCGTGGTCTCCTACCAGGCGATGAGCCGTGGAAGGAGTTTCTTGTTTCCAGGATGCTCAGCCGCACTCCTTCTCTTAGCGGCCCCTGGACCCCCAGCATCAGGTGGATCTTTACGGAGCAGCGATCCAGAGGAGTGGGCCTTGGCTTCGAGGAGCGTTTTGCAGCCAGCCTTCTGAGGGCCTGGGCGCATCTGAGGCCGTCCCTCTTCCAGACTCCCCCGGGCACCGATGAGGAGCGCCTGAGGCAGCCATTGATCTGGAACCCCTTGATTCGACTTCCCAGTGGCCATATGGTTGGCTCGCGGTCTCACGTGTCGTGGGGCCCGTTGAGCTCCGGCCCGGCCCAGTCCCTAGATGACTGGATATGCTTTCAGGAGCTGCCTCCAGAGGCTCAGGAGAGGAGGCTCAGTGGGATGAGGGGCAGAGAGTTGATGAGACAGGACATTGAGGCGGCCATCCCCCGGGAGTGGCGGACCCCAGTACAGGACCCTCCACCTCCACAGTGGATGGGTGTCTTTACTCGGCATGAGATCCTTCTAGCGGTCTGCGGCACAGCGGAGAGAGTCACCCCACTCACTTTCGAGGTGGGAGAGGGTGGCCAGCTTCAGAGGACACGACTAGATTTGGATGGGCTCCAGGGTTGCATTCTTCAGAGGGTACGGGTGGTCGGCTTCCATCAGAGGCAGTGGCATGTAGACCCCTCACCGGCCTCGATAGGGGAGGACTGTTCTTGGAGATTATGGGCTTGGGACAGCAGGCCTCTTATTCGCCTTTAGTGGGACCCAGGTGAGTGGTTTTGGCGAGATCCCTACTCGGCCCCTACCAGCCCTGCCATCCCCTTTTTTCAGTACACAGCGAGGCTGGGGCGGCGGATTCAGAGACACAGGATAGCGAGCACCCCGGCAGCGGCTGAGCATTGGCGGCGACAGGGGCTCTCCCCCGCCTTTCTTAGGGACTTCTGGCAGTGCCTTTGGGCCAGTTTCTGGCCCCGGAAGGTGACGCTATTTCTCTGGCTCACAGCGCATAGAGGATTGGCTGTGGGGGCTTAGCTAGCTTTTGGCAGACACCCAGCGTCCTGCCCTCGGTGCGGCCATGCACAGGAGACACAGCGGCACTGCTTATGGGATTGCCCACAGGCACAGCAGGTCTGGCAGCGCGCTGTCAGGATGGTTTTTGCAGGCTCACCAGGTGAGATGTTGGTGACGTGGGGTGCGGTGGCTTGGGCCACGGACAGCGGCCCTGCACTTGGATATGAGGACGTCCCTGGCAGTGTGACCATCCAAGTCTCTGACAGGGCGATGGCGGTGGTTCCGACGCCAGACTTCTCTTCGGCAGCCTCTCAGGAGGGGGTCGGACAGAGATGGGAGATGATCAGCAGCATGACGGCTTGGCACATATGGAGAGCCCGATGCAGGGAGGCCATTGACCACCAGGCGACTCCACCGGCGGAGGTCATACAGGCCCTCTGGGTGGACATCATTCACACCTTGAGAGGACACTGGGGGAAACTCCAGGGCGACTCGGATCGCATGAGAGGGCGCCGCAAGGCTTTCCTCCGCACTTGGCAGCCTGGCCCTTTCCTCACCGTGAGGGACGAGGATGTCACTTGGCACTATAGGCCGCCAGTTTGGCTTTTCTCACCTCCCTCATGTACTACTAGGTAGCCCCCCCCAGAGAGCGGCCAGCCACGGGGGGGAGCTCAGGTGTTCATTGTGTTTTCTATCCCTCCTTGCGAGGTGAGCTTTGTAGCCATATGGCGTTTTCTCATTAACTAATAGAAGGATCATTTCTCCAAAAAAAAAAAAATTTGACAAAAAACTCTAACTTGAAATTTTCATTGAAATTTGAAGCTGTTTTGTCAAAAATCCCATAAAATGCCTATAACTTCTTGAATAAATCATGTTTTTCATGTTTGTAAAAGTCAATTGGTAGAACTTGGGATTTCAAAACAACACAATCTCCTTTAGGTCCTAGTTCCTAAGCTACTTGTGAACTATAACAAAAATCTCATAATTACCAAGATGCTGAAAAAGAGAAAAATTTTGGCCTTCCAAAGGTACTTCCATAAAACTAAGGTTATGTTAGTGCAAATTGGCAATCGGAAATGATTCTATAGTTCAAAACCAAGTTAATACATATTTTTTGGGGTCCCAAGCTCAAGTAAATCTTGCTACTTGAGCGCTATCTTAGTTTTTCAATCATGCTACATTTTTCAAAATTTCTAAATTCTCTCTCAACAACCATGAAACAAAGGTTTTAGGTGCCCAAATTATGTTTGTACAATGTACCTTAGCGGGATTATTCTATACAGACAAAATGTTGCAAGTTTACTAAGGAATGTAATGCGTTTGACTCAAGAATCTAAATCCAGAATTTTTGTTGTGTACAGTTTTGACATTTTGAAACAATTAATATTTGTAGCTTACCAAGGGGCTTTTACATATAACTTTAAGATCTCAATGGATAGAGTAAGCATTGTATCATCTTAAAAAACTTGCAATGGTTTGGATACAAATGGATGCTAAAAAGTGGTGTATCAAACACACACAACTTCCTACTATTTTAGACACTCTCAATTGAATTTTATTTCATGTGAAACTTGGCAAAATCTTTGACACAAATATGAAATAATTACTTGGAATTTTTCACGAGGCTTAGTGATTTTTTTCTCTAAGCTTATAAGGCGGTTTTCTCAAACCTGAGTTGCAGTCTCATGCAAGTCCTATTTATGGGTGTAATTCCTTATCGTGCCAGCATCCAAATTGCAAGGTTACATTTTTTAAAGACACACTAGGTCACATATTCAAACTCCTCAAGAGGGATTTTGAATATGTCTTTCCTAGCGCAAGTAGCATTTTATTTGCATCGTCCGAAAAAGGACACTTAAGTGTCCTTTTTTGGTACCAAACTAGTGTTAAAGTCGGGCACCAGCCATTACCCAATGCCCTGGACCCAAGGGATGCAGGTTAGGGCAGCCCAACCAGCGGGCACCCTTTTGACCATGTAGACACACGTGTGTGTGTGCACCAAAAGGAGGTGCCCACCTTGGTTTGAGGTGGTCTATGCCATGTGGCACACAGGGGTTGGACCTCTCCACCTCCTGCATACCAACCATGCTCGCAACTGCTCTCTCTTTCGCACTATTTGGAGGCTGGTGCATCTCTCCCTGCTGCTCATCTACAAGTTGACTATCATTCACGCCTCTTGCTGGCTGCTGTACAGCTAAAAACCCTACTATACCTACAGTACCCGTTGAAAAAAACTCCTATACCTGCAGTACTTGCTGGAAACCCTACTGTGCCTGCTGTACAGCCTACAGTGTGCTATTCTAGCTGAGAACCCTACTTTACCTGCTGTACTTACAGTAGTTCCTGCTGCACCAACTATTGTATTAGAAGTACCATCTGTACCTCTTGTATCAGCTGTACATCCTCTTGTATCAGTTGTACATCCTCTTGTACCTGATGAATATCACATTACATCTACTGTACTGGGTGTATTTGATGGGAGAATTAGGGTTAGGTCATGTGGGAGACATACACAGAGAAGCAAGGGAGAGAGAGAGAGAGAGAGTTGTGGGGATCATAGTTTTTTCAAACGTCAATCAAACGTCAAACGCGAACGAGTATGAAAGTATGATACGAGTTTGATTCAAACCCTTGACCTGAATCAAACGCAACCCTAATTTTTTAGCATTTTTTAAACAAATCCATATTTACTTGAACATTAAAACATCATAACATGAAGCACCTCAAAACTAGCAATTGAATTGAAGCAAATGAAAATTGAAAATTGAAATGCGCATTGTGCACTGCGCAAAGTTCAAACTGCAGTGTAGACTCTAGAGTGACTAGTGTAGAGTCTAGACTCTAGAGAACAAAAGCCAGCTGATACAAAATGATAAAGCCAGGGGAAAAAACCCCTCCTAAAGAAGGTAAAAAGTGCCCTGGCAACTACAGAACTAAACAACAAGGAAGGAAGGGGAGATGGTCATGACTCATAGTAGGGATAAGTCAACTCATGAGGCATGAGTGTGTGACTCCCCTATCACACATGTATATTGCACTAGTACACATAGTGCACTTAGTACATTAAAAGTACTAAGTGTACTATGTACTATAACTTATGGGCTTGTACACACTATAAGGGTGGGCATAACGCCTTTACCCCAACAACCTCCCACTTAAAGGCAAAGTGCCCTTAAGTAAAGGAAAAGAAAAAATCAGCATGTGCATGATAATATACAAGGCCATATCAAGGCTGAAACTGGCCTCATCCAATGCCCATCAAGTGTTTGCAATGAGCAAACCGCTCCGGAGGCAAACTCTTTGTCAACAGATCAGCCGGGTTGTCATCCGTGTGAATCTTAACAAGCTGAATTTGCTTGTTCTCTATCACCTCTCTGATGAAGTGATACTTCACATCCACATGCTTCGTCTTTGCATGAAAGACAGGGTTCTTTGCCAACTGGATGGCACTCTGACTATCACAATGCAACAATGGAATATCCCCTGTATAGCCCAAATCAACCACTAACCGAGATAGCCATAATGCCTCCTTGCAAGCCTCTGTGGCTGCAATATACTCGGCCTCTGTAGTAGATAAGGCAGTGCACTTCTGCATCCTGGATATCCATGACACAGCACCTCCTGTGAATGTAAATACATAACCGGTAGTAGACTTCCGGTTATCTGGATGACCGGCATAATCCGAATCCGTGTAACCATGCACTAATGCATCCTGTTTGCCAAAGCAAATGCACATATCCTGTGTGCCCTTCAGGTATCTCATGACACCTTTCACTGCTTCCCAATATTTCTTGCCAGGGTTGGCCATGTATCTAGAAACCACTCCCACTGCAAATGCAATGTCCGGCCTAGTAGCAACCATGGCATACATGAGACTGCCACAAGCTGAAGCATACGGAATCTTGGCCATATCAGCCCTGTCACTATCCGACTGTGGGCTGTCCATAGCACTGAGTTTCACATATGGAGGCAAAGGAGTACTAGTCTTCTTCCCCCCGTCCATATTGAACCTCTGCAAGACTTTGCCAATGTATTCCTTTTGAGACAAATACAACACATGCTGATTTCTGTCCCGAAGTATCCGCATACCCAAAATGTGATTTGCATCACCCAAATCCTTCATATCAAAGGTTTCATGCAGCCTCTTTTTCAATGCATCCATCTCTTTACGAGATTTCCCGGCAATCAACATATCATCAACATACAAGATGAGGATCAATAGACTGCCATCCAAAGCTTTCTTGGTGTACAAGCAGTGATCTATGTCACTTCTCCTGAAATGCTGTGATTTCATGAATGTATCAAATTTATGATACCATTCTCTTGGTGCCTGTTTGAGCCCATAAAGACTCTTTTTCAGCTTGCATACAAGCTTCTCCTTTCCACTCACTGCATAACCCTCTGGCTGCTGCATATATATCTCCTCATGGAGATCACCGTGAAGAAAAGCAGTCTTCACATCCATCTGAATCAAGTCCAGATCATCATGTGCAACCAAAGCTAACACAGCTCTAAGTGTGGTCATTTTGACCACTGGAGAGAAGATCTCCTCAAAGTCCACACCATATTCCTGCTTGAAGCCCTTAGCCACTAACCTGGCTTTGTATCTTGGCTTTGCATCTGGTGCAACTTTGAGCCTGTAAACCCACTTGCAAGGCAAAACCTTCTTGCCTGCAGGCAAATGCACCAACTTCCAAGTTCCATTTTTATGCAGAGAATCCATCTCTGACTTCATGGCACGCTGCCATAGAGCCTTGTCTGCCCTCTGTAAAGCCTCCTTATAACATGAGGGCTCCCCACAGTCAGTAAGCATCAAGTAGTCAACCCCTGGAACAAACCTGTCAGGGGCTCTAGAGGGTCTTGTGGACCTCCGTACCCAATGACCATCATTTGCAGGTTGATGTCCAGCCTGCATATCACCCATTGGTGGCTCCTGTTCCATGCCATAAGGCTGAAATATCATGCCCGGTATCTCCTCTAACTGTGGTATATCCATAGGGATCCATTTTCAACACCATTTAAGGGCTGGTTTTCCTGCTGTAATGGCTGATTTACAGCCCTTTGTTGTTGTCCATGATGTCCATCATTATCAAAGATGACTCTGCCAGGCTCCTGTTGCCTTGCAGGCTCCTTATACATGCATGTTTCATCAAAAATGACATCATTGCTGCGTATGATCTTTCTATTCATGGGATCCCAAAGTCTATACCCCATTTCACCTCTGTCACCATATCCTAGGAATATGCATTTGTGAGACTTGGGATCAAGTTTGGTGCGCATTTCCCTGCGTATGTGCACGTACGCAACGCAACCAAACACTCTCAAGTGCTTGTATGACGGAGGCTTCCCTGTCCATACTTCCTCTGGCACTTTCCCACCAAGCCTCGTGTTAGGTGACCTATTTATAAGGTGAACGGCTGTCATAACAGCTTCAGCCCAAAAACCATGAGGTAATGCAGCATGTGACAACATAGAACGGACCTTCTCCTGTATGGTCCTGTTCATCCTCTCTGCTGTCCCGTTTTGTGGAGGATCATAAGGAGTAGAGAGCTCCCTCTTGATGCCTTTAGCATCACAAAAGTCCTGAAACTGTTTGGACATGTACTCTCCACCATTGTCGGAACGCAAAGCCTTCAGTGTTTTGCCAGTTTGATTCTCAACAAGAGCAACAAACTTCTCAAACACTGAGAATGTATCACTCTTCAAACGAAGAGGATAAACCCACACCTTGCGTGTGGCATCATCAATAAAAGACACAAAGTATTTTGCCCCTCCCAAAGAAAGCTGAGGCATCTCACATACATCTGTATGCACAAGCTCTAACTGAGCATCTTTCTGTCCAAGAGCTTTCTTGTGGGGGCACTGTAGTTGCCTACCATATATACAATGCTCACAAAACTGAAAACTTGAAAACTTTAGAGAAGGCAAGTAACCCAAACGAGACAATTGCTCCATTCCCTTGACACTCATGTGTCCCAACCGGCTATGCCACATAGAGATTTCCGGCAGCTCGGTTGCATTTACATTAGCATGGTGACAAACACCTGCATGCATAAAGTAAAGAGTGTCCACTTTAGAGCCTCTGGCAACAACCAATGAGCCCTTACTAATTTTCCACTTTCCACTACCAAATGTGGTAACATAATCAGCATCATCAAGCAGTCCAGTAGAAAGCAGATTCTTCTTGATCTCAGGCACATGCCTGACATCATGGAGCATAAGCTGTGAGCCATTTGAAAATACAAGCCTTACATCACCTCTGCCAAGAATCTTGCATGCATGGTTATCACCCAAATAAACCACTCCTTCATTGCCAGCAGTGTACCTGACAAACAAGTCTCTGCAACCTATGACATGAAAGGAGGCACCTGAATCAATGATCCATGAGTGCATACCATGACCACCTGTAAGAAGTGAATGAGCATCAACAAGTGAAGACGTAAAGAGGACCTCATCCTCACTGCCACCTGCATGTGACACATTGATTTCTTCAATCTTGACTCCACTTTTGCCCTTTGGCTTTACATCTTTGGCTTCATCCTTCTCTTTGTCTTTGCCTTTTTCCTTTTCTTTTTGATCATTTTTCCATTTGTAGCATTGCTTTTTAATGTGTCCCTTCTTGCCACAATAATGGCATTCCAAATCCTTTTTGGAGCGAGACTTGCTCCTTCCCCGTTCTTGGCTTTTTCCCCTTTGCTGGGATCTCCCACGTGCATTCATTGCATTGGACTTTCCAACAGAGTTGTTTTTCCTGTTCATCTCTTCTTGAAGAAGAGCACCCTCAACATCTGCATATGACAGCATAGCATTCGAATTGCTAGTGGCTGTCCTGAATGTGTCCCAACTCTCTGGCAAAGTGCATAACAGAAAAGTGGCTTTGAACTCATCGTCCATTGCCAACTTTTGATTAATGACCTGGCTGACAATACCATTAAACTCATTTAGATGGGCTGTCATAGACGCCCCTTCCTTCATCTTAAGACCTATGAGTTTCTTCAACCAATACACTTTGCTTGAGGCACTTTGTTGGGCATACAAGTCCTGCAATCTCTGCCACATTCCCCAAGCTGTCTTCTCTTCACGAATGCTGAAAAGTAATGAGTCTGACACAGACAACATGATAGTAGATCTTGCCAGCTCATCCATATCTTCCCACTCTTCAGCAGTAAGAGAAGCGGGCATCACACCCCTTTCTTTGATAGGCTTGTGCTGCTTTTCCTGGAGCAACACATTGTAGCACTGGGTTTGCCAAATATCATAATTATGCGAGCCTTCAAGCTTCTTGATGTGAAGCAATGAAGAGCTCTCACCTGTGGTTGCCATAGCAAAATGCAACCTGTCAATGCCTGACTCCCTGCAAAATGTGCAAACACTGCACCAAAAGCACACAAAGTGCTCACAGTTATTCTCCCAAGCTTTATCTCCCACTGCGGAAGCACAAATGCAACTTTTTCTCCCACTTTATGTGATGAAAAACACCAAAATCTGGTTGCTGCAGATTTTGGACAGCACCTTAAATGTGCTCTTTTGCCCTTCCAAAGTACTGTACAACAGTACCAAGTGCTTACAAATGATGTACCAAACCTGTACCGACAAGTACAGCAACTGAAATTGAACCTTTTGGTCACTCAAAACAGTGTACAGCCATGCCAAAACATGCACAAAGCTGTGCCAAATCTGTACCAGTAGGTACAATAGCAATAAATGCTCTCCTGGCTGTCCAAATGAGTGAAAATCAGACTTTTACAGTCCTGTACACTGCATACAACAGTCCCGAACAGAAATTGGGCAAAAGCCCCTTGACTGCAAGCTGATTTTTGAGGATTCAAGGCATAAATGTCTTGCATGCTGCTTTGCCAAGCTCAACAAGCATACAAACTTGAAAAGCCCCTTGATTTACAGATCAATTTCTGATCATACATGGTACATTGACGCACATGAAGGCATCCAGAGTGTTCACGATGCTTCCCCCTGGCCACATATACATCCAATACATGAAAGCCCCTTGATTTACAGGCACATTGAGTGCTTGTAAGGCATCAGCACATTATCCACAGCATCAAATGCGATCGTCTGCATGCAAATCAACCAAATCGGCACAAAAGCCCCTTGATTTGCACTGCAATTTGCTGCAATTTTGCCCAAATGTGCAATTTTTCACATCATACAGCATGTATGAGTGCTTAATTGCACAATTACATCAAAAGCCCCAAATTTCGACATCCAATTTCCTGCAAATTGATCCTGATTGTGACCAATGTCCTGCAAATTGATCCTAATTGTGACCAATGTCACCCAATTTTGCCAATTTTGCTCAAAATTGAGCAATTTGACACCTGTATCTGCTCAATTGTTGATTGTACTTGCTCAATTGCAAATCCCAAAAAAAAAATTGAGGAAAATACCTTGTAATTTTTGATTTTTCTTCAATTTGCAAGCTGTTGCAGGAGATGGGGGCAATTCTTGCTGCTGCAGATTGTTGGTGCAGAAAGAGTGCTCTTGTGATTTGCTACGGGGGGATCATCCTCCATAAGCTACCCAATCAGCCGCTCAAAGGGTCCGGCCATGGCTTCCACAGCTCGAGACAGTGCCGTGAGACCACCTCCTCCTCCAGGGTAGCTAGCCGTCCCCTCAACAACGCTTTCTTTGGCACAGGTCTCGGGTTTGGAGCGGCTCTGCCCAAGAAGATCGCTGCCAGGCCAGTTGCTATCCGCGCTCAAGAGAAGTACCAAGTGATCGAGCCTCTGAATGGAGACCCCTTCGTCGGTGGACTAGAGACGCCAATCACGTCGACGGGCTCCCTTCGCTACTGACCAGGCGTCGCCTTGTATTCGCCTTCGCTCAAGCCTTGTGCTTCGTATTGCTGCTGTGCGCTTCGCTCGCCTAGTGCCAAGCTACAAGACGGGCTCCGCCCAACGATTCTTCGCTCGTGTGCCTTCGCCTAGCATATGAACGCCCAGCGCTAGCCTCCTCGCTGCCTCAGCCACGCTACACGATTAGCGTGTGTTGACGTATTCGCTATGAGCGCCACCCGCCTACAGCAGCAGCCGCTGGTGGCCACAAAGCGCAACAAGCTTATCGCCTGAGTTCGCCTCTTCGCTCGCCTAGCTTCTCCTTTGGCCTCTTCACCGAGTAGCAGCCTGGGCAGCCACGTGGGCTGGCTGCGTGGGCAGCTGGTTGGCCAGCCCCTTTTGTGCTGCAAGGAGCAGGGCGACCAGGAATCAGCAAGGCGACCAGGAATCAAAAAGGGGGGGCGGCCAGCAGAGCAGAAGAGGGAGGAGAACCTGGTGACCAAAGCTCTGATACCAGTTGATGGGAGAATTAGGGTTAGGTCATGTGGGAGACATACACAGAGAAGCAAGGGAGAGAGAGAGAGAGAGAGAGTTGTGGGGATAAGTCAACTCATGAGGCATGAGTGTGTGACTCCCCTATCACACATGTATATTGCACTAGTACACATAGTGCACTTAGTACATTAAAAGTACTAAGTGTACTATGTACTATAACTTATGGGCTTGTACACACTATAAGGGTGGGCATAACGCCTTTACCCCAACAGTATTTGCTATTAACCGGCTGTGTGTACTTGTTTGAGGAGTACCTGCTATTGGAAACCATGTACTAATACCTATTCGTGTGCATGTACGTGTTTGTGTACTTGCACCAAGAAGGCTTGAGCCACAGTCTCTACGAGGGTGTAAGCCAAGCTCTAGTACGAGCAGGTGTTCGTCCGTGGTCTTGGAATAACAGTTTCGCGTTCACTTTCCTTCAGGTGTATGTATGGCTAGGTTACTTTGACCCAGTTGACGAGTCTCGCATCGACAATCTACTCCGACACCACTCTTCTTTGGGTAACTTGTCCTCATATTTGCATTTGCATGGCTAGGTTACTTTGACTCAATTGATGAGTCCGGCATCGACAATCTACTCCGACACCACTCTTCTTTGGGTAACTTGTCCTCATATTTGCATTTGCATGGCTAGGTTACTTTGACTCAATTGATGAGTCCGGCATCGACAATCTACTCCGACACCACTCTTCTTTGGGTAACTTGTCTTCATATTTGCATTTGCATTGGATTATCCGGCTAGAAAGCCCTTGGAATCGTGTACACAGTTTATTTCAGTATTGTTGGGGGGCCGGCCTGTTCGTGGCCCCAGTGGTGGTGTATTGTGCAGTGTTTGTCTTTGTAGATTATCATGTGCAACGATGTATCTTTCAGTTGTGCATCGCAGCAATTACATTTTGAGTATTGACACATGTAATGTTCACGAGACTATGCCCAAGGACGTTCACACCTAGCCGGTGTAGTTACAATGGTATCAGAGCACAGTTGTTTCCGTACACATGCTTCTGATGCCTTGGGTAATAGGCATATGCATACAAGTTATGTGGAGAAGCAAACACGGGTGGGATAGCACTCTCAAAGCCAATAGGGGATGCATGAAGATGACCCAAATGTGTTGAAGGCCGAGATGGAACGTCTAAAGAGACAATTGAATGTCAAGGAGGAAGAGTTGAAGATGTTTCATAAGAACCCACAAGTTCAAAAGCTTATGGAGGCCACAAAAGCCGCATCTATGATTGCACATACTATGGACTCTTTGGCCAGGGAATTGGGTGTGAACCCTCGTGAGGTAGCTCTCAACTACCTTACACACACTGGAGATTTGGTGAAGGGCCAAACAGGTGAACTTTGTAACAAAGAACCCCCACGGGTGTAGACAAGTAATGCTATGTCTCGTAATGCTACCTTAATCGCACTGGAGATTTGGTGAAGGGCCTAACATGTGAACTTTGTAACAAAAAAACCCCGTGGGTGTAGACAAGTAATGCTATGTCTCGTAGGATAAAGTCTTATGTGCACAAGGACGAGGCTTCAATGACTTCCAAGCATGTGATGGACATTCTCAGGTACTGGTCCAGAAGAGGCAGCCAGATAAAGAGTATGAACCAAAATTTAGAAGCATCAGGGTGCAGATGAGGTAGTAGCTTCGACTTGGAGCCAGGGCATGGATGATGCGCTTTCGACTGAACCAAGTAGGAATACATGAGCTGTCGGCTGCTTACACAAGGTGGGCGGCTGGACCAACCAGAGGCGGCTGGACCAAAACAGAGGAGCGTTGGGTTTTATGGATTTAATGCCAAGACTGCTGGCCGACTGCTGGTCGGCCAGTTCTCCAAGGAATCAAAAGGCCTATAAATAGGCAAGGTAGCTCATCATTGTACTCATTCAGTCCTTTAGGGATTGGATCCTTAGGGTCCAAGTAGGGACCAGAATTTTGGTGTTTATCACCCTTTTCATGAAGACAGCCTAGGGCTGTAGAAGAGTACCTTTTTGTACTATAGTAATATACTGGATTTTCCAGCACACCTCTCTCTCGCTACTCTCTCTCCATTTCTGCGTTTTGCATCAGCAAGTTTCCAAGAGTGTTTAGGGCTGAAAGAAGACTCCCAGAGCTTCCGCGTATTACATTGGTATCAGAGCATCAGGCTCAGCAAAGCTAAACACTGAATTAGTTCCAGATGATGGTGTATAGGTCCAAGGTACAAGAAAGTACACGGATACGAAGCCCAAGGCAAGGAACACAGAATCGGGAAGAGCTCCTAGGAGGTTTGTTGGTGGTGTTCCACAAAGCCAGAAGGGATGGCAGTCCTGTGAGCCAGATAGGTTCTCGGGCAACGGTCCCAAGGGAGGTTTATCCTCCAAGGGGTGATGTGAGAGTGCCAGACTCATTTCTCAGGAATGAAGACCAAGATAGTGTTCAAAGTCATGGCAGGACTGGATTGTGGACTAGATGGAACAAATGCATACATCTTATTTTGAGACACAGTGGTTTTGGAGACCGGGCCAGGTTTTCAGTGAAAAGGGTTGCCAAAGTTGGATGGATGACAGAGGAACTTCGGGAATAGATTGGGATGATGACAGTCATCCAAGAACAGGTTGGAATCCCGTCATCATGTTTAGCAGAGGGGGATGTCACGTGCATGAAAGATGCCATGGACATTCTCCGGTGCTGGTCCACAAGAGGCAGCCAGATAAAGAGTATGAACTAGAATTTAGGAGCATCAGGGTGCAGATGAGGTAGTAGCTTCGACTTGGAGCCAGGGCATGGATGATGCGCTGTCGACTGAACCAGGTAGGAATACATGAGCTGTCGGCTGCGCTGGGTTTTATGGATTTAATGCCAAGACTGCTCGCCGACTGCTGGTCGGCCTGTTCTCCAAGGAATCAAAAGGCCTATAAATAGGCAAGGTAGCTCATCATTGTACTCATTCAGTCCTTTAGGGATTGGATCCTTAGAGTCCAAGTAGGGACCAAAATTTTGGTGTTTATCACCCTTTCCATGAAGACAACCTAGGGCTGTAGAAGAGTACCTTTTTGTACTATAGTAATATACTGAATTTTCCAGCACATCTCTCTCTCTCTCTCTACTCTCTCTCCATTTCTGCGTTTTGCATCAGCAAGTTTCCAGGAGTGTTTAGGGCTGAAAGAAGACTCCCAAAGCTTCGGCGTGTTACATAGCCTCCACTACGCATGGATCGGGAAAGGAAAGAGATGTACATGGCAAAGAGAGTGGCAAACAAGATGTAAATGTATATGTGATGCATGATTCCTGTGGGGAAAGTGTTGGGCATGTTAGCCACTGTACTTTGTCTATGGAATTGGCCAGAGGAGAGTCCCATCATGGGCTGAAAATTATGCATAATGTGGGGACAGCCAAAGTTGATCATGAATCACCCGTTACTTATGCCACTGAGTGTGCCCATACCTGTCTTGATGCGTTTTGCTACTAGGTCTGGCCGCCACTGATGTCTTCTTGGTGGCTGCATTTGCCTTCCCTTGGCTGCCCTTGAAATGGTGCATTAATGGGCTGAATGATAGCTTGCACCTACACAGCTACCTTGTTGTACTTGAAGATGATGAAGATGATGATCTAAGCGCTTGAGTGTTCATCTGCCTCCTTATGCTTGGGCTGAACACTCTGCTCATGTTGCAAGATATGATCTTGTTACAGGACTGAGTATTTTACCTCTTTTCTTAAGCATTGCTAGCCGGGTAGCAGCCCTCCAGCGCAACTAGGGGGCAGCCGGGTAGTAGCCCTGCAGCACAGCAAGAAAAAAAATCGGGTTGCAGCCAGCGCAGTGTTGAGGTGGCCAAGGGGGAGAGCAGCCGGGTTGCAGCCAGCGCAGCAGGTCTGGTAGCCGTCGAGGTGACGTGGCGCTGCCACGTGGTGTGGCTGACTGCAACACAAACCGACAGGCTGGACTGCAGGTTGTGCTGAACGGCGAGAAGGCGCACAGTTCAGTAGCGAATCCCAAAGCGCAAGAGAGAGAATCGTCAAGAAGCAAAACGCAAAGGGAAAGCAACGCTGAAAACAAAAACGCATATCCTGTGTGCAAATAGAATTTTTTTAAATTAAAAAAAGAAGAAGACAGAAAAGCATTCGTAGAAGATTTTATTAAAAGGGAAAAAGCTATGCTTTTTACCCCAAACTTGTATAAAAAGGTGGGCCACGGATCTTTGTATGCACAACAAACTTGGGTGAAAGCTTCAAGGAGACTCCTTCTACGTGAAGCAAGGAGATCTCTTCTCGGAAGTTGTACAAGGGCTACGCCAACTTCAAGTGATAAATAAATACCTGCGGGGGTGCCACGCTTTGGGGCCTATCGGTCTCTTGTGCAAGAGCGCTCTAGCTCCATCTCTTGATCTTCTTTTGCAAAGTTTATTATTATTCCGTTTCATCAAGAGTTTTAAGTGTGATTAAGTTGTGCTCACCGCCCGTCAAGTCTCTGAAGGTAGGTTTTAGATCCACACTTATAGCTGGGCTGCCTTTACCTAGGGCTAGGTAAGGCTCGGGTTGGCACCACTCCATGTTCACACCACTTTATAGTAGTGTCCTGACAAAAACGTAGCCAAAGACCTAAAAAGTGTTCACACTTGGCTTGACCTCTTGCTCGAGACTCGTACAAGGGACTAATGCCGGCTTGAGCTTCCCCCAGCACCTAACCAATGGTCTAATAAGTGCCCAGCTAGCCCGCACAACATTACACATCTTGCAAAGAGAATTTACAAAGACTTGTGCCAATAGTAACAAGGAACAGCCATTGTCCAACCCGAAAACGTTGTTTCTTGAGAGTCGCCGTTTCTGTTTCCGTTTCTCGGTTTCCTAATCTCCAATAAAAAATCACCCATTGATTTATTTCATCTAGTGCTCGCATAGTGATTTTCTACAAATTTTGTTCACTATTTATTTCAAATTATGACAGTGTACTCCTCAAACTTTTCCCTAGTTATTAATTTTTTCATTATTTTTATATTATGTATCATTCATCCACCGTTTCCTAGCCGTTTCTATTTCTTAGTTTTGAGCCGTTGCCATTTCCCAAAGGTCGACCGTTTGTGCCCCAAACATGACTGACATGACCCTAACCTAGATGGTGCCCGACAACTCATCCCTTGGCCTAGGGCTCACAACATGCTCGAGGCCCATAAAAAAGGAGATTATCTGCCTTAGAATCGAGAATAATGTCCACGTGGCACCCTAGGATAAGTGGCGCACCTGACAACCCTAGGCCCTACTGAGACTACCCCATGCTTACATCAGAGGGGGGTGTCCTGGTGGTATGGGACACCAAGGCTTTGCACATGGAGCCAAGTCTCTAGGTGCTTCTAACCTCCAACTTGGGGGTGGCTCTATGGTTGGGAAGTGAGCTACATGCCAGTGTCCTTATGCTCCTACAATTGGCTAACCACGGGTGGTTTATACGATATGATCCTAACACTCTCTCTCAACATCTCTTCCACATAGCACAAGTATAACAACAAATAGACATTTGAACTACCTATCTATTCTTAAGGGACTTCGTATTTAATCATTCCTCTAAAAATTAAGCCACAGGTCTCATTCATTTAGTTACATCTGAAGCCGCACGAGTAACAGGAGCAGCAAGCACCCATGACCTTCTTCTAGTAGAATTATTCGCTATGGGAGAGAAGGCTAAGATCCTAACTTATACATGAACCTACCATTTTCAATGATAGGCAAAAGAGTACTTGCTGGCTAGTTTAACCTTAGATGAGCTCATTCTGACCTTGCATGAGTGCATTGATGGACTCATAGTGGAGACATATCAAGCTGCTTGAGACAAGATTGAAGAAGAAGAATTGGCTTTATTAAACTCATTCTTCAAAAGGTTAACTTACTTATGTTAATCATTTCAGACTCATCACATTGCTCACAATGTGTTTGCCTAAAGCCTTATATATATACCTAGATGAATCCAGGAACATGCCCAAATTCACCTTATAAGAAAGTTCAAGTTATAACCTCATGGTTGTCCATCCACAAGACAATATATATGCCTAGATGAATTCAGGAACATGCCCAAATTCACCTTTTAGGAACGTGCATGTTATATACCCATTGCAGTCAACCCACAAGACTATATAACTATCAACTCCATTATGCATAGCATGGACTAGATACTACGACATCCCCACTAACGTCATCAGTGCCCAATAGTGGGTGTATAACTCTGTATCAAGATATTCTCTCTCTCACACACACACACACACATAAGAGCATATATTCACACAAAGACAATATAACCATCAACTCCATTATGCATAGTATGGACTAGATACTACAACATCCCCACTAATGTCATCAGTGCCCAATAGCGGGTGTAGAACTTGGTATCAATATATGCTCCCACACACACAAACCCAAGCCTTGCCTGAAGCTTGGCTGACTAATCAAAGTGCCTTTCTGAAACCAGCACACTGCTTGAAGGCAATCCTAAACCCCTTGTTGTTAATCGTTTGAGGAGGGGAGGAGAGGGGGATATAAAGTTTTAATTATGCTTGCAGGCCAAGTCAGATTGTGGACAGAAAGATCCTGACAGGCAGAGTGTGACAGAAACCGGATAATAAGAGCAGGGAAGACCATAAAAGAGACTACATATGACAGGAAGGGGGGGAGGTAAAGCCTGCCCAGAAAGCCTAGTAACCCGGACACCCTGCCATGTCTTTTCATTTGTTATGTGCAGGGCCCTTCCAAGTTCCAGGGTTTTTTTCGTTGATCTTTGATGGGCGGTTCACTTAAAGAAATGTCCAGTCTCGCTCTGTTATCTACAGTCCTTTTAAGGATTTTGCAGGGATGTACCAAATGACGGAAAAATTTGACAAAGGGCTGCGCATAGGAAAAACCCTAGATTTAGTACAGTAAACGAGTACGACCGTCAAGAGTGATGGGGGAAAGAAAAACATACCTCACACCAAGGATGAGGGCGGCTTCTCGCCGGGTCATGACGGGCTGGAAGCCACCTTCGTAGAACTTGCGCACGCGGGGGACTCTGGGCCTCGTTTTAAAGGCCTGCCACGCTTGAATGCTGTACTTCCCCGCCAAGGCGGCCGCTGCAACTGTAAGCCCCGCTATCAAGGGCGATGCCTGTAAAACCACCAACAACACAGTTAAATACATCTCTCTCTCTCTCGCTCTCTCTCTCACACACACACACACACAAATCGCTGCACATATAGAAAAACCTACCATGACGCTTTCGAACGCAAGAGGAGGTATCGTCAGGTAGTAGCTCTGAGAGAAAGAATGACTGCGCTTTCCCGAAAGTATATAATCGTACTATGCCGTGGTGTCCAAGCAATTCGTGTGTGTGTGTGTGTGTGTAAGTTGTGTGTTTGTGTTCGTGTGTATAATCACTAAAACGTGTGTGTGTGTGTGTGTGTGTGTGTAAGTTGTGTGTTTGTGTTCGTGTGTATAATCACTAAAACGTGTGTGTTTGTGTGAGCAAGCAATTCGTGTGTGTAATCACTAATACGTGTGTGTCTATCGGACACATGGGAAAAAATGCTTTGAACTCAAACGAGGAGTTTTTGCAAGAGCTTTTTTTTACCTGTGCCAAGTTTGGGCATTTGGCCTCTGAATGTCCCACATTGTTATTGCATCCTCCAGTTGACTCAGTCCCTCCTAATCTAATCATGAATGATTCAATGCCTCAAACGAAATCCCCTTCTATTAAGACAACTAGTCCACCTCATGTGGTTAATATTTGTGTCCCTTCTGCTCCGATGAATGAATGATTCGATGCCTCAAACGAAATCCCTTTCTATTAAGACAGCTAATCCATGTCATGTGGTTAATATGGGTGTCCAGACTAGAAATAAAGGTGGACCACATGCACAAGTGCGTTTTGAGCCACCTCAGAAACATTTTGTAGCAAAAGAGAAAAGCATGCCGGATGATTAGGGCTAGCAAACCCTGTATCTAAGAAAAATGATCAATGTGAAACCTCGACCATTGTAGTCCCACACTTGGGCAAAGGTCACTACATCCGAGAGTAAGGCATCCACTTCTACCCATGTTGGTGTGCTGGAATGTTGTGGGCTGATGCACTTAAGGGTGGAAATTACAAAGCAAGTAGGATTGACATGGCTTTCACGTAATGAACATGCATGCACCAATAAAATGCTTGACATATAATGTACATGGCTTTCTTTTAATGAACATGAATGCACCAATAAAATGCTTGACATATAATGTACATGGGTTAAATAACCCAAGAACTTGGAGACTACTTTGGAACTATGTATATAGGATGAAACCTGATAGTTGCATTTTAAATGGGCAGGCTTATGAATTTGCCTTGCTTTGGCAAAAACTTATCCAGTTTCCATGGATGACTAATGCATTTTTGTGTGGTGATTTTAATTAATAACTCGCTGACAATAATTGTGGTCGATCTCACATGGTTGCGGGTCAGAGGACCTCATGGACAAATACATTATGTTGTCTGAATGCAATAGATATATGGAAAGAAATTTGTTTGGATGTAAAAGGGTTTACATTCCATCACAATGCTCTTATTGGTTTTACCATGCTCATTTGGATCATTGGTATATTTTAAATGCTAATCATGTTGATCTTCATGCATGCCATATGTGGGTTGAGTATTCCCTTGGACTCTCTGATCATGCTCCCTTATGGTTGGGTCTTTATTTGGATGCTCCCATTGATGATATACAGTTCCCCACCAAATGACTTTGTATGGTACATAATAGTTATCTCACTCACTCACCCTGTTTCGAGAAATGGTGTGTGCTATTATGGGTGCCCTAAAAGCTGAAATGTATGAGGACACAGACATTGCTTGGTATCATTTTGCAATGTGAATGTAAGGAGTAATAACAGATTATGGAAAATGGTACTAAGGGAAAGAAAGACAATAAATCACTTGGCTGAAAAAATCAACGAAGTACATAGAATCTTATGCAATTGAACCAAGAGTGCATTGCTTATTTTCAACATTCTTTTGCTTCACCCGCTCCATTAACAGCTACTGTTTCTAATACTCGTCTTGAGCTCCTATCTAAGATGGTGTCAATTATGGATGCACAGGAAGCAAGAGACCTTGAACTTCCTTTTTCAGCTTCAGAGCTCGGTGGTGTTGTTAAATCTTTAGGCTAATAGAAATCGCCAGGTTGGGATAGTTTGACTGATGAATTCTTTCTAGAACTTTGGGAATACTTAAGCAGCCCCTGTTGCTTATGGTGAATCAATCCTGGTTGAAAGGAATTATGCCATCCTTTTGGCAAGAAGGGCTTGTCAAATTGGTGCCCAAAAAACACGTATGTCAAAATTTATTTCATTGGCGACCCATTACTTTGATGCTAGTAATCTATAAAATGATCACAAAAATGCTCATTGACAAACTTAAAAGGATTTAAAATAGAGGCCTCCATCTTGTGTAGTATGGCTTTGTTCCTTGATAATATCTATAATGCCTATGTGGGGATAAAATATACAAAATATATAGAGCAAGATCTTTAGTTACTACAAGTTGATGTAGCAAAGACACTTGACACTATTCAAAGGGATTACATTGCTATTGTCATGAAAAAGCTTGGGTTTGAGCAAAAACTATCAAATGTTATTTACTAGCTTTACGAAGACAATACGACTTGTTGCATATTATGCAAAGGACTGTCCTCTCATTCACAGGGATGCCCGTTAAGTGCTTTATTATATGCAATTGGCCACTCATTACTGCTCTACATGGATAAACTCACTAATATTGGGCAGTTACATGGGTTGAAATTACCAAATGGGTGTGCTTTGGTTGCTTAAGCTTATGCTGATGACTCTTTTTTCTTCCCTTAGAATACACCAAATGATCTTAAAGTACTTATGCAAGCTCCTGAGCTATTTGGAGAGGCGACAAGCATGTTTATAAATTTTAGAAAAAACAAAATTATTATCTTTGAAGGAGATGGATTGGCATAGCATTTTATGGTCGAGATAGATAATTCAACCCATTGGCATTGTTCAACACTTGGGATATCCTGTAGGTTGGAATATGTCTCATCGAACAGCTACTAGAGTGACTTGGTCATGCACGAGCAAAATTGGATTACTGGCACTTATTTACTTGGCCTCTTCATGTACGACTCAGAATTGTGCAGTCCATTCTTATGGCTTATATTCAGTATTTCTTATTGCTTTTAATATGGTTAAAACAACAGATTTCAAGCTTTATGTCAAAGACATGGAGGTTTTATGGTGGCGAACAAAACATCATCAAAAAGCATTGTACCTTCTTCTACGATTCGAAAGAATCTGTTCACCCAAGTTGTATGGGTGTCTCAATATTCTTAATAGTCATTATCATATGCTAGCACGCAAAGGAACCATGTTACAAACTATTTTAGCTCAACAACAACCTTGGACTCTAATGATTGTTGCAATGTTGACAACCTGTCAAACTTGCTCCTTTGGTAAATGGAAGCTACACTATTGGGATATACTATTTGGACATATCCAAGGCAAGATTCTTGGCTGCCCATACACAAGCAGTATTGCACTATGTTCATTGGTTTGGAAGATCTCTTGAGATAAGAAATTCATTCAAGTAGGAAAAATGGTAGTTAGATCAGTCTCATTTGGATTTATGTTTCCGTTATTTTTAGTTTTCTTTCCTCATCTATGAGCCCTCTGTTGCTTTAATGGGGTCTCTCCATGTACATTTGACATAATAGACACATTGGTTTTTACCCCCTAAAAAATATGTTGAATGTTTTGAAAAAAAATCATCATGTTTTTTTTAAAGCACGAACATCCAACTCTAACAGCCCACATGAGCTACATAGAGACTAGAGTGTTTAGGAAAGGGTAGCCTCAGCTTAGAGAGGGTAACCTCAACTTGTCCTTCGACCTGTTGAAAATTCAGAATGGACCATTAAGAGCTTCTTAGCCCTTTGACAAAAATGCAATAATGGTGTAAAATTGCTATTTTCGTCAAATTTTTGGACATTGACGTTGATCCGAGGAGCAAGCCGCCATGGCTCAAAATTCACCACAATAGTAGCAACATTATGTTGCTAACCTACAAAATATCACCCCTTATTTTAATACATGGAAAAAAACAAATGGAAAAAATAGACAATATAATTTTTTCTCTTTAGAGCATGAAGATGAAAATGGTAATGGTTGGAGGCTTGTGGGGATTTACTAATAGGATTGATGTCAATCTTGGTGTCATGGACCTTAGCAGAGAAACAAACTAGAAGATGTGCATTTCACTTGCTCTGTCCAACTTAATTCTTGAAATTTCAACAGATGGCCAAGTGCAAGCAACAAACGGTTAGCCATGGACTCTCAAATTATAGCCCCCCCAAAGAGATTAATGGAATTTGCTCGAAAAGAACATTAACCTTTACCTACCTTTTTGGACAAGTTTATATTTATGCATGGACATCGTGGCTTGGATCAACCTCAATCATAGTCACAATTCTTCTTTTAGGCCTTGCCTCAAGCTAGCATGGATGCTAAGACCCGTAGTAGCACATCTATGAGAGCAAGTGGCAGCCATTATATGCTATTGGTGGAGTTTCTCGTGCCCCCCATCCATAGACATACTTAGAAGGATGTCGATGGTGAGGCTAAGGTGCTTATGAACTTTGCAATTCTTCTACTAGTGTGTGAGTAAATAATTGTGTTTTACTTATGATGGAGCATCTGTAACATCATGATGGAAAATCTACTACATTAGTTAGCCAATTGAAATAAAAAATGGCAAGTTAATTAGCTCACCCATTAATGTGGTTGGATGTGGATGATTTAGAAGCTTGGAAGAGTATTGAGAAACATTTACTCTACTTCTATTTGTGAACTTGTGGTCTAAGTGACTTTTTCACGGGCATGAAAATTCTCCTCAATCATATTGAGATCAACAACTTGGATCTAACTTCACTATACTTATGCGCCTTTGTTGTGAATGAGATCCTCTATCCATAGTCTAACTAGAGATCACCATCAAAATTCTCCTCAGTCATATTGAGATCTTCACTATACTTATGCGCCTTTGTTGTGTATGAGATCCTCTGTCCATAGTCTACCTACAGTTCACCATCAAAGCTCCTTGTTGTTGCTAGATACTTTCATAGTGATATCATGTGATCAGATATTGGTCTCCTCATTTTGGCATGACTTTTGGATGTTTCTTGGTGATGTTAGTATTCCACTTGGTCAATATATTGATTTTTTAGAAGGCCCTTTGGGACGTGAAAACCTATTTGAGTTTGTGTCTAAGTTAAGCTTATTGGGGCTTCTTTGTACACATGATGAAGCTAGACAACCTCCTTGGTGCATCATGATGATTTTTTTAGATGACCCTTTTTTTAGATGACCCTTTATGAAATAAAAAACCCGAGTTCAATTTGTCATGGTGTCTAAGTTAAGCTTATTTGGGATTTTTGGCACCAGATGAAGTGAGATAGCCATGTAGATGCACTTCTGATGTTGCTTAATGTGTGTATCGCCTTATGACATGAAAAAACCATAGTTTAGCTTTTCATGGCAAACCAACTCCCTTATTTTGGTGATATATACATGATCCCATGTTAATAAAATACATTAGTGATGATAGACCAGTGTGTAGATGTGAAACATCAAGCTTTAAGTATGGCCTGAAAAAACTAGGGTAGTTTTTTCACAACGTGAAAAACTAGAGTTTTTCAAAGTGTAAAGACTTCTTCCCCTTTTTATGGTTGACTGATCTTGACATGAAGTAAGTCATATAAAAGTGGTAGATCAATTTTTTGGTGTTTCTTCCATGATTGATGTTTTTGGTAGATCAATGTTTTTGGTGTTTCTTCCATGATTGATGTTTTTGGTAGATCAATGTTTTTGGTGTTTCTTCCATGATTGATGTTGACATGAAAAAGCAAGGCGGTTTTTCATAGCGTGAACAACCAAAATTTTTAACACTGCTCAATTCTTAGGAGATTGCTCTATTAAGATGTGGAATTATCCCCCTAGCACATCAATTTTATTAATCATCATTTTTATGTTTGTCTCATGATGGCATGAAAAATAGTCTAGTTTTTCACAGTCGTGAAAACACAGGTGATTTTCATGACATGAAAATATCATGAAGGTCACTTTGAGGTTATCGAGAGTTGATGATAGGCTAGAGATAAGTGGTAGGGAGAAGTGAGTATGATTTGTAGATGTCCAATTAGCTTTATCCCTCTTTTTATGATGTTTTTTCACATTGTGAAAAACTAGTTGTTTTTCACATCGTGAAAAACTCCAATTTTTCATGGTGGTGAAAATGTGGATGTGTTGATTTTCTCATTTAGCCTTTGTAGATTTTATGTTCTCTTCCATTAAATCTATCAAGGCAACATAACATATGATAGGTTTTATACACACCTGAGTTGTGTTCTTATGGCTACCCTCCCTTTTTATGAGAGAGTGGGCTCTCGTGTCTATTGTTAAGCTTCTGTAGTTGTGGCTCAAAAAGTGGGTACATGTACATTTTGTGCATGGTCAACTCCATTATGGATATTAAATCTTGGAGTTTCCCCTCATCACAAGTGGTGAGGTGATAGGCAAGTTCAATTGGTTGCCCTTATTGAGTTGAGTGCATGCAGGTTCTTGTGGTTCCTCCATTTTTGGGAGAGAATTCTTATGATCTACTTTGGCCTCCACATCACGTGAGACTTTTGTGCTCTTGACACTAAGGTTGGTGGTGGTGAGGCTTTATTTTTGCTGACTTCTTTAGGCATCCCTCTGAAGGAATTGCCTTCATGGTACCCTTGAACATATAGTAGGCATGTGGTACTGATCTTTCTCAAACTTTTGGCTTGGAAGTCAATGATGTCATTGCTCTTGAGGTTTCTTCCTTTGTGCACTCTTAGGAGGTCTTTGGATCCACACTTCAATATTACCTTGTATCAACAAGTTCTTTAGAACCCATAAGGTTTGAGTTAGTAGAGGTTATGGTGGGGCTCTTATGGGTTTTCACAATAATTGGGTACCCTTTTTTCTAGACTTTTGAGATTTGTATTGATGAGTGTCTGGCCTGGGTTGGCGAGGTAGACAAATTGGATTTCTATCCTCATAGTAACCTTGATCTACAAACAAAAGTTTTTCCATCCATCTTTTAATGCCTTACACATATCTTGAAATTTATTAATGTGGTGGATTTACCTTCTTCAGTAGAGCTAAAGTTTTGGTACCCTTCTTGGCATGATCTTGCAAGGAAGTACTGGTGTTTATGGGTTTGGGAAACATTGATGATGAGGCTTGGGTCTACATAAGAGGGGCTACCATTGTCGAGGTCACACCAATGGATTTACCTTTGTCAGCTATAGTGATGACCATTAGTGTTGTCATTGATGCCTTAGGGATGTTTACAAGAGGGATTGTGGATGATGAAATTTTGGTGTTGGGAAATTTTTTCTCCTTTAGTGAGGTTGGTTAAAGAGGGGTTCTCGAAGGAGTAGAGGCTTTATCATGGGGGACTGTTGACGTAGAGGGTAGTTCTTAATAGTGGTGGTTATTGGAGATGCTATACCCTTGGGGATCTCATGACTTTATTAGCCTTTTACATGATTTTAAAGCCCATAAGGCTTTGACCTTATTGCAGTAAGCCAAGAAATAGCTTAGCAATTGTGATTAGGAGTGGAATCCACTCCAAAAACATAAGCATTAAGCTACATTAGGTGTGGATTAGAGTGGGATGGTTCATTTGTATTCATGCATTTTATATTTTTTAATACATTATTTGAATTGGTAGCTTAGAAGCATGCAAAATCAACAAAAAATTAAAAAAAAACATTCAAACACTTGCATGACTACCATTTATTAGGATTAGGACTCTTAATCACCCTAAGTCTAAAAAGTTTTTAAAAAACTCCAAAAACCAAGCTAAACTAGCTCTTGGGTTAGAAGATGTAAGTCCACAGTCATGTGAAAAAAGCGTGAGTTAAACATATGAGTCAATACACACGAGCCTAGAGATATGAGACATGAGCTTAAGCCTGAAGACGTGAGCTTAAGCCTAAAGACGTGAGCTACGCACTTGGAGATGTGAGACATGAGTCTAGAGATGTGAGTCGGCTATACATGAGTCTAGAGGTAGGTATATCTACTATTATACCAATTATTACTACCTTAAAGACTTGTAAAGACATACCAACTCACGTCCTTTGAGGATTTTCTTATCATACAATATGTACCAGCTACAAATTTCAATAAAAATTCTTATCCTTTGTAATTATTCAAGAATTAAAGCAGAGTTATTATCCAACACTAACCTTGTGATATGTCTACTATATTGAGATATCAAGCTCAACTAGTGTTGTAAACATTAATGACCCACCTAGGTGATAGCTTTTGCACTTATGGCATTGGCTAGGTTGGTGGTTGGGTTGGTGAGATTTTGGGTGATATGCCTTTACATACACCCATTTTGGTATACTAGAGTTGTGGCATAGTTATAGCACCAACTCATGTAATCATGTTCACACTATGGACCGACCTTTATATGTTATAGTAGGAGAGTACTTTTCCTTATAGTATATACTCTTATTTCTTTAGGTTATAGCTATAGCACCAGCTCATGTAATTAGGTTCACACTATGGACCCACCTTTATATGTTATAGTAGGAGAGTACTTTTCCTTATAGTATGTACTCTTATCTCTTTAGGTTATAGTAGGAGAGTACTTTATATGTTATAGTAGGAGAGTACTTTTCCTTATAGTATGTACTCTTATCTCTTTAGGTTATAGTTATAGAGAAGATAAGAGAAGAGAATATAGTTCTCTATTTAGTTATAGAGAAGAGAAGAGAATAGAAGAAAATTCAACCATCCATCTCTTTTATGTGCTTATGTACTCTTTTGTGTGTGTTTACTTTTGCAAGGATCTCAAGATCATCTTGTCTGTTGCATTCTTCTCATGGTATCAAAGCACCAATGTTTGTGTGAAGAGCTCAAGAGGAAAGCAAGATGTAAGTACACAGTTAAGGGTAGCTTCATCTCTTTCCCTTTGATTTAGAAGCAAATCTCTGCACAAGTAGTTGCTAGTAGGTAGCAAGAGTAGAGCAAGGAGGCATAACAGTAAGTTGCACTATCACATCTTGAGGCGCTCTTTACGATGAATCAGATCTTTGCAGGTAGTTGCTGCTAGTAGGCAAGAGTAGTAGGGAGGCATAATAGCAATGTTAAAAGATTCAAGATTCACACCATTCTAAGGTTTCCTAAGCCTTGCAAATGTTCCGTTTGTTTGGTAGAAATTGATCCCTACATCAAAGGAGAAATTACAAGTTGCCATCATCTCACGCGTGATTTAGTTGTAGAATTATGGTCACACCTACCTGATTATATCGGCGAAGATGAAGCACGATGCGGTGACAAGCTGCTCATCTTGGATCATTATAAAATCCGGTTTTGTACATAACTATTGATAGTGAACTGGGTGAACCAAAGTGAACACAGTAAGCAGAAGCCATATGCTAAGTGTAGTCTAAGAGACTGACACTCACAGCACTGTATGAACTATCATATTTTAGCTGTTTGAGCTCCTTAGTACTAGGATTAGGGTTTTGGGGATTATCCCATCCATTTATTAGAGTCAGAATTAGTATTCATGTATCTCATCTAATTTAATAATATAAATAGTGTTGATTCAGTTCTCAACTAGTTCATTCAATTATCTGTGCTGGTTCTTGTGTTGCATTTCCTCCTATCCTTGTAATTTTGACATTGTATCAGAGCCTTGTTTACTCTATTGCGTAGATTCTAGCTAGGAACCACCTAGCCTCTGAGATCAAGCACACCAGCATCTGCATTAGCTTCAGTCACACACTACCTTCTGCTCCGTGTCGGTGTGTGCTACACAAACTGCTAAGTGAGTCTTTTACATTCTGGCATTTAGCATTTTGCACTTGGATTACAGATTTAGCATCAGCCACTTTCGTCTATACACTTAGGTTTGTAAAATTTGCATCAACTTTCGACCTGCTGATGCCATGTCATCTTCTGATCTACTGATGTTGCGTCATCTTTTGACGTACTAAAGTCACATCATCATCTAACCTATGATGTCATGTCATCTTCTAACCTGCTCTGATGCCGTGTCATTTTTTGATCTACTGATGCCACATCATCTTCCAACCTACTGATGCCACATCATCTTCCAACCTACTGATGCCATGTTATCTTCCAACCTATTGATGCCACATCATCTTCCAACCTACTGATGCCATGTTATCTTTTGGCCGTCACTCACAGAATTAGCTATCTGAAACAATTGACTAAATCTGCTATTTGAAAGAGCTATTGGAGCCAGCTATCTAAACCAGCTGCTTGTTGGAATCAGCTTCTTGAATTGGCTGTGATGAAATCAGTCGTCTACATTAACTGTCAGAGTCAACCATATGAGTTGACCTGCTCTACTGACAAGTCGTTTTGACATGCTATGACATGTTATTACTAACAAGCTGTTAACCTCCTACTGACAGCTGTCAACCTACTACTGTTGTTGTTGACATCACGTGCTAATAGTCACCGCATGTTGTCTCATAGCTTTTTGCATTTCGGAGTCAGCATTCAATGTTGGCCGGGATTACTCATTTGGCCAAGTTTACTACAGTCACAATCACCTTTCAGAGTCAGCTCTAGTTGTCAAAATCTGAAGGCGGAATCAATTGCCTGTTCTACTAACTCGATGGCAACCAGTATAAGTAGCCTACACTTGGAGGGAGCTAAAAAACTCAATAGTACAAACTATGCAGCCTAGAAGTTGAAGATGGAGTCACTATTATTCTTCCAAGATTTTTGGAGATGGTTTCTATGGAGAGACCAACTAATATGACTGCTGAAGATCTAGCAAAATGGGACAAGAAGGCCATGTTTGCTATCCACATGATAAAGCTGAGTGTGAAGGATGACATCCTCAGCCATTTGAGGGAGGTGCTGACTCCCAAAGAAGCTTGGGACAACCTAAAGAAGGTGTATGAGTCTAAGAGCACTTCAAGGCAAATTGCCTTAAGATCTGAACTCATAAATGAGACAAGGAAGCCCAATGAGACTGCTACAGACTTCATCGGGTGAAAGATTTGCATCAACTGATAGATGTGGGAGATAAGATGTCCGATAACGAGCTTGCTACAATCATCATCCATGGGCTGAAGGAAGGCTATGAAGTTCTTGTTCAAGGCCTCATAATTCTAAGATAAAAACCCTCACTAGACAAAATGGATCAGATCCTTAGGGAGGACGAGGATCAAAGGAAAGCAGCTATGAAGAACATTCATGGTAGCATCAGCACTTCAGTAAGTAACACTAACAAAGGCCTCTTCACACATAGAGGTAGAGGAAGATTAAATAATCAAAGAGGAAGAGGAAGACATAACAACTATCAACCCAACAACAACAACAACAATGATCAAGGTACTTATTCTTCTAATGATTAAGGAAGCTCTCAAAGCTTCACAACTGCCAACACTTTTCTCTCTATTAAAGAGATCACAGAGGCAAATCATGTAGACCATCGCAGCAAGCAGGAACCATGGTGGATTAATAGTGGGGCAAGCTGCCACACGACTTCTCATGCTAAATATTTTTCTAAGTTGGATTCTACTCATGATGGTTTGATTTATATTGAAGACAACACTCCTAATTCTATCACAGGTAAAGGAGAAGTTTCCCTTGAACATAGGGGAAAGGAAGCAGCTTGGAGAGATGTCCTCTTGGTGCCTTCACTCACCAAGAACTTACTCTCAGTAGGAGCCATGGTGGATAAAGGATTCAAATTAAAATTCGAAGGTTAGCAATGTCTGCTGAAATCCAAAGGTATGGTTTTGGGCATACCATCCCTACATAAAGTTGATAAAGTATGTGAAGCATATTGCATTAGCAAGTAGTCTAGAGCACCTTTTTCTAGAAGCACAAGTAGAGTAAGAGGAGTCCTTGACCTCATTCACACAGATGTCGGTGAGTCAACCCACTCTCCTTCACTTGGTGGTAATACATACTATGTTTCCTTCATAGATGATTATTCCATAGATACTTGGGTTTTCTTCATAAAATCCGAAGCGGAAGTATTTAGCATTTTCAAAGAATTTTATGTTATGGTTCAGAATATGACAGGTAGAACCATCAAGGTTGTTTCTCATTGATTTCCCTCTGAGCAAAATATGACAGGTAGAAGCATCAAGGTTGTTTCTCGTTGATTTCCCTCTTAGCAGAATATGACAGGTAGAAGCATCAAGGTTGTTTCTCGTTGATTTTCCTCTCACAACAGAATGGCAAGACAACAATCTGGTGTGATAGACCAATTAGGCAATGCCGTGGGAGACACGTAGTCACCCACCAGAGTCTCTGGATACGAACACCAACTCTTAAGTGGTCATGGGGACACACATATCACTACTCTACTGTGCAAACCTTCACTCACACTCTCTCAGTTCTCACTCCGCAACTCTCCATTGCATATCCCACTCACTGTCTCACACATGTGTAGCATGTTTATTAAAATAAAGACACAACGTACTTAATCCACACCGTGCAGAGAGTAATACATCCATTCTATCTGAGTATCTCTCTCTCTCTCTCTCTCTCTCTCTCTCTCTCTCTCTCTCTACTATCAGTAGTGATCAGTCACCCTTTTAAGCTGAGACTTCTTGTTCTTGGAAACGGCTCTCTGGTGGTTACAATTTGCCACCTTCACACGTGCGATATCGAGGTGGTGCTCATGACGTGTGGAGTGGGTTGATTGTGCCTTTTACCGTCACACTGAGCTACTGGCGCAACACCTAGCACGCTCGGTGCTTGAGCTTCTGCTCCGGAACCAGTCTCCCTGACAAATTTTTCTTTGAATTTTGTGAACATTTATAGGGGAGTGTGGTCCGGGATGTATACATCATCGGAGTAGGTGGCATACTTCTACATCTTCTTTAATTTTTCTGCATGTTCTTATGAGCAATCCATACCCCTATTGTAGGTCTATGGTGTCTTCTGATCAAAAACTTTCACCACCGATCTGAGTGGGGTCTACCCTAGAATCTTCTTTTCTGCCATTGGTATGGGCCTCCACTCGACCTGTACAGCTTCTTCATATTCTGCTGGATCATCTAAAGGTGGGCTTTGTACCTTTTCTGCTTCTGAGTCTTCGGTGCCCCACTTCCAGACACACTTATAGGTGGTTTCATTCTAGGTAGAAACATCCTTCTTCCCTCCGGCGTTTGTGAGAACAAGAATTGTGAGCATGGGTGCATAAGAGGAAGAGGTTTCCTAGTAAGTATGGATTTTTATTCTATCTGCATTTTGAAAATATTGCGGCAGCTCTTTATTAGCCCTTAGCAGTTCAGAGAACATCACATGTGAGGCCTCAAAGAATGGGTTGTCCAGGCTGGCCCCACGGAGCTGCTATGAGCTATTGTCCAATCGGTCTTTTAGGTGCTCACTTTCTTTGTGCAGGGCTTGGTTGGTGTCATGCAACTTCCGGACCTCGACTAGTAGCTCTTCGCGCTCTTTTCTGGGTACTCCGGGGGCGACAGCATTTTTGTGCTTTCTATGGCTAGCTCCACATTAGCCTTTACCTTTGCGAGTTTTGCTTGGAGTGTGGCCATTTCTTCCTTTGCTTCCCTTAGCTCTAGTTTCCACTGTAGCCTTGTCTTCTGGGTCTGATGTACCCTTTCTACTACTTTTGTCGTGCCTCCTCTATTTGCATCTGGAGAGAAGTTTTGTAATTTTCCTAGTCTCCAAACACTTCTTTTTTGAGTTGATTTTTATTCTCCATGTAGTGTTGCATTTCCACCTCCAGTGGGTTCAGCTCATTGATGGTGTCTATTTTGAATTTTGTGCTCCTTTCAAGCTTCTGATTGTATTCTTCTGCCTGCTCTTTAGCCTTGTCTCTGTCTTGGAGAGCTTCTCTCAATATTTTCGCATACTCCTTGGAGGGTGTGGCGTCCTGTAACTCCTTCTGCAACGCCTTATTTCTTTCTGCTAGCTTTTTCGCCTCCCTCTCCCAGTGTTCTACTTTCCAAGTAGTAGCCTTTAGTGCTTTTTTCTAGACTCTGGTCTTTATTTTCCACTTGTTTTCCCTTTTTGGAAGCACTTGTTTTGGGGGACTTCTGGCCTACTGGCTATTGTTGTTGCTGTTGTGGGGACTGTTGTTGTTGTTGATATGGCTATCTGTTTGCATCGTCATCTTCCTCTAGGTTATGAATGACCTATTGTGGTTTGCAAGACATTAGCTCTTGAATTTCTATCAGGGCTTATAGCGCCTGATCTTAGACCTTAATGAGTCTAGCCTTCACTGTTTTTATTACTGCTGCTTTGGCATCCAGTGGAAGGCACATAACCTCTTCTTCTTCCTGGTTCTTCAGGGCTTGGGCTTCTGATTGGGTGATCGCCACCAACGCCGTTGTGCTATCCAGCACTTTATCTTTCAGTCCTTGGAGAGTATCGGCCTAGACCTTCGTTGGCTTTTGGGCTTCCGCTAATTTTGTTTGGAGCCTTTCCACCTAAACTTGGAGCAGGTGCTTCTCATCACTGATGAGGGCTCTGATCTTCCCTTCACTCAGCTCTTTTTGCTGCACTAGGGCTTTTTTTGCTTTAGTGATCTTTTTCTGCATCTCCTCATTGTGATGTGCCATTATCTATGATTTGTTCTCTAAATCCTTAGCTTTAGTTGTGGCATTCATTAGCATTCCATGTTGTTTATGGTTTAGGACACACATGTGATTGATGGTGCTCCAGGCCTTCATCTCATAATCCTCCATCTAAGAGAGCCTGCAAGAGGATGTTCTGGGGCCACATACATTAGCCTTCAGTTCATGTGCAGCTACTAGCTAGGGAGTTTTGCCTCTCCAGCTCTCTGGGTAGCTTGAAGCAGTGTCTTAGGCCTTCCTGCATCTTCTGTGCTAGGGTTGCCATCCAAGGCCGAAGTTCTGCTTGTATGACAATTTCTATTCTCGTAGGCAGCTTCCCCTTTTGAGTTGCTTCTTCTCTCTTTTTATGACATTCTCCTTCTCTCCTCTTTTTCTCTTCTTCCTCCTTCCTCTTCTCTTTTCTTCTTCCTCTTCTTTCTTTTCCTCTTCTTCTTCTTTTCTGCTTCCGTAGCGGCTTCTTGCTTCTATCTTCTTTTTCTTTCTTCTTCTGCTTTTTGTTTCTTGACCTCTTTCGGGTTAGGTAGCATCTCTTCATCTATTCTATGTTTTCTCTTTTTGCTGGCTTTCTATGCAATCTTCTGCCATTCCTCCTCATCATCTATATCATCTTCAAATGAACTAAAAGTCACTTTGGCAGCTTTTGAGGATCCTCCAACTTCCCTGTGATGTTGTTTGGTGTAGGCATCTCCTGTCCTAAGATCCACCGACCTGGAAGCCTGAGCAATCGCCCTTAGATGTGTATGTACTACTATTGGTTGTTTCTCCTTGGCCCAAGTGGCTGCCCTTTTCACAAGATTTTCTCTATAGATGGCGACCCAATTTATATTCTCTCCTGATTCTGCTGCTCTGTGCAGTCTTTAATTTTTATTGGACATATCTTCCGGCTTGCCCATGAACATTGCCCATGAACATGACGTTCTGCAAGAAAAAGATGAACTGTTCTCCCAAGTCTCATCTGTCCACGTCCTTCACCTAGTGCATATTGCCAGTCTTTGGGATTTCTTCCTCCACCCTAGGCTTCAAGTTTGTGTCCATCACTCCATCCATTGACAATCCTAGTGCATGATGCACTGCGAGCTCCAAAACCTTTATGGGATCCTTCCCCTCTATATGCACAATGTTGGTCTCCATAAATTGATTAATCAGCTTCCCCCTATCCTCAGGGTCCTGCAGCTCCTCCCACAGGTGCTTCAGTAGTTTTCTGAACCTGCACTTCCTCGCCCACTCCTGATGTTCTTTCTTCCTCATGCCAGGGATTATCATGGCCATATAGAGGCTTTTCTCAGCCTTTTTCTTGGCCTTAGGGTCTTGTTGATCTTCGGCATGGCGCTATCTTCTGAGAGAGTGCTGCAGATGGGTGAGAAAGTTGTGAGCAAGAGGGGAGATTGTGACTGTGTGTGTTTAGACTCCTTGTGCTCTTTTTTGTGATGTTTTCTCCTTTTCGCTTCCTTTTTTGGGGCGTTGTCATTTTCGGCTTCCTAATTTTCGATGTGATGTGACCCTTGATTCATATCATGCTCGCCATCTTAGCTTAATTGCATTAAAGCATCCTTGTCGTCTTCTTGTCTTACCATTGCAATTGGAGTTTTAATCATGTTGTGACACTTGTCCTCCATGTAGTTACTTATGCTGACATCGTGGCTTTTTGAGTTGTTGACGTGGATCGAGCTAGTGTACACCTGGTCACTTGCTTTTTTATTTTTGATTGATTGTGTAAATTTGAGCTTTTGCAGATTGGCCACCCTTCCACGGCTATGTCGTTTTAATTTGAATTTTTCGCATCCACCTCCACTAGTGAGATCATGCTAGCATATGCTTTGGACCGACTCTTGGTCCTCCGCTTCTCCTTCTTCTGGTGTAATTACCAATGGTTGGCCCTTGTATTTTCTTATTGTGAAACCATTTACTATTTTTGAAAAAGGTGTACCATCCAAGTTTTCTAAGGTAAAGGCATTCTAGCTGGCCGGGTCTTTTACTATGAATGGTCCTATCCACACCGGATTTTGAACTTTCCAGGGTGAGATCCTAGCTTGGAATTGTAGACCAATACAAGGTTTCCTTTCTCAAAAATCCTATACTCGAGATGCCTGTCAGTCCAAGCCTTTCTTCTCTGCTGCACTATCTTCGACTGTAGAGAGCTGATTTGCCTTCCTTCCTTTAAGGCTAGGAGTTCCTGTGGTATTCTTCCATTGGCAGCTTCTCTTGGATGGCCACTCTTAGACTGGGCACCACAAATTCCATAGGCATTACTACTTCAAATCCATAAAACATCTTAAATGGTGTTTGCCTAGTTGAGACTTTATAGGATGTGCGTAATGCCCATAGGGTAGCATCTAGCTTCTAGTCCCAATTATTTTTGTTGGCATTTATACTTTTCTTTAGAATTTTGGTCAGAACCTTGTTGGTAGATTCTGCCTCACCGTTGCACTGTGGGTAGTAGGGTGAGGACTTCTTGTGATTGATCAGGTATCTCTCCATCACCCTTTCATTACTTTGTTCATGAAATGCATGCCCTGGTCTCACTGACTATTTCAACTAGCAACCCATGCCTAGAAATGATGTCCTTGAAGAGGGACTTCACCGTTGGTAGATTCTGCCTCACCGTTGCACTGTGGGTAGTAGGGTGAGGACTTCTTGTGATTGATCAGGTATCTCTCCATCACCCTTTCATTACTTTGTTCATGAAATGCATGCCCTGGTCTCACTGACTATTTCAACTAGCAACCCATGCCTAGCAATGATGTCCTTGAAGAGGGACTTCACGACCTCTTATGCGGAGTTGCTCTTTACCACTTTAGCTTCGAGCCACTTAGTGAAATAGTCATAGCCACAATGATGTACTCACATCTGCTGCCTTTTGTGGGTGGCTTGATTGGTCCAACAAAATCCAATCCCCACTTCGTGAATGGAGATAGCAGTAGGATAGGTGAGATGGGCAATTTATCGAAATCTCTAGGTTGACCCATCCGTTTTTGATAGACATCACACTGCTTTGCTTCACTGTTGGCATCACTCATGGCAGTTGGCCACCATAGGCCTACTTGTAAAAATTTTTGGTCTGTTATTTCTCTGCCCATGTGTCCTCCACCCAGTGGTACCACAATGTGCTTCTCTTAACACTGCTTACTGCTCATGATCTAGGACACATCTACGTAGGATCTCGTCTATGCCTCTTTTGTAGAGCTTCCCAGTATCATGGTGAAATTTTTGCTTCTTAAGGAAAATCTCTTCTTCCTGTCACACAGCGGTGTACCCTTCCAAAAAAGTCCCATTTTCCAGAAACTGCATCATATCATAATACTAGTTTTCTTCCACTTCAACTACTGATACTGTGAATAAGTTGATATTTGGGAGTTGATCACACTGAAATCATCCACAAAATCCTTCATGAAATCTATTAGGTAGTCATAGAAAATATCCTACACCATTCTCTGGAAGGTAGCAGGTGCATTTGGCTTGCTTTGCATAATTTGGGTTCATTTTGTACCTCTGTTGTCTGACAAGTATAGCTCCCTCTTTTAAGTTGATGCTGTGCTGGAAGAATTTAAGGTCGATGCCCTCCATGTCATCATATGATCAAGCAAAGATGTCTTGGTATTCCTTTAGTAAGGACACCAACTCCTGTTTGAATTCTTCTTGGCATTGTTTTTTCGGTTCTCCTTTTGCTTTTGCACCGAGCCTCAAATCTCCTGGATCTCTTCTTCTTGCTCCAGATTCCGGGCCCGTTTAATTTCTTCCGAGGCTTTCTCTTGTGCAAGGTTTTGCTCAGTTTTGAGCCCTTTGTTTTTGCAAAATCTGCTTCTTTTTTCTTCATTTGTTTGTCTACTACTTTCACGTTTTCATGATTTGCTTCCGCATAATGCCCTATTACTTCATCCACATGTGGTCATGGGGACACACATATCAATACTCTACTGTGCAAAACTTCACTCACACTCTCTTAATTCTCACTCCGCAACTCTCCACTGTATATATCACTCACTCTCTCACACATATGTAGCATGTTTATTAAAAAAGAGACACAACATACTTAATCCACACAGTGTCGAGAGTAACATAGAGATATGGTGGAATGGCAACATTTCTCTTGATTACTTTCCACCAGAAGTGTTGCAAACTATTGCAAAGCAACACAAGCTATCACTTCCTGAGGACTATCTCTATAACAAGCTTCATAACACAGTCTGTCAACTACCAATTGTGTGAGCATACAATAAATACACCCTTCATACATCCATTCTATCTCAGTATCTGTATGTCTGTCTCTCTCTCTCTATTAGTAGGGATCAGTTGCCCTTTGAAGTTGAGACTTCTTGTTCGATGGCTCTCTGGTGGTTACAGTCCCACACCTTCACACGTGTGATACACCGAGGTGGTGCTCATGGCGTTTGGAGTGGGTTAACTATGCCTTCTACCACTGTTGGGAGGTTTTTGGTGACCCATTTTTGAACTAGGAATAACAATTAAGCAGGTGTTTCTTGATTTGCCACTGTGTTTGAGCTCCGGATTAAACCATGTAGGGGGAGGTGTACACAAAGTTTGCATCTTGTACAGGACTATAGCATTTGTTTGGTGGCATGAATGAAGAAAGCTAAAGAGGTATGGTGTGCCTAATTTGTGCCTAGCGTGAACCTAGTTCTTGTGGTGGCTTGTGTGCTTTGGAAAAGATGTTGCATATGCTATGTGAACAAGGCCTTACTAAGTGGAAGGTAAGCTTTATGGTCTTGTGTGTGAACTAAGGCATTAAGCCCTCTATTTAAAGGTGACGATCATGTTGGACACGTGGTATATGCATGATGAAGATGATATTGGCCATTGCCATGTAGGGGATACGCTCTGATTTTGCATGTGCAGTCGATTGAGGAAAGGCATGTGATATGCTATTATTGGATGCGAAGATAGAGTATGCCATGAGCCTATATATGGAGCTCTGTTTGATGAGTTCGTGTCTTCGGGTGGGTCGCCACGCTATCGGATCGCGCCCAAGGCCTGTTCGACATTGTGTGTGGGTCCGTAATAATAAGTAGAGCTATGCTACTACTGCCATGAAGATGTGGAGATTTTGCTAAGAGTCGAGAGATGTTGGGCTATGTCGGGCTGTTGTTTTTTATACGAGCATGAGGAAGGTGATAAAGAGCGACAGGAGTCTCAGAGAATGTACTTGACTGCAGCATGCCGTCATGTACGAGGGAACTTGCTATTGATAGAGCATCACGAAAGGTGATCCTTGGAACAAAGGCAAAGGCATATGAGAAGATGTTGAGGTTTGTGGTCAATAGATATTGAAAAGCTACGAGTTGTGAGTGGTGGTAATGTATGAAGAGGCTGTGTCTCTTTCTTGTGGAAGATATCAAGTTGTGTTAAAGCTATGTTATGGGCTACCGGCATGTATATGCTAAAGATATGTATACCTTTGTAATTGATGATGTCTTGTGAGTTTGATGTTTTTTTGTCTCGTGAGTGTTGTTGCATTGTCAATCATGTTGTACAAACATATAGCATATGTTGTGTGAGATCTTGCATGACGATGTGTAAGTTTTGTTGATGATATATGAGATGATGAGTTCTTTTACCAAAAGCCATGTGTATTCAGTGCCAAATGAAGGACAAAGAGTGTGCTTGAGTGCTAAGAGTTTATGCTATAAGAGTGATAGATGCTGCTAAAAGGCAATCATGATGCTTTCTTCAAGTTTTGGTGTTTGGAAGCTGTTGGTTGTTGATTGTTGCTGGTGTTTGGGTCCCTTTCCTTATCAAGGGTGGTGCCCTCTTGCTTGCGATTATGTTTTTACTGGTCTATGTTGGGTTGTTTAACCAGTCTTGGAGGCTTGGTTGTTGATCCAACAGAGTGGAGTGAGCTATAGAGAGGCAGCATTCTGTTCTACCCAAATTCCTTGCACTATTTTGGTGCCCCCATTGAGGAAAGGCATCCTTAATTGTTGTGTTTGGTTGGGATTTGAAGCCTTTAAATGTGTGAAGCCACTGCGAAAAAGTGGCTTTTAGAAGTTGTGTTATTGTGAAGCTTGTTATGTGTGAAGCAGTTGAAGAGTTTTGCATTCAATGGTGGTGAGAAGATGTTGAGAAGTGTTGATGTGTGTTCAAGAAGATGCAGTGGATCGTGTGCCGATTGAGGGTGTGATGCTGATTTTGTTTAGTTGACGTGTTTGTTTTGTTGCTTTTACAAAGACTTAGTTGTAAGACACAAGGTTGAGATCCCAGAGGCAGTGAGGCCATGGTTGTAAATCCCTGGCAGTAAATCCAGGTCAAAGTGTTGATGTGTTTGTGGTTGAAGAGGCTTGGTTGTAAGACGCAAGGTTGTAGTTCCAGAGGTAGTGAGGCCATGGTTGAATTCCCTTGGCACTAAATCTAGGCTAGAGTATTTGTTGTTGTTGGTGAATTGTTGAGTTTGTTTTGATGTGTGGAAAAGATGGTGCAGGAGTTCCCAGAGTTTTGTGGTGTGGATGGTGAAGATGTTGAAAGGTTTGTTGAGAAGTTGGAGTTTTTGGCATTCCTTATTAGCAAAGATGATCCTGCAATGCTTGCAAAGATACTTCTGTTTTGTTTGCAAGATGAAGCTCATAGTTGGTATGATGCTTATGTGTTGTCAATGAGGATAGCACATCCTTATGCTTGCAAAGTTACAGTATGGTAAATCAAAACAAGCTTTGATAGCTCGATTTTAGAAGAGGCATGACCCAGAGACAGTGTGGCGTAAGGTCTTTAATTTGCGTCAAGGTCTAATCAAGATGTGGATGGTTGTGTAGTGTGGTTTCAGAAGCTCTAGAATGAATGGGTGAAGGCTCTTGGTCATGAAGTTCCTCCGAAAGATGTTGAAGCGAGAGCGGTTTGTAGCAGGGTTGAAGCACCAGCTGAAGGTACGAAACCCAACATGTTTGAGGAAGCAGTACAGGTTGCCAGAATGAAGGAGTGGAAGCTGTGGAAGTTAGGTGCTGTGAATGTACCTAGCTTGAAGGAAAAGTGTCAATCATGTTGAGATTCAAGCTCGATGTCAGTGTGTGCCAGCTATGCTATGTGCTGGCATGTTAGGTAGCAGCATGTGTGAGACATAAATGATCGCGTCCAGCTGGTCATAGTGTGTGGACATTAGCTAGGGTTAGATGTGTGTGGACACAACACATAGTGTGTCTTGTGTATTATGGATTATGGCTTTATGCATTGTGTGAGAAGGGAGATGGCTTCCCTCTATGGTTAGGGTTTGCAATATACATTAGGGTTTGCTCCTCTGTGTGTGTCTCCTCTCCCTCTACCTATTTTTCAACATGGTATCAGAGCCTGGTGCTCTCTATTAGGGTTTATGAGTGAGTGAGAGAAGAGGGAGAAGAAGCTGTGAAGAAAAGCTGTGAAGCTTGCCATTGATGCTGTGAAGCTTGGAGCACACCTATTTCTATCAGATCTGAGAGCTTGTCCTACCGGGTAAGGTATTCTAAACATCCTTGAGCAGATTGCAGGTGATTCAAGCAGAAACAAAGCAAATTAGGGTTGCCCAAAGCAAAGGAAAATTTTGGTTTTTTGGAAGTTTTCCATTGAAGCTTAGAAGCGGTGATGTATGGTGAAAAAGGATGCAAATCTGACAAAGAAACATGTATGTGACAAGGATGAATTTATTGGCAACTCATGTGCAAGCCCTACACTGATTTTGGAGCAATTTGATGCATTTGAATGAGTGGAAAATTACTGGTTTTTGAGCTCTCACAAAACAGAGAAATAGAGGTCAAATTTTGATGAAATTAGAGCAAGGTTTTTGCAAAAATCATACCATTGATGGGTTGTACACTTGCATAGGAGTGTTGAGCATCAATATATGCCATCAATTGACAATTAAATCAGCCCTAAATCCCTCAGGAGCAGGCGGCGCAGCCTGGTATACAGAAACAGAGCATTTTTACTTACATTTACTAAAGTGGAGGCCCTAATTCAACTACTGTGCTTGATTAATTCCAAAATTGGTTTAGCAATTAGTTGGTACATACACCCAAGGAGGAGGCTACATGTTTGGTTTGATCAATTATGCCCTATGGAGCTGGAAATGAGCTGATTAAACAGACTGTCTACTACTGGTTGCAGTGAAATAGAGTGTGATTAATCGATCAATTACTCTCTGGTCTTAAACATTTGGTCTAATTCCTTTTACATGGAGTTAGTGGACATCATTGCTAAGCTAATGAATGCCTGGTTGCTCAATTTGGACAAGGATTGAAGAAATTAGAGCAAATCTACTACTGGTTTTTCTGGTTTTTTTGGTTTTTCTCAGAACAGAGAAGGGGGTTTGACAAAATTGATATGTACGTATGTTGGATGGTGTTGATATTCAACATTGAGCTTGTTTAGGTGTCAATCCAAGTTACCCACACTTGATTGAACCACTACATTACAATTTGGAGCCTTGGAAAGCGCATCAAAGCAGGGTATCTTGGACTGCGTAAACCAGTTCATTTTGGATGCATACAGTTTGATTTTCTACATCAAAATTGAAGTTTGTTGACTACTTTGGAGTATCTGGAACACTCATTAGAGTGTGGTTGAGCTGAGGAAGGCTCGTTTACAGATTTGGATATGTGCGGAAGGTGCATTTACATTGAGCAAAGATGTCGGATAATCCAGTACAAATTGTGGGTGAAAAGTTGGATAGGAAGAACTTCCAGGCATGGAAGTACATGATCAAAAGTTTTCTGAAGGGAAAAGGTTTTTGGAACCTCATTACAGGTGCTGAGCCAGAGCCAGAACTACCCCGACAACCTACACACAGCAGAGCAGGTTATAGCTCATAATAAGCAATGGTTAGAAAGAGCATACAAAGTGTTGCATTATTTGTCTATATGTATTTCGGATGCTATACTCATACTACATATACATGATGCTGAGAATCCCAAGGATGCATGGGATACATTGGTAAAGCTGTTTGATACAGACACTAGTGCTCGCAAGTCTCAGTTGTTTTTGCGAGCGACAGATACATAATGTGAAACGGAATAGAAAGAGCATCCATGATTATGTACAAGAGATAAAAAAGTATGCAGATGCATTGGCAACAATCAATGCCCCCATGCTTGATGATGATTTGGTAGACATTACCTTGCGTGGTCTTGGCAAGGAGTATAAATCTTTTGATACATCTATCTCGGTTCGGAGTACAGGTTTACCAGACTTTGATGAAGCATGGAGTCATCCAGAGCAGTAGAGAGTGCAGGGGAATTAGAGGATCTCATAGGATGTGTGTTTCCTAGGATCTCTGAGATTCAGCTTTGTTAGAGACTTGGACAATTCAACGTTTTGCTTAACTGTTCCTTACTATATTTGTAGATGGGGACCTGCAATGTATAGCTACAAGAACTTTTGATGATTGATTCTTGGAGAATATCTCCATTTTCTTTGTGTTTTCTTCTTTTCTTGGAGCCCAGGTCCCAAGGTTGTTTTGGGAAATAGTTGTTTAATCTATCTGAAAAGCAGACAGAGTTTGGGTCTCAACTTTTGTTTTTATATTTTGGTTGAGATGGTTGTGTTTAAGTTCATGATGATGGTGAATCTGTATGTGTTGATCTGAAGATGGGTGAGCTAGTTTGAGTATGGTACTAACTCTGATTGTGTTAGTTGAGAAGTGAAGGTATGGAGTCTATTAGCTGAGCATCATGTAAAGAACTTGCCCTAGTTTGTATGAGTTTGGGAGAAGTGATTGTTTGTGAGTGCCATCTAACAACTGATATAGATCTGTTAGAAGTCAACAATCAGCAGTCGGGTGGATTTGAGATCTAAGAGTGTGCAGCTGTGGGGAAGCTGCAAATCAGTCATAGTCAAACATGTGTCCAAAAGGTTGGATCCATGTATGGATAGAGTGTTTTGAGAGTCTAGAAGAGTCTACGATGCGGAGGAAAGGATACTTGCATCAACTGTCAAATTAGTTAAATGGTTGGGTATAGTCAGTTTTGAGGCAGTTTGTGAGCTTCCTATGGTCAGCAGAGCGCCTCAAGGGTGATATCTTGATCAGATAAGTGTTTCCTAAGGGTTGGTAGATGTTGGAGGAGACCTGAGGGATGATCCTATTTTTATTAAAGGATTCTAAAGTAGCTGATTCTGTGTCAAACTTCTGAGGCATAATTTAGTTAGTTGTGAGTCCTAAGTGTGGTATCTCTTTAAGTATGGAGTAGCACAAAAGTCTGGGATGGTCTGTTCACGAGTGAAAGGAAGTTTCTACTCTAGTTTAAGACTTCCGAGTCAATTTACTCTATTTTTGTCAAGCTAGGACTGTCTCATATTGTACAGTCAGAAGGGAGACATAGAAATGTCACAGCAGCTGAGGGTATCAAACTAGTCTAGAGGGATCTTGAAGCAATAATTTTAGGTGAGCTGACAGTGGAGGACAATCTAGGGGCCTAGAAGACAGTGTTGTACTTGGGGCCAAGTGGAGGATTTTTGGAGATAGATTCAGCCATTTGTGCGTCAGCCCCGGGAGTGATTCTGGTCAGCTGCTGGTGGTGGTTAGTTATAGTCAGGAGAGGCTCTAAAGTGTAAGATCAGAGGTGCTGAAGGTGTGTACTCACTTGGGAGGACATTTGGAGGAGGCAGCTGAGTCTAATAGGGTTGGGAGGGTGTTAAAGTGTCCTCTTGAGTCAGCTGGAGGGCTGGGGACAGTTGTAGGTCAGATTGATGCCCTTGAAGCTTGGATTCTGGGGTCCCCCAATTCTGATCCCATATTGTTCTCTTCCTTGTGTGCCCACTGGTGGTGTATAGAGGTAGGTGAGTTTGATAGGGGCATTAGGAGGGTGTTGAAGTGTCCTCTTGACTCAGCTAGAGGACTAGGGACAGTTCAGGTATTATTGGTGCCCTTGGAGGTGGGATTCAAGAGTCCCCTAGTTCTGATTCCATATCGTTCTCTTATTTATGTGCCTCTTGGTGGTATATAGAGGCCATCACCCAGATATCACACATTGTTTAGGCACCCCCACTGAGGATCAGAAGGCTCTTGTTAAGGGTTTGGGTCAATTGTTAGGAATCCACTTGTTGATCCACTCAAGACCTATGGCTGATTTTGATTGTGATTTGTTCAAAGGACATAAGGATGAGGATGTCTCCGAGTTTCTAAGAAAGATTGAATTGGTGGCTTTGAGAAATGGTAGAGAGGATGTGGTTATAAGCTGAGGATTGCAGATCTGTTGCTAGAAGATGAAGCTAGGGAATGGTTTGAATATGAGGTCATGGATGTTGATGAGGAAAGCTGTGAAAGGTTGAAAGGGGCCTTGAAGGGAAAGTATGGGAAAGCTGACGGCCCAAAGGACTTGTGGAGAAAGCTTAGAAGGCTGAAACAGGGAGATGATGAAAGCATGTCAGATTTGGTTTGGCAGGTTAGAGGCTATTTGGAGAAAGATTCTGAAAGCTTTGGGTGAGAACCAAGGGCCACCTGGTTTTTTGAAAAAGAACAGGTTCATTGGTGTGTTGCATGAAAGCATCAGAGGATGAGAGTGGAGTTAAAAGATTCAGACACATATGATAGGGCAATGAGGATGGCAACTCAGTAGTGGAGGAAGAGATTGAGGAAGCAGTAGTTGACAAGGAAGGAGAGAGAAGCTAAAAAGCTGGTAGTTCCAATGGGGATATGCATCTATAGAGGGAAACATGTGTGGAAACCCCAAGGGTTGTAAAATCAAGTAAAGGGCAAAGTGGCCTACATCAAGAGGTTCAGAAGTGGTTCAGAAGCTGACTGATCTAGTAAAAAGTCTAAATCTTGTTGTATTGGATATGCTTGGAGTGGATTGGGATCAAATGAAACTCTAGCGTCATCCTGGTGTTGTAAATATGTTGGTAACAGTACATGAAGAAGAGGATCAAGTGGATGTTTTGATCAGAGAAAGGGAGATAAGTGATGATGCATGTATGACAGGGTTTTTAGAAGAGTTGGGTGATGAAATAGATTTTGATCAAAGCTTGTTAGAAACAGAGGGAGAAGACCCATGCCACAAGATTCAAGAGGTTGTGGGGTTGAATGTTGGCATGCTTTCCAAGGAAGCTGACACAAGTCCAAAGGATGATGGCATTAAAGGAACAGGTACTTGAGTGTGTACTATAGGTGATAGAGGATTCATTTGATTCTATAGGTAATGTGTGTGTTCAAGTTGAGCTGGAAGATGCTCCTCTATGTTTTATTAGTACTTTCCTTGATGCTATTGATATCACCTGTTTAGAATTGTATTAAGAGAAAATTGTTGCAGATGTGATTGAGCCTATGTGATTGAGCCTGTGGAGGCGGGATACATGGGTTTGCAGATAAGTAACTATGCTATTGTGTTTAAAGGGAGCTGATGTGCTGCCTACATAAGGAAGATTATTTGAAGAAGAGCCAAGGCTTGGGTGAAGTGGAGAGTAAGCGAGATGATGGTGTCAATGCAGCTTCTGTTTCACAGGGAAAACATTGTTGGAGGAAGGCTTGTGACTTCATGTTGGGAGATGATCATGTTGTTCATGTGAATGTTATTGGAGATGGTCTAGTTGGGCAACCTTGTGATGAGAAGAGCGTGTTTGGAGGAGATAAGGATGTTGATCTGGTGGATACATATGGTTTTGGGAGATGGAATGAATGCCGGATAGAGGCGTATAAGCTAGGAAGAGGATAAGGGTTGATTGATGGTACCAGGGTGTCAATGGATGGAGGGATTGAGAGGAGGGATAGGAAGAAATCAAGCTAGATTGACCCCTTTGCTAAGTACAAAGTGCTAAGGGGATTTGTAAATTGTCTATAAATTTTTGATCCAAGTGCTAGGTCAATTCAACTGCATGGTTTTGGAGGTTTATTTTGTATCCCTTTGATCCAAGGGGATGATGTGACACAGGATCCTACTTCGGTTTCTATAAATAGAACTGTATAGAGGTGTGTGGAAGTGAGCAGCTTGGAGTGCAAATAGTGATATGAAACACATGAATGTGTTTCATCCAAGGGCATGGGCTAAATGTGTAGGGAATCCCTAGCCCCTCCCAAACCTGATAGATAGCTAGATGAGGTGTATATATGCTAGATCAATTCAACTCTATGATTTTGGAGGTTGCTTTTGTATCCATTTGATCCAGGGGGATGATGTGATGCAGGATCCTACTTTGGTTGCTATAAATAAAACTGTATAGAGGTGTGTGGAAGTGAGCAGCTTGGAGTGTAAAGAGTGATATGAAACACATGAATGTGTTTCATCTAGGGGAGTGGGCTAAATGTGTGTGAAATCCCTAGCCCCTCCCAAACCTGATGGATAGCTGGATGAGGTGTATATGTGATGGATTATTGTCAATCTAGGGTGGCAAAAAAATATGTAGTAGCCAAAGATATAAACATAGGTGCACAAATGGAAATAGCAAGTGTATGGAAACCATGAGGAGATGGGCTATGAAGTTTCTGGAAGAAAATGAAGGAGACGATGGCTCTAGGAGGGTCAGGAGAGATGATTTCCAAAGACGTTTGCAAGGTGGGTGGGGTTGAAAGACTACCAGAGTTGAGACTGCAGTAAGTGAGTTTCTGCAGGTCAATCTTGTTTGGTTGTAGACATCAAACTAGAGTTCCTGCGGTGGTAGAAGTTTGTGCAAACAATGAGATAGCGCACCTGTGAGGAAGCGTGTGGAGTCATCTAGAGCAGAGAGTGCAGGGGATCTCATAGGATGTGTGTTCCCTAGGATAAGATGTAGCTATGTTAGAGACTTGGACCAATTCAACGTTTTGCTCAACTATTCCTTGTTGTATTTGAGGATGGAGACCTGCAGTGTCTAGCTGCAGAAACTTTTAATGATTGATTCTTGGAGAATTTCTATGTTTTCTTTGTGTTGTCTTTTTTTCTTGGAGCCCGGGTTCCAGGGTTATTGGGACACAATTGTTTAATCTATCTGAAGTAGACAGAGTTTGGGTCTCATCTTTTGTTTTGATATTTTGGTTGAGATGGTTGTCTTTGAGTGAGTTCATGATGATGGTGAATCTGTATGTGTTGATCTGAAGACGGGTGAGCTAGTTCTTAGTCAGTACTCACTCTGATTGTGTTAGTTGAGAAGTGAAGGTAAAGAGTCTATTTTGTGTCAAAGAAGCTGAGAATCAGTATGGTCAACAGGATGATGTAAAGAGCTTGCCCTAATTTGTATGAGTTTGGGAGAAGTGATTGTGAGTCCCAGTTGATTGCTGACAAAGATCTATCAGAAATCAATCAGCAAATCAGCAATCTCGGGTGGATTTAAGATATGTGAGTGCTTTTGTGGCCCCATTACAAATTAGTTGTAGTCAGCAAGGTGTCCAAAAGGATAGAGTGTTTTGAGAGTCTAGAAGAGTCTGTTGATGCGAAGGAAAGGATACCTACATCAGCTGTGTCAGAATAGTTGAATGGTCAAGTGCAGTTGGTTGTGAGGCAGCTGTGAGCTTACTATGGTTAGGAGAGAGCCTCTAGGGTGATATCCTGAACAAATAAGTGTTGCCTAAGGGTTGGCAGATTTCAGAGGACACTTGAGGTAGGGTCCTATTTTTATTGAAGGCTTCTAAAGCAGGCGGTTTTGTGTCAGACTTCTAAGGTAGAATTTAGTCAGCTACAGTGAGCTGTGAGTCCTAAGTGTGGCATCTCTTCAAGTATGGAGCAGCGTGAAAGTCTGGGATGGTCTTCTGATGAGTGAAAGGAAGTTTCTACTCTAGTTGAAGACTTCTGACTCAGTTTACTCCATTTCTGTCAAGCCAGGTCTACTTCTGATTGTACAGTCAGAAGAGAGAAATAGAAGTGTCGGCTGAGGGCAACAGACTAGTCCAGAGGGACCTTGAAGCAAGAATTTTAGGTGGGCTGACAATGGAGGACAATCTAGGGGCCTAGAGGATAGTTTTCTGCCTGGGGCCAAGTGGAGGCATTTCGAAGGAAGATTCTGCCATTTCTGTGGCGTTAGTAAGCCAGGAGTGATTCTAGTCAGCTGGTGGTTAGTTGTAGTCAGCTGGTGGTTAGTTGTAGTCAGGAGGTGGTTAGTTGTAGTCAGGAGAGGCTCTAAAGTGTAAGATCAGAGGTGCTAGAGGTGTGTACTCACCTAGGAGGATATGTGGAGGAGGCAGTTGAGTTTGATAGTAGGGAGGTTGGGAGGGTGTTAAAGTGTCCTCTTAAGTCAGCTGGAGGGTTGGGCAGGCCTGATTGATGCCCTTGGAGCTAGGATTCTGGAGTCCCCAATTCTGATCCCATATTGTTCTCTTCCTTGTGTGCCTGATGGTGGTGTATAGAGGAAGTTGAGTCGATAGGGAGGTAGGGAGGGTGTTGAAGTGTCCTCTTGAGTTAGCAAGACGGTTGGGGCAGTTGCAAGTCTTATTGGTGCCCTTGGAGCTGGGATTCTAGAGCCCCCCAATTCTAATCCCATATTGTTCTCTTCCTTGTGTGCCTTCTAGTGGTGTATAGAGGCCATCACCTAGAGACCACACATTGTTTTTGTTCCCCCCATTGAGGATCAGAAGGCTCTTGTGAAGGATTTGGGTCAGTTGTTGTTAGGAATACACTTGTTGATCCACTCAGGATCTATGGCTGATTTTGATTGTGATTTGTTCAAAGGACATAAGGATGAGGATGTCTCCCAATTTTTGAGAAAGATTGAATTGGTGGCTTTGAGCAATGGCAGAGAGCATGATGCTTATAAGCTGAGGATGGCAAATTTGTTGTTGTTAAAAGATGAAGCCAAGGAATGGTTTGAATATGAGGTCATGAATGCTGATAGGGAAAGCTGGGATAGGTTGAAGGGAGCCTTGAATAGAAAGTATGGGAAAGATGAAAGCCCAGAGGACTTGTGGAGAGAGCTTAGAAGGCTAAAACAAGGACAAGATGAAAGCATGTCAGATTGGCAGCAGTACATGAAGAGAGGATGAAGAGAATGTTTTGATTAGAGAAAGGGAGATAAGTCCTAATGCATGTATGACAAGGTTTCAAATGAGTCGGGTGTGATGAAATAGATTTTGATCAAAGCATGTTAGGAACAAAGGGAGAAGACCCATGCCACGAGATTTAGGGGGTTGTGGGGTTGAAGAGGGAGAAGACCCATGCCACAAGATTCAGGGAGTTGTGGGGTTGAATTTTGGCATGCTTTCCAAGGAAGCTGACACAAGTCTAGAGGATGATGGCATTAAGGAACAGGTACCTGAGTGTGTACTACTATAGGTGATAGAGGATTCATTTAATGCTGTAGATAATGTGTGTGTTCAAGTTGAGCTGGAAGATGCTCCTCTATGTTTTGTTAGTACTTTCCTTGATGCTATTGATATCACCTGTTTAGAATTGGAGGAAGAGGGAATTGTTGCAAATGTGGTTGAGCCTATGGAGGTAGGATACATGGGTTGGCAGATAAATAACTATGCTATTGTGTCTAAAGGGAGCTACTGCTGTGTGCATAAGGTAGATTGTTTGAAAAAGAGCCAAGGCTTGGGTGCAGTGGAGAGTGAGTAAGATGATGGTGTCAATGGAGCTACTATTTCATAGAGAAAACAATGATAGAGGAAGGCTTGTGACTTCATGTTGGGAGATGATCGTGATGTTCATGTTAGAGGTGGTCTAGTTGGGCAACCTTGTGATGAGAAGAGGGTGTTTGGAGGAGAGAAGGATGTTGATTTGGTGGGTACAAATGGTTTTGGGAGATGGGATGAATGCTGGATAGAGGCGTATAAGCTGGAAAGAGGATATGGTTTGAATGATGGTATGAGGGTGTCAATGGATGTTGGGATTGAGAGGAGGGATAGGAAGAAATCTAGTTGGATTGAGCCCTTTGATAAGGGCAAAGTGCTGAGGGGGTTTGTAAATTGTCTGTAAATTTTTGATCTAGGGGGATGATGTAATGCAGGATCCTGCTTTGGTTGCTGTAAATAGAACTATATAGAGGTGTGTGGAAGTGAGCAGCTTGGAGTGCAAAGAGTAATATGAAACACATGAATGTGTTTCACCCAGGGGAGTGGGCTAAATGTGCGGGAAATCCCTAGCCCCTCCCAAACATGCTGGATTGCTGGATTAGGTGTTGCTGGATCAATTCAACTGCATGGTTTTGGAGGTTGCTTTTGTATCCCTTTAATCCAGGGGGATGATGTGACGACTCCTTTGGTCTCTTTACTGATGATGTAAAGATTTTGCCTTGGTTTGTATGAGTTTGGGAGAAGTGATTGTGAGTCCCTAGTCCCAACTAACTAACAAAGATCTGTTAGAAGTTAGCAATTAGCAGTCATGGATTTGAGACCTGAGAGTGCTTTTGTGGTAGCTGCACATCAGTCGTAGTCAGCCAGGTGTCCAAAAGGTTGGATCCATGTATGGATAGAGTGTTTTGAGAGTCTAGAAGAGTCTACTAATGCAGAGGAAAGGATACCTACATCATCAATTTTGTCAGATTAGTTGAATGGTTAGGTACAGTTGGCTTTTGAGGCAACTATGAGCTTTTTATGGTCAGTAGAGAGCCTCTAGGGTGATATCTTGTTCAGATAAGTGTTGCCTGAGGGTTGGCAAATATCAAAGGACACCTGAGGGAGGGTCCTATTTTTATTGAAGGCTTATGAAGCTTTCTATGGTCAGTAGAGAGCCTCTAGGGTGATATCTTGTTCAGATAAGTGTTGCCTGAGGGTTGGCAAATATCAAAGGACACCTGAGGGAGGGTCCTATTTTTATTGAAGGCTTCTGAAGCAGTCGGTTATGTGTCAGACTTCTGAGGCAGAATTTAGTCAGCTCAGTCAGGTGTGAGTCCTAAAGTATGGTATCTATTGGGGGTCATCCAGCCGTGGCTCAGCCTTGCCACCAGTTTTGTTGCCTTGTATATCTGTTGAGAAACAACTTTTTTGTAACAACCTTATAATTGAATCTTGCCAATGGGTAGTACTAGGGCAAATGTAAAAGATAAAAGGGAAACTATCCAAGATATGGGATAGAGAAGGGAGTAGGGAGTGTCAATTGAGGGCTATTGCATTGTATTTTGGGCTAAGCCTTCACTCTGATATACAGTGTATTTTGGGCTAAGCCTTCACTCTGATATACAGTGATTGTTGGTGTGATTCTCCATTCTTTGTACTATACAAGTCTATTTAATTTTTAGTTTGCGTTAGTGCTTTCTATCTGGATATGTCTTCTCATCACACTGGAATCTGGGTTCAACGTCATTGCTGTCCGAACGTGACTCCTGTCTAGAAACAGAATTAGGAGCCATGTCAAGAATCTCATCAGATGCAGGAACTAACCTCTGCACTATCGTGACTAACTCCCTTAGCATAGGAAGATCAACGGCGCAACGTGCTAGCATTGGCTTATTGGGCACAGTGGCATTACTCGTGTCTCCTTCGGAGCCAACGAGGTGGTTTAGAACCACTCGAGTGTCGGGTCTCGAGGTGGTTTAGAACCACTCGAGTGTCGGGTCTCGACTGGACACTGACACTTCTAGGGACTGATACGCCAGTTAGGGGAGTAGAGAGATAGAGGCTAGTATAGGTTAACTCCTACACAATCAATAGAGTAAAGTAGTCAAGGAAGCCTAGAAAGAAAGCACACACTAACTAGTATCAAGAATGCAAACTAGAGAGTCATAAGAGCACAATGGAGCAGGCATGGAGAACAAAGGAAGCTTAAATATGGAAATGCGGTACCATCATAGGTGTTCTCCCATTCTCCGAGCAACTTTTCGAGTGAGGAAAAAATCGAGCGCGACACATTCCAAGGAACAGGCACACCATAGTAATGAGAACACCATAGTAACATGCAACACAATCTATGAATGGATTTCAATCCATGTGTATCGAGATTGAAACATATGACAACAAAAGAGAACACAACAAAGCATATGACAGTTTTCAAACTTCCTTGATAACATCACAAGTGGTAATTTTCCAAAAATGCATAAACTCTACTAGATTACAAAACACAATGTGGACAGGAAGGCATAGCCCACCTAAATAACATAGGTGCAATGGCAAGGATGCATATCAGTAGAGCCCAAAAACGTGGCATATAAATACCAGGATGGATTGGGATGAAAATATCAAGGAGCAAACAATATCAAGGAGCAATGTTATGGCGTCTCCCACCTAGTGCTTGAAACAACTCCACTGTAGTGAGCGCAGCTTGATGCATGAACTCATGTGCCACAGGATCCAAGCCAAGCACCTGGATGTAAATGTAGTAAATATGCTTGCACGGGACATATGTCAACTTTTTGTTCTCTCTTTTTTGGAATCATTCATATGAACACCTAGGGAACTCAGCGATTGTCACTGATTAGTTCAATCCCAAGGCCCTTGACCCTTTTGTGCTAACATAAATCACATGAGACTCATTACAAACTGCAGGTGCTTCTCTAATGACCTACGCATCCATTGTTCTCCCTTTCTAAATATTCTCATGAAAGTCTTTAGTCAATTTGTTCCTCCACTTGACAATCTTTCCATCCCTGAATTTGGATCAAAAGGATGAAAGAACCTTTCCCGCATTATTGGTGGTACCCTGCAAACGGGGAGTAACATCCTACAACACAAACCCATTCAAAGTGAGAATTTCTATCTCCTGGGGTTAAAGAGATGTGCCCTCCTAGGACCACAGGCCAAACTCCTGGAGCAGGACCCGGCATCTCAATAACTTGATTCTCATTGACAATCCAAGAATGCTCTAGTGTACTATTACAAAACCAAAGAAATCCTCCCACCGTTCCACCAAGGTATTGTCGATGCCCCCCAAAAAAAAGGTGCTGGAGCTCCCACTTCTTTAGACCCCTCATTAATATATCTTCCACATCTTGCATTGTGTCCAGGTGGAATCCTAAAGCAAGTCATTTCTTTCCCTGGTCTAGCTCGACGAATTGCCCACATTGTCTTTGCCACTTTGGCTTCAACAAACAGTCTTGATATGTCCTCCTCTCTCCTCTTTTGACCCAACTCTACTTATATCATCAGTGGTTGTAACATACTCAGGCCTATGGCTATCATCTTCCAACTCCACTCTTGGATTTGCCGAAGGAGGCCACTTTCTATGATTGAACACTCCTCTTGCTCGCATGGTCTCTACACATTTCCGGAGAATGCACCCCCATCTCTTGCATGGAAGAGTGAGTGAGATCAACAAGTTGTTTAGCAGTTGACTTACTTGAACTTTTTGTACTTTGAAATTTGTCCACCAAATCTTGCATGCTTGGTCCAACCCCCGAATGAGTGCCTTTCAAGTATGCATTATACTTGACACTTTGCAATACTGCCACTGACATATATGCAGCCATTGCATCAAAGAGGGAGATTCTTGACTTGCAACCCACAGTAGCATGCATGCTTGCATGCTTGCTCTTAGACAAATTTGTTGTTGGTACAAATACACTAGAGTCATCTTGTGTTACAATCCAAGCATCCCAGTGAAATTCTCTAACCTCCAACCAGGCTAGCCATGTTTCCCAATGAAGGTATCTCATCTTTTTTAACATGACCTGCATGCCAGAACTTACAAATCTCATGCTTGAATTGTTATGTTGTAGTCTCAGATGGAGCACTTCTCCATTTGCGACACAATAATTTATGCTCCTCTTGGAAAGCTGGCCTAATAGAATTCATTGTATGTCGGACCATGCTCTGCTCCCAATGGAATACACATGACCTATCCTTCTCTGGCATTTTCTTCTTTGCCTCTCGTGCAGACTACAATCCAGTTGGCATCATTGGCTTTATCTGCCATGAAACTTCTAAACTCTGGGTTTGTAAACCCATTGTCCTGAACCACTTTATTAAGCATCCTCTAGAATCTTACTTGGTCATTCCTATCCTCGACCCAAAATTCTTAAGTGGCAATGGTGAGAAGCTCCCTCACAAATGGATCGTACACATGAAGGTTGACATGGTTGGTGTCCAACCTTGCACTCTATGCACATGGTCAAAATGAATCTTCATGCTCTCTAAATTTCCACCTGGTTGCATCCTATTAACCAAGTCAAGCCCACAGTTGATATTTTGAACACATGGGGTTCATGTTCAGGGCCCAGCTGACCAAGAAACATGACACTATGAATGAATGGAAACCTGCATTTTGTTTTCAAATCAAGGACAGACTCCAAGCCATAACCATGGCCATACTTCCCTTCCTTGCATCTTCTAAACACCGCTCAATCATTTTTCTATTTGAAAGTGGAGTCACACTATCCAAAAGCTCAGCATACTCCTCCTCCCCCCAAGACCTGTAGAGGCTCCACCCTTCCCATGAACAAGCTTATTGAATATCACATCCTTAGTTACATTTTTCTCCATCTGTTTGACTGTAGTAAATGGATTGAAGTTTGCCCTAAATGAAACCATGTCTTCAATGCTTTGCTGCAATTTTCTATTCTGTCCTTCCTCATATGGATGATTGTGATGACCCAAGTGTATTACACATCTGCTAGTACCCTTATGGTCCCTGGGCAAGCAATAATATATCACAGCATGACACAAGGTCACACTTTCTAGCAGCTTGTCACAATGTTTGCAAAGAAGGTTCCTGTTCTCGAGGCCAATCAATCCTATGAGAAAACTCTTTTTAAATCTGCCCTTCCAATATGTTTCATTGTGATAACCAAGCCTAGCATAATAAGGACAATCAATGTTCACACAACGCAAGTTGCCTAAGCATCTACTAAAACGAACTTGTCCCGAGAAACAATCGCTTAAACATGTATTATATTCAACTCACTGATGATAGTCATACTTCTGTTCCATCCCATATATTGCTAACTTCTCCAAACATGTAGTTCAAATGCTACATACCCATCATAGACCCTAGTAGGCAACTCGTCCACTTGCTTAACTTCTTTAACACTATGCAAAGCTGTATGTAAACTACTGCTCAGAGTCAATGCTCTTATTAAATGTAGAACACTATTTACATTACCTCTACAGTTGTTCACCTTGTCTTAATTAACAGGTCATTGTTTAGAATAACTACAACCACTTTGTAAAACTAGTACTGCATGATGGCATCAACAAGAATGAACCCTTCTTCTCTATTTGAAAGCAACACCGGGTCCAGCTTCACTTCTTCACCTCTCCCAGCACAGAGGTCACAAAGAGATATCCATTCCTTCCAAACTGAAATGAGTTTCAGCTCCACTAAACCAATAGAAACTCGTCTATCACTTGACATTAGCACTAGTTTTTATCTCCGCTCTGGGCCGTAGATGGTAATATGGTGCGACATTGTATTTGTTCAAACATGACAAAAAAGGATGAAGAAAAGGAGAAGAAGACCTTACAGCAATCAAAAAAGCATTTTTGAGGAAGGAGAGATAACCATTTATTAGTAGGTTGATAATGAGTCATCAATTTAATATTTATATTAATAAAATTTAATGGTAATTAATTGATGATAATATTATAATAAATATTCTAAAATAACCAAAAAAAATTAATTCCCAAAGAGAAAAAATTAAATCAATTATTTTATCTGTCAGTATTAGATATGTATTATTTTTAAAAGTTAATATTATTTCAAGTGAAAAAAATATTATCAATAGATTTATAGTAATTTTGAAAAATGACAACATTATAAAAATTTATAGATTTAAATATTCTAATATTATAAAATATAGTATATTAGGATTATACTATAATTTTATAGTAATATAGATTTTTTTATAAATTACTATATCTATGTCAAAATTAGATATTAAAGCACCACCTCAAAAATCGTACCCATATAGTTAGTGGGCTATAAATAGCATTAAATGCAATTACATTCTTCAATATTCTCTTTCATAACGTCAGACTCGCACGTAAATAAATAAACAGATACGTCCAAATAATTTATGTATCTCAACTAATTTCGAAAAAATAACAACCTTTGGACCCTCAAGCAACACCTCTATCCACGCTGCAAGCGTTGGCATGTATGGGTATGTGTGTTGTGTTATACTTCTAATTCCAACCAATTCAAAAAATAATATAACAACCTAAACCCTAGACCACACAACTTTTTGTCTCTTTCATTATATCTTGGGTATCACTTTCTTCTTCTTCGTTTCCCCTTCTTGCTTTCTTCTTCTTCCTTTCCTCTTCCTATATTTGTGGTGTGGAGCTCCGATGGCACCGAAGAAATCTCTAACCAAGTGAGTGGTGTCTCCCTTCTCTCTGCATCTCTACTTCCCTCTCCATTGTCTTCTTCTCCTTGCCTCTCTACATCTCCTATGCCATGGAAAAAAAAAACCCGTGAGCAGGCCGCATCAGCACAGCCTGCTCACAGGGGTTTTTTTATTTTCCAAGGCATGGCTTCCTCTTGTAGAGAGGCATGGCTTCTTCTTGTCAAAACTCATCGAACTGGCATAGTCAAGGATCTCGTATTGCTCCAATTTGGTGGCAATGTCATCTTCAGGGTAGCCTTAACTTGGGCTCTTCTTCCATGCTTCTCCTTGCCATAAAACCCCGCGTGAGACAGCGCAGCCTACTCACGGGGTTTTTTTTAAATTTTCCATGGCAAGGAGGATGTAGAGAGGCATGGCTTTTTCCTTGCCTCTCTCCATCCTCTAATCCCATGGAAAATTTTATAAAAAAACCCATGAGCAGGCCATGCCGGCACGGCATGCTCACGGGGGGATTTTTTTTCCATGGCATTAGAGGATTAGAAGATGCAAGAGGCATCGCATTTGAGGATTAGAAGATGTAGAGGCATGGATTTTTTATTTTTTCCATGGCATTGGAGAATGTATAGAGGGATGGAGAGGCATGGCTTTTTAACTTGGGCATGGCTTCCATGTCTCTCCTTGCCATGGAAAATTAAAAAATGCCATGCCTCTCTTCATCCTCCTTGCCTCTCCTTAACTTTTGTTTGTCGTAACAATCCTGCAAATAAAAGCAAAATAAGACGGGGACAACATAAAAGTGACCATGCACCTTTACCCAATGACATGGACCAAGTCAACCGTGTATTTAGAAAGTCAGGTAGGAGAAGATGCTGGGGGTGAGGTGGAGAGTCAAGTGCTTGATGCAAATGCCACACAATGTCAACACAAGGTAGACAATGAGCTGACGCCGCATGAGGTAAATCTTGCATTGGTGCCTTATGTAGTTTGTCCGAAGATTCCTAGTGATGAAGGGATCAAAGAAAACTTGTACCTTACCAAAGGGGAGGAAATCATGAAAAAAATCAGGTTATTTTGTTGTCATAAATGTCCACCAATTCTGTTATGTAGGCTATTACTTCATGCCAAAGTTAGAGGACTTTGGGAAGATTTGTCGGGTTTGAAAGCACCATTTGGGAAGGAGGGATATGTCCTTGAAAAAGGAGCATTCATTGTGTCCTTATGGACTTGCTCCCATGAGGAACCCATGGTCATGGATGTGGTGATGTCTTCTTGGGATCCTTTATGGCAAGCAATTAACAGGGAGTTCGAGGATGAGCTCTCTAGATCTCAGACTCTCTCAGTACTCTCTAATCACATGTTCTATGTGTGGGAGGGAAACCACCGATTGGTGGCATAGATTACAGCAATCAATGTGAGAGGTTCACAATGATAAAGGAGAAACACTATCGAGTCCTTTGCATGATCATTGATCCGTACAAGGTTGTCACTTTTTTCAATATAATTAACATGAATTCAATGTAAGTAATTCATGGGAACTAACATGCCGTGTTGTTTTAGTCTCAATACACATGCCTTGGTTCCCACTACATTGAGGGATGAGATTGTCAATTGTATAAGTATATGTGCATCAGTCCTTGTACATGGATGACTTGCTAGAAAGGGATCAGAGGCTCATCATGGAGATTAAGAAGAAAAAATACAGCAAGGGTGCTGAGCCTTGGTATCCATTGACACAAAGATATTTAGCAAAGATGGTTTACAACTTTGCAATCATTATTTGACTGTTCATGCTTCTCTTTATGTGATTTTTTAACTACCTACTCAATGGCATGGTCGTATAGGTTCAAATGACAACTAATTAGAACAAGAAGCTTGATCTTAAAAGGGCAGCACTAAGCAAAGAAGAGTTACAAAAGGAGGAGAAGGAGGTAGAGTCCCTTGCATCACATTATGGTGACCGGATAGGCAAGGTAAGGCTATTCTCATGTCTAGTGAGGTATTTCGTTGTATATAGTTTGCCGAAACTAAATCTCGTATTCATCAAACTATCCAAAAGATTCTCAATATCATCGACCCTTGACTTGGGGATGCATGGCATGACAAGGTATTGTCATTAAAATGGGATTGTGAGAGCTATGCAACATTGGAGAAATTGAATCTCCTCACAATATGTGAAGTCCTTGTCGAATTAAAGGTCTTATGGTTGTCTCTATATTGGAGGCAAGTAGGGCTACTAAAGCCATGTACCACCTTACCCGTGGTGATCATTTGTATAGACAGTGAGTGATTTTCCCTAAACTTGTTTCTCTTATGAATTGATCATTGTGGTTAATGTGCTAATCTTTTGTTCTTGGATACGTAGGGAAGTCTTGCTCGAGAATATCTTGCATTCGGCAAGAGACATCTTGAGGGACTTTATTGAAATTCCATGCGGCTTGGTTTTACCTAATGGATTTGTCCTTGTCGGAATACTACGAGGAAATCAAATTGGAGAGAAGAAAGGCCATGTTTCCTCTAGAGACACACATGGAAAAAAAGGAGAAGGGAGTAACCGACAAGGCTAAGAAGAACAAGCAGTTAGTGGCCACTTAGAGATTGGTATTTAGGTAACTCCAATTCTCAGACACTAGTCCTTCAATGTATCAATACTGAGCTATTGTGCATGCGATGTTATATGTGAAAATTTTCAACTAGGTATTTTTTGACTTTGAAGGAGAGAGGATATATTGCATCAATCCCAGCAATGTCTAGGAAGTGGAAAGATGCTGCAGAGGAGGCCACTTATATGTACCCTCAAGAGATGGAAAAACTCACAGAGTGGGAAATGGCAAATTGTCCTTGGTGGCTTGTGGCAAAGGGACATGTTTTAGCAAAGGAAAAGGACTTGTTTGAGGCCAAGGAGCAAAGAGGTGAGTGTGGAAAATATATTGTCGATCAGATTATGATACTTTTATGTTTGTTATCTTGTGGACATGACCTGGTCCACACTTTATTTTACAAGGCTAGTGAGGCTTTCATATAATACTATTGTATGCCACACAGAGCGTGAGGCCTTAAAAGGCTTATGGTTGTTGTCTTGGTTTTGAAAATTCGTTGAGTTTACAAAGAAGACTCTGTCCATTTTTTCGGTGAAATGTGACTTGATTTATAAACCCTTCTTGGCTATTTTTTTTTATTTCAAGCATCTAGTAAATCGGCCAATTTAACATGAGCCATGTAATGTGGATGACATGCAGGATGTGTGGGAAGAAGAGCCATCACAACCATTTGGTATGCATGTCTCTATTGCCTTTTCTTTGCTTTTCAATCTATGCAAAAGGATTCTTTGTAACAATATTTAAGAATTTTATTCCTTTACGTTTAATGTTGTGACAATCTTTAAGAATTCTATTCATTTGCATTATGTGTCTACCTTTTTTGTGTAGGTGGGCGTGATAGGCTCATGTCAAGAAATCCATGTCCTATGTTTATTGTCACACGACGAGGATACCATAGGCCCTGCTGTGCAACTCAAAGAACCCAAATGTATCGTAGTAGTTGTTGGTGATTATGTGGAGATAGGACGTGATTTTGTTTCGGGATTGAAGAACACCATCTACACTCAAGTCCATGAGCATATTCTTAGGTGTCCAAGTAAGGGCAGATAGTATTTAAGGAAGGGCATATTAGTGTCATGGGCTATGGATTTGGTGTTCTTGGATCTCCCATTTGGCGGAATTCTCCACGGACAGGTTCCACGTCCACAGTGGGATTCGCATTCAGAGGATCATGTTCACTATGGTGTTTCATTGGTACCTTCTAATAGATGGCATCCACAAGAGGTAACAATCCCAGCCACTCTACAAATGTCTAGTTTTTATCACTTTGTTTCATAATGTCCCTTGCATTGAATAGGTGACACTATTGGTTGGGTGCAGCACTATTGTCATGTCTCTAACTTGGAGATATTGAGGAGAGTTCTTGTGATGCATCCCTCCCCATATGGCTATTGTGAGAGCTCGAGACTATGCACTGAGGTAATTTCTTGGCCCTCGGCCACTTTTTGCATTGTCAACTTTGCACGATTGGAAAATGTTTGAACCGAGGCTGGTCAAGACCTCGGCCGACCTTGCTACGCGAGACGTCCTCCGTTGACTCTCCGTCAGCTGTTGCAACTTTATCAGCTAGGTCTCCACGACCTTAATCACAAGACGGTCAAAACGCTTCCCTAGCATTCTTGACATAAAACAGGCCATAAATACAATTTCTATAACAAACCTCTCGTCTTTCCACATTGCTCCACATCAACCCACATTATTTAATTCCACAACCATTTCATAAGTAATCCTATTCTCAATCAATCACATCATTTTTCATCTCATCAAATCTTTTCTCAATTTATCCTCATCAGGTCTCATCCACTCACATCTACCCATATTCACATCTACCCATATTCACATCTCATCACATCACGTTCATTCACATCTTTTCTCAATTTATCCTCATCAAGTCTCATCCACTCACATCCACCCATATCCACATCTCATCACATCATGTTCATTCACATCTCATCCATTCAGACCACATCACATTTACTCACATCACATCTCATTCATTTTACCTCACATCCCATTCATTCACATCTATCCCAATTCACATCCCATTCATTCACATCTATTCCGATTCACATCCCATCACATCACATTCATTCATATCCATCACATTCACATTCATTTATATCCATCACATTTATTCTTATCACCAATTTTATCACATCACTTCTATCCACATCACATTTATTCTTATCATACTTGTGAGTAGCTATTTGCAAAAAGGTTATGAAATTCCATCCAACATTTTTAAGTAATTCTCCCTTTTAGTACCTACTGCTATGGATTTATCCAAGAAGAAGTTCATTGTGTTGGTGGTGAAGACTAGTGAGGTCCACATCTCCTTTCTTGAACATGGTTGAAGAAGCTTCCCGAAAAGGCTCCATTGTCTTCAGCATCCCCTCAATCCCTTCCTAGGGAAAGAACAAATGCAACTCCCTCCACCTCCCCTTCTGAGATGGAATCCTCGGAGCTACCACTTGTCTCCTCTTCATCCGGATGACTCTGACTTTGAACTTTCGGAAGTTGAAGGTTCACCTCTTACCACTTTCTTGCGAGACGACGACTCTTGATGTTGTAGTGGACCTTCTTATTCTCACCTTGTAGAATAAGATCAGCTGTTCCCACTTTTGAATTGCCTTCACTTGGCGAAGCCATGGTCTCTACCCAATATCAATGGGTAAGACCTAGCATTAGGCTTTGTAGGAATGACCTAGAAAGTTGTAGGCACAGAAATACCACATACATCCACTCCCAAATTCCTGACAATTCTTGAGGTTTTTACCCTAGTATTATCAGCAAGTTTGATGCGATAGGGAGAGTTAGTAGAAGACAACTTTAAATCGGCATCTTTCATTGTTTTTTCACTCATGACATTAATTGACGCACCTCCATCAATGTATGCATTAGACGTTATTTGCCCCTCAATGATGACATCAATCATAGGCACATCATCTGTTACATCAATATCCACCTTTTGAGCCATAGGAGTCCCATTATCCCTCTTCTTCTTTTTCTTAGATTCCCTTATGCTAGCCAGCTTACCCCATTCCTTTCTGAGCTTTGGAGAGAGTGCCAAAGGTTGCCCAAATGTGATTTGTGCTGTTTTCTCCTCTCTAAGATCTGTTAAGAGGTCATAACTAAGAGATCGTTTTCCAAGAGGAAAGTCAGACTGTCCAATTTTTCTCCTAGACGACTTCTTCTTCTTCTTATTTTTCTCCTAGACGACTTCTTCTTCTTCTTATTTTTCTCTTCTTCAGATTTATCTTCTTGTTCTTCTTCTTCTTGGCTCCTAGTTTTACGACCCTCTTTTTGCCATTAGTGGCATCAATGTTTCCTCTTCTTCTTCTGAGCATGTTTTCTCTAAAAGTGCTAAACTTTTATCCTCTCTTTTCCTCAATTTTGGACACTCAGTGTGCGATAGTGCTCCTTCTCTTGACATTCATAGCATGTGACACTACTTCTATCCCTAGGTTTATCCTCAACTCGTGGAACCCTAGGTGGCCTTGCGTTGACTAAGTGTAACTTCAAATCAGCAAATTCAACCATAAGTTGTGCAATGTTATGATCCAAGGATGCAGCTTGTACCTGAGATGTTGAGGCTATCTCTACTCGTGGTGGGGTCGGCACACTCGGAGAAGATTGGAATGTGGACTCAATATGAAGAGTGGCCTCCTTCTTCAAAGCAATACGAAGAGCCTCTTTAAAATTAGTGGGATCTTTGCTAAGAACTTTTCCATGCAAGCGGGGATCAAAAAGCCATGATAAACTTGCTCATCTTAAGGTGCTCCATTGCTGCTAAAGAACTCTTTGAATCTCCCATAGAAGGTGAAAAATAAGAAGCAACAACATGTAAAGCAGCTTGTTGATATTTGATGAACAAGGCTTTATATACCTCACTCACTGAAAAGGCAGAAACTGACTCTCCTTCCTTTTGGAAAATTTGATCCAATTGCAATAGTAAAGCATTTGGTGACTCCAATGTCCCAAATCTCTCCTTTATTGCTTTGGTCAACCTTTCCCAATCATTCTTGGACTCCTTTGGTGGCAAAGCCTCATGCCAAGCTAAGGCCACACCCTCCAAGAAATCTAGAAGTATATCTGTCCTCTCCTTCATAGACCAACCCATTAAGCGACATGCTCGGTTAAACTCTCGGCGGAGATAACTCCCCGGGTCTTCTCTTTCCGATCCTTGAAACACCGGAATGTTGAACATCTTGCACCAAAAGATGAGTAGGAACAAGGAAAATTTACTTATTTCAAAATAACTTTTCTTTAATCATGCGGGACCTTGAGGTTAAAATAGAATAATTCTAAGTAAAACCTGCCTGTTAACTCCACCAAAAGATGTGACACAAAGTTGGGGTTTTGACTTCGGTCACTTCTTAGAATCAAAACACACTTGTATGAAACCTCACTTCTATGAAACCTTACAGCCTCTCCTCACCTCCCTTTCTCTCCCTAGGTTAAGATAAAGATAAACACATCACAGGTGAGATCATAATTCATGGAAGGAAAGATGAAAGCCTCAGGAGAAGCAAGAAGTTGCCAAGCTCCAAGCAAGAGGGCCATTCTTTGTTAGAAGAAAATCTTCTAACTCAGGATTATGTGAAGGGAAACATACAGGGAATGTTAGTAAGGTTTATCCGATTGAATTGGGCGATTTGGATAGAACATCTTAAAGTAAAAGAATATAGCAATCACTTACAAGAGGATAAGATACATGGGATTTGCTTTTTGATAAGAGATTAAGAGGAATTAATCAATATTAAGAAGAAATAATGGCCAAAAGTCTATAAAAAATAGAGATACACAGAGAATTACAGTTTTAAATCCATATAGATTGTACAAAAGAGGATTACATAGGTATGTAGATCTTGAAGAGAGCTTTGCGCCTATATAAAAACTTTCAAAAACGGGCAACCGAGCGAAAAGGTATGAGCATTTTACTACAAGACTATAAAACTGGCAAAATTCACCTAAAAGCTAGTAACTTTGGGAGAAATTCTGATCATCAATGAAGTAAAGGATTAAGAAATTAGTTACATGAGTGGAAAGATCATATAAAGAGCTTCCTAGCCATATGATCAATTTTAGAAACCAATACTCGAGTGATACGGTTGAAATTTGGGTATTAGACCACAAAAACTGCACTTCCCTCTCTTTGCATGAAACCTCAATTTTCACATAGCCTCTTGCCTTTCATCTCCTTCATGATTCAAACTAGAGGGTAAGGTTTAACATTGCTCAGCGGACAATTGTAAAGATTTACCTATGGTCCCCAAAGTCTTTCCACATGCTCATTACCGCTAAAACCATTGGTACCTCCAAAGGAGGGCGGCAATAAGGCAAGGGCTACCTTGAGAAGTCACAGGCCCACCAAGATAATAACTCCTTATCCCACTTATCATGAATCATCAAAGAGGTCCAAAATTGGGTCAAGCATGAGGAGCTAATGCTAAATGAGATATTCACATGTAAAGAGAGTGTTTGAATAAGGGTGATAAGAGAATGGCAATGACACAAAATGCTCAATTGAGGAGGCTTCATTCATTTTTCTTTGAAAGGGAGAGGAGGGCTCCTTTTATAGGTCGAGAATCACCCTCTCTTCCATTGTTACAAATTATGTAAGATTCCTCCTCCAACCCCTTTTTGATGTCTAGTATATTCCCCTGTAATCAATTCCTTTTCTGAAATATAAGAGATCTTGTTTGTGACTGTTTTAACCTAGAGAGAGAATATTCAGATTTTGAATATTTCTGGATAAAAAAATATCTCTTATAATTTAGATGAGTTCCCCTGAAACAGAAATTTAAAAAGAATTTTCCAATGTACAATTGGAATTAATTGGAAATAGGTATAAAGAACCCTAGCCTAAGGGTCTAGATTTTCATAAATCTTTAGACTATGGTCTAATTAAGGTTCCTATGGGCCAATAGCATCAATCCATGTGTAGGGAGGAGATAAATCCAAATTGTAAAAAGAAAATACCCAAAAATGAGTAAATGCTCACATGAGGTGAAGAGTTGAAAATGTACAAGGTTTATTAGTAAAAAACTATATTAAAAATATGAGATATTTTGGGAATAATGATTTTATTATGACACATATGTAAGGAAGGGGAGTCCCTTAAATGCTCACATAAGATGAAGAGTTGAAAATGTACAAGGTTTATTAGTAAAAAAACTATGAGCAATATAAAATGATTCCATTATGACACATATGTAAGGAAGGAGAGTTCTTTAAAGGAGGTGCATATTTCACATAAGATGAAGAGTTGAAAATGTACAAGGTTTATTAATAAAAAACTATGAGCAATATTAAAAATATGAGATATTTTGGGAATAATGATTTTATTATGACACATATGTAAGGAAGGGGAGTCCCTTAAATGCTCACATAAGATGAAGAGTTGAAAATGTGCAAGACTTATTAGTAAAAAACTATGAGCAATATTAAAATGATTCCATTATGACACATATGTAAGGAAGGGGAATTCTTTAAAGGAGGTGCATATTTCACATGCTTGAATAAATTTTAAACTCATAAAAATTGAGATATTTGATCTCTCCTCTCTCCTCATTCAAGTCTAGTTCCAAAAAGTTAGCTTAACTGACCTAAAAATGGTCAAAAAGTGACCAAATTGACTTGGAAAATTCTAGAATCAGTTTGTTTGGTTAGGAGCTCAAATTTTCCTATAAATAGAAGCCTCCCCTTGTTGAAAAAGATATAGAGTCTTATGCCTTGTTACTCTACTCCACCTAAGCCAAAAATATATAGAGTCTTATGCCTTGTTACTCTACTCCACCTAAGCCAAAAAAATATAGTGTCTTATGCCTTGTTACTCTACTCCACCTAAGCCAAAAAAATATAGTGTCTTATGCTTTGTTACTCTACTCCATCTAAGCCAAAATATATAGTGTCTTATGCTTTGTTACTCCACCTAAGCCAAGAGCTGTGAATTCTTTAATAATTCACTAGTTTTTGACACTTCTCTCTTTCTTCAATCCCCATTGGTGGCTCGATCAACATACTAAACCAATTGATTGGTTGGGGGCCTCTACCGTGAATAAAGAATCAAGCAAATTATAAGGTAAGTATATTGAATTTTGATCTTTTCTATAATTTCTCAATGATTCTCTCTTCTCAACCCCTCTCAAGCTTGAGAAGCCTAATTGGTATGGTTTTTTTAATTGAAGTTAATTGGTGAATAGCAGTGAAGAGTTACACAATTTAATAAATGTTATTGAAGTTAATTTCCATTTATGTTTAAATTCTAATGGTTTTTATGTAATTTCTCTCTCTCACTCAAGAAAGGGTCATACTCATGACCCATTCTCAATCCAAATGAAGCTTTTCATAAAGCTTTTCTTTAATCCAAGATTAAGTTATGCTTGAGGCCAAATTAATGGCTTTTTTCTATGCTTTTAGTTTATGCATATTGATGATTCAATCCATTATGGATTGATGATCCAATTAGAGACCATTCTAATTATTTCCTTAATGATAAGCTTTATCCCTTAGAAAAAAATTGAGATTTATCAGTCATAGTAGCGGAGCTATGGCAAAATTTTTATAGAAATTACGCATAAAATAAATTCATTCAAAACATAAAAAGAGGACTTCCTACCATATTCTAGGAACTATCATCCTAGATTAATGAAAAGAATTTTATTATGCATGGAGATGTGGATGTTTGCATGTAGATGTAGATGTATGGATGGGAGTGTGAATGTGGAGGTGGATGTATGCATGGAGATGTGGATGTATGCATGTAGAAGTAGATGTATAGATGAGGATGTAAATAGAGATGTGGATGGATGCATGTAGATGTAGATGTATAGATGTGGATGTGAATGGAGATGTAGATGTAGGCATGTAAATGTAGATGTATAGATGTGGATGTGAATGTATGCATGTAGATGTAGATGTATAGATATGGATGTGGATGTGGAGGTGGATGTATGCATGTAGATGTAGATGTGGATATGGATGTGGAGATGGATGTATGCATGTAGATGTAGATGTATAGATGTGGATGTGAATGTGGAGGTGGATGTATGCATGTAGATGTAGATGTATGAGGAGAATGTGAATGTGGATGTGGATGTGGATGTATGCATAGAGATGTGGATGTATGCATGTAGATGAGAATGTACGCATATAGATGTAGATGTATGGATGTGAATGTGCATGTAGATGTGGATGTATGGATGTGGATGCATGAATGTGCATGTAGATGTGGATGTGAAAATAGATGTATGGATGTAGATGTGGATGTGTGGATGTGAATGTGGATGTGGATGTGGAGATGTGAATATATGTATGAATGTGAATATACGATATGTGATGTGAAGGAATATGAAGTGTTGAGATGGAAAATGATGTGAGGGGATGAGTATACATATAAATGGAATATGGAATAAGTAATGTGGATTGATGAGGGATAATGTGGAAAAATGAAAGTAAAAATAGAAATTGTATTGTAAACTGTTTGTAAATGCTGTTTGTAAATGACTGTTTTATGTCAAGATTGCTGGGGGAGCATTGTGACTATCTTGTGATTAAGGTCGTGAGACCTAACTGATAATGTTGCAACTGCTGACGGAGAGTCAATGAAGGACGTCTCGCGTAGCAAGATCGGCCGAGGTCTTGACCAGCCTCGGTGCGATTAAAATGGTGAGCTTCCGGTACGGTGGATGAGGGGCCAAGGAAGCGGCCTATGAGTGAAGCGCTAGGTCACCTGCGAAGAATCCTAGAGGGTGCTGACCATACGGTGCTCGGGCTCTGGGTCACCTAGGATACCCACGCGTGCGTCGAGGAAGATATTGGAACAGAGTTGGAGTTGTTTTCTGAAATCGAGCATGGATCTGGTTGATTGACCTTGCTGGTCTTCAATGGATGAGTCCATGGCTCCTTATATGGATCCGTTGGTTGATCTTGCTGATCTTCAATGAGAGTCCATCTTGATAAGTGATTATATTACCGAGTATTAAGGGCTAGGAACTAAGAAACGGCCCCTGAGTGGACAGGTGGTGAGCGTCCTAGTTGCCAATGATGCCATAGATACTCTGATGAAGGAATGATGGAAATATTAAGAATCAACTGGATAAATTGGAAGATGGTGATCAGTGATACCATGGTTTTATTAAAGGATTGTTTTAAACTGGTTGAATCTGTGAAAAGGCAATTTCATATTGGGTGTGTGAGTGGTGTGACTAGTTTTATTTTGCATGAACATCCGGCTAGGGGGCCTTGGAACTCTTTTCCTTGGTACCCGGGACAAAACCTAACCAAATTTTTAATTGGATCCCATCACTACAGTGGTTGGGCAGTTGGCTAACCCATGGGATTGGATGGGGTTAGGCTGGACTGATGGATCCGTAAATCGAGACTCAAACTTTTGTTTTTACGATGGAAAAAAAAATCCCGGACAGTAACTGTTCTATGGATAGGAATCAACGGCTGTGCCTCTTGAATGGGGAAAAAAGCGTTGATCCCAATGATCCCAATGATCCAAGTGCAAGTTTCTTCCTTGAACTGACTAAGTATCTTATAGATGTAATTGGATCATCTCGATCAGAAATGATCTTGACTACGTTAGAGTAAAAAGTTATCCTGGTGGAATCGCCCGTGCTTCCGGTTAAGAAAGTTTTTCCGGGTTCGGTTTTGGAACAACCGACGGATTAGTCTCTTATCCGGATATCCGTGGGGGCGAGGCCCCGAGTGTGGGACCCCTGTCCCGCGCGAGAAGCGCTACTTCCGCTGCCAGTACCCCGAATCCGTTGCTCAGTGGGAACAGGGATCTTACAGTTGGTATCAGAGCCTTTGGTTAATAAAGATCAACTGAGAAGACAAATATATCAAAAATTTATCAAGAAACACAAAAAGGTTATAATTGTGTGAGATAATTTATACAATTTGATATTCAAACTGAAACTCGTAGTTTGGTAATTGGGTCTTCAAATGGAAGTACCGCAATTATATAGAATCCCTGACTTGCTTGAGGCCTAGACATGATAGTATTTACCTTATAATTCCAAGGGCCGTGACTACCCGTATATACCGAGAGTATACTGCAGCTCTTTACTGACAGTATATATGAGTAAATCTAAGACTTGAAATTATAAGCATTAATGCTATCTAGATGATGATTTTGAATGTGATTGATATGATTTTTAATTCTGTTTGAGAATGGATGAATTGATTTGGATTCTGATTGAAAATGCTGATTGGAAAATGTTGATTTCTAAAAATTAGTTGAAATATAATGAAACCTCAATGAGGGGGAATGGGACGAGTCCTTGTGATGATATTCATAAACTAGAATGATGATAATGAATTCAGCAAATCACTATGAGATTAGTGGGTTGTGCTGTCAGATTGCTACTGTTAATACTTGACCGGTAGATCAAGTTAAGGGATGTCAAATTGAGAACTTGCTTGACTGAAATTTTCGTGGAGGAATGTTCCGAAGGAAACTTTTCGGTCTAATGGACCATTATCATGTTAAAGATATGAATGATATGGTCTGAATGAATTGTTATTTAATGATGAGTTCTATATAAGGGATATATATCCCAGTGTTCTGTTGGGTTGACCAGAATATAAGCAACCCCAGAATAAAATTGGATCTTAAGAAAAAGAATTGTCCTCTACCTTGCGAGATGAGGACATCTCGCATTTTTTAAGTGGGGTAGAATGTAAGATTCCTCCCCAGCCTTCGAGGTATACAAGAGTAAGAATCTCCCTTTCTGATCTTATAATTATTCCCTCTCTAAAATAAAAGAAAGTTTCTATTTTTTTTTAAAAAGGAAGACCCTTTCCCTAGAATACTTCTCAGGAGTCCCACGTGTTTTAAAGATTTAGAACAATGAGTTCAGAAGTGAGAATCGGTGTTTTGGATACCAAGGTTTTGGTTTTCATTCGAGTACGGCCCAAAAGAAGTTCTTTATCTCTTGGGGAGTATAAGAAGTTATCCCCCAGATATTGTGACCCCTATATCTGAATTCAATGAAAGTAGGTGACTTAGCCTACAAGCTTCTTTTATCTCCTCATCTCAAAATTCTTAATGCCTTTTATAGAAAATTGTGTCAAATCCAAATCATGGAAAGACGGTAAAACTTCAGTGGCAAGTTACCGTTGGCTTCTAGGTTACGCTAGCTCCTTCCTTTATATAAGTCGTAACTTTTACTTGTCGCTCACAGTAATCTTACTCCCATCAATCTCCTTTCTTTCTTAATCTCCTTCATGGCTTGGCAACAAGAACTAGTTTTATCCATGATGATTTCTCACCTTCAAGACGCAAGAGAGTCTGTGAAGAAAGACTTTATAGAACAGTATGAGCGCTCACTTTTTCCTCACCTAGGAACTTCTGTAGCGCAGACCAAATGGCGGACCTATCAAAACATAACTAGGGTAACACCCTGGGGTCAGCAACACTTTCGTAACAATGTCCGCTTGGCCATGGTTATTGAAGCCTTGGGTTTGGGTCCCCGATACTACTGCGTCATGAGATCAAGACATCTTGGATTTTCTGAGCGGGTCTTCTTACTAGCGTGTTTTCTTCCTCATGAGAAGATATGCCTTTACCCCGTTTTTGGCTTACCTCTCAGAGGTCCTTTTGTTAGATCACCTCATACCACTGAGATAGGTGCGGCAATAACCAGCAGAATCATTCCCATAGATGAGTTACCCTATACTTGTGCAGCTTGTGAGGACTACTTTTGTGACCATATGATGGACGGGCTTATGGAAGTGTAAAGAGTTCTTCTATCTTTACTATATAAGTTCCGTGAATCAATAAAGTTTAAATCTTGTTCTTATTTTGAATCTTGCTCTCTTTAAGACTTTTCTTGGTGGTTAATCGTGATTAAAATTTTTCTCTAAGTCTCATATTCGTGCATCTTGCGAAATTATTCCAAGTTGTGAGATGAGGACATCTCGCGTTTTTTAAGTGGGGTAGAATGTAAGATTCCTCCTCCAACCCCTTTTTGATGTCTAGTATATTCCCCTGTAATCAATTCCTTTTCTGAAATATAAGAGATCTTGTTTGTGACTGTTTTAACCTAGAGAGAGAAAATATTCTAGAGAGAGAATATTCAGATTTTGAATATTTTTGGATAGAAAAATATCTCTTATAATTTAGATGAGTTCCCCTGAAACAGAAATTTAAAAAGAATTTTTCAATGTACAATTGGAATTAATTGGAAATAGGTATAAAGAACCTTAGCCTAAGGGTCTAGATTTTCATAAATCTTTAGACTATGGTCCAATTAAGGTTCCTATGGGCCAATAGCATCAATCCATGTGTAGGGAGGAGATAAATCCAAATTGTAAAAAGAAAATACCCAAAAATGAGTAAATGCTCACATGAGGTGAAGAGTTGAAAATGTACAAGGTTTATTAGTAAAAAACTATATTGAAAATATGAGATATTTTGGGAATAATGATTTTATTATGACACATATGTAAGGAAGGGGAGTCCCTTAAATGCTCACATAAGATGAAGAGTTGAAAATGTACAAGGTTTATTAGTAAAAAAACTATGAGCAATATTAAAATGATTCCATTATGACACATATGTAAGGAAGGAGAGTTCTTTAAAGGAGGTGCATATTTCACATAAGATGAAGAGTTGAAAATGTACAAGGTTTATTAATAAAAAACTATGAGCAATATTAAAAATATGAGATATTTTGGGAATAATGATTTTATTATGACACATATGTAAGGAAGGGGAGTCCCTTAAATGCTCACATAAGATGAAGAGTTGAAAATGTACAAGACTTATTAGTAAAAAACTATGAGCAATATTAAAATGATTCCATTATGACACATATGTAAGGAAGGGGAATTCTTTAAAGGAGGTGCATATTTCACATGCTTGAATAAATTTTAAACTCATAAAAATTGAGATATTTGATCTCTCCTCTCTCCTCATTCAAGTCTAGTTCCAAAAAGTTAGCTTAACTGACCTAAAAATGGTCAAAAAGTGACCAAACTGACTTGGAAAATTCTAGAATCAGTTTGTTTGGTTAGGAGCTCAAATTTTCCTATAAATAGAAGCCTCCCCTTGTTGAAAAAGATATAGAGTCTTATGCCTTGTTACTCTACTCCACCTAAGCCAAAAATATATAGAGTCTTATGCCTTGTTACTCTACTCCACCTAAGCCAAAAAAATATAGTGTCTTATGCCTTGTTACTCTACTCCACCTAAGCCAAAAAAATATAGTGTCTTATGCTTTGTTACTCTACTCCATCTAAGCCAAAATATATAGTGTCTTATGCTTTGTTACTCCACCTAAGCCAAGAGCTGTGAATTCTTTAATAATTCACTAGTTTTTGACACTTCTCTCTTTCTTCAATCCCCATTGGTGGCTCCATCAACATACTAAACCAATTGATTGGTTGGGGGCCTCTACCGTGAATAAAGAATCAAGCAAATTATAAGGTAAGTATATTGAATTTTGATCTTTTCTATAATTTCTCAATGATTCTCTCTTCTCAACCCCTCTCAAGCTTGAGAAGCCTAATTGGTATGGTTTTTTTAATTGAAGTTAATTGGTGAATAGTAGTGAAGAGTTACACAATTTAATAAATGTTATTGAAGTTAATTTCCATTTATGTTTAAATTCTAATGGTTTTTATGTAATTTCTCTCTCTCACTCAAGAAAGGGTCATACTCATGACCCATTCTCAATCCAAATGAAGCTTTTCATAAAGCTTTTCCTTAATCCAAGATTAAGTTATGCATGAGGCCAAATTAATGGCTTTTTTCTATGCTTTTAGTTTATGCATATTGATGATTCAATCCATTATGGATTGATGATCCAATTAGAGACCATTCTAATTATTTCCTTAATGATAAGCTTTATCCCTTAGAAAAAAATTGAGATTTATCAGTCATAGTAGCGGAGCTATGGCAAAATTTTTATAGAAATTACGCATAAAATAAATTCATTCAAAACATAAAAAGAGGACTTCCTACCATATTCTAGGAACTATCATCCTAGATTAATGAAAAGAATTTTATTATGCATGGAGATGTGGATGTTTGCATGTAGATGTAGATGTATGGATGGGAGTGTGAATGTGGAGGTGGATGTATGCATGGAGATGTGGATGTATGCATGTAGAAGTAGATGTATAGATGAGGATGTAAATAGAGATGTGGATGGATGCATGTAGATGTAGATGTATAGATGTGGATGTGAATGGAGATGTAGATGTAGGCATGTAAATGTAGATGTATAGATGTGGATGTGAATGTATGCATGTAGATGTAGATGTATAGATATGGATGTGGATGTGGAGGTGGATGTATGCATGTAGATGTAGATGTGGATATGGATGTGGAGATGGATGTATGCATGTAGATGTAGATGTATAGATGTGGATGTGAATGTGGAGGTGGATGTATGCATGTAGATGTAGATGTATGAGGAGAATGTGAATGTGGATGTGGATGTGGATGTATGCATAGAGATGTGGATGTATGCATGTAGATGAGAATGTACGCATATAGATGTAGATGTATGGATGTGAATGTGCATGTAGATGTGGATGTATGGATGTGGATGCATGAATGTGCATGTAGATGTGGATGTGAAAATAGATGTATGGATGTAGATGTGGATGTGTGGATGTGAATGTGGATGTGGATGTGGAGATGTAAATATATGTATGAATGTGAATATACGATATGTGATGTGAAGGAATATGAAGTGTTGAGATGGAAAATGATGTGAGGGGATGAGTATACATATAAATGGAATATGGAATAAGTAATGTGGATTGATGAGGGATAATGTGGAAAAATGAAAGTAAAAATAGAAATTGTATTGTAAACTGTTTGTAAATGCTGTTTATAAATGACTGTTTTATGTCAAGATTGCTGGGGGAGCATTGTGACTATCTTGTGATTAAGGTCGTGAGACCTAACTGATAATGTTGCAACTGCTGACGGAGAGTCAATGAAGAACGTCTCGCGTAGCAAGGTCGGCCGAGGTCTTGACCAGCCTCGGTGCGATTAAAATGGTGAGCTTCCGGTACGGTGGATGAGGGGCCAAGGAAGCGGCCCATGAGTGACGCGCTAGGTCACCTGCGAAGAATCCTAGAGGGTGCTGACCATACGGTGCTCGGGCTCTGGGTCGCCTAGGATACCCACGCGTGCGTCGAGGAAGATATTGGAACAGAGTTGGAGTTGTTTTCTGAAATCGAGCATGGATCTGGTTGATTGACCTTGCTGGTCTTCAATGGATGAGTCCATGGCTCCTTATATGGATCCGTTGGTTGATCTTGCTGATCTTCAACGAGAGTCCATCTTGATAAGTGATTATATTGCCGAGTATTAAGGGCTAGGAACTAAGAAACGGCCCCTGAGTGGACAGGTGGTGAGCGTCCTAGTTGCCAATGATGCCATAGATACTCTGATGAAGGAATGATGGAAAAATTAAGAATCAACTGGATAAATTGGAAGATGGTAATCAGTGATACCATGGTTTTATTAAAGGATTGTTTTAAACTGGTTGAATCTGTGAAAAGGCAATTTCATATTGGGTGTGTGAGTGGTGTGACTAGTTTTATTTTGCATGAACATCCGGCTAGGGGGCCTTGGAACTCTTTTCCTTGGTACCCGGGACAAAACCTAACCAAATTTTTAATTGGATCCCATCACTACAGTGGTTGGGCAGTTGGCTAACCCATGGGATTGGATGGGGTTAGGCTGGACTAATGGATCCGTAAATCGAGACTCAAACTTTTGTTTTTACGATGGAAAAAAAAAATCCCGGACAGTAACTGTTCTATGGATAGGAATCAACGGCTGTGCCTCTTGAATGGGGAAAAAAGCGTTGATCCCAATGATCCCAATGATCCAAGTGCAAGTTTCTTCCTTGAACTGACTAAGTATCTTATAGATGTAATTGGATCATCTCGATCAGAAATGATCTTGACTACGTTAGAGTAAAAAGTTATCCTGGTGGAATCGCCCGTGCTTCCGGTTAAGAAAGTTTTTCCGGGTTCGGTTTTGGAACAACCGACGGATTAGTCTCTTATCCGGATATCCGTGGGCGAGGCCCCGAGTGTGGGACCCCTGTCCCGCGCGAGAAGCGCTACTTCCGCTGCCAGTACCCCGAATCCGTTGCTCGGTGGGAACAGGGATCTTACAAATTACAACATAAAAATATTCAACCCTTCAGTGACATAAGGGTAGATGTCACCATCAATTATCCTCTTAGGCTAAGTCTTCTATTGATTATTAAATTGAAGACTTTTTGACTTTGAAAGTGTGATGAGATAATAGCCAAGTCTAAGTGGCATGTAGGTGGAGATCCCACTTACACACATGGCGGAATTCTCCTCTTCCATGTAGGCATTCCAAAAGAATCTTTCCCAGTTATGCACCTACACACACTCCTCCACATGCCTTCCACACTCCCCAACTTGTAGCCTTATGGTGAATACTATATTAATAATACAATTAAAATCCATGTGAGTATGAAGGCCTACTTTTATTTTATACATCACTAGCCTATCTACCATACCAAAGTATTTATCAAGCATACTTCTCGCATTTACAATGTGTGCACCCTAAATCAAGTAAAACCATTATATTTGAAGATAGAATGCTGTTATCAGGGTAGCCGCCAAGCCGCCGCATCACCACACCGTTATTCCATTGTGGGCGCCGCAATCTTCTTGGACAAGCTTCCACCTTATTACCATTGAGAAACCATCAAAATATGTACAAAATATCGTAATAAGGTGGACAAGCTTCCACCTTATTACCATTAAGAAACCATCAAAATATGTACAAAATTGAAAATGAAAGATATCAATTTTTCATGTCACATCTTCCCCCCCCAGCAGATCCTCCATGCTTGGGGGGGTCTGCTAGCCATGGTGCTTGAGGGTAAAATATCTTTAGCCGGTACTCATTGGCATGTCTGGGACACTCTTGGTCATTAACATCCTCTAGAAGATAGGTGTTATTTTTGAACTTTTGCTTTATCCTGAAGGGGTCTTCCCAGCGTCGAAGAAGTTTCTTATCTAGCCGTTTCTCCACACTGCCATCATACCTCATGACTAAGCTTCCTTGCTTGAGTTTTCTTCTTCTTCGTGAGAGTGTCATGCCTTGCCTTGCACCATTGTTGTGCAGCCTCCAAATTTTGAAGTGCCTGAAGTCACCTCTCATCCAAGGTCTCCAGTTGTACTAGGCATTGGGCATGTGTTTCTTCTTCATTATTCAAGCGTGTAAGAGATGTGCGAAGGCTTGTGATTTCCAATTCTATTGGCAAAATAGCCTCCATTCCATAAACTAATTGAAAAGGTGTGAAACCAAGAGAGAGTTTGTGAGTTGTCCTATAGGCCCATAGGACCTTTGGCAAATGCACATCCCACTTTCTCTTCATAGTATCCACCAGTAGCTTAGACAAAGATCTACAAAGCAGTCCATTAGTTTTTTCTACTAAACAATTACATTGGGGATAATAGGGAGTTGACATAGCATGCTTTATTTTTAATTTCTACACCAAAGCTTCAATCAAGTCATTCCTAAAAGATCTCCCCCCATCCGTAATAAGGATTTCTAATGGGCACCCAAATCGAGCACATATGTATTCCCTGAGAAAGGATGCCACAGCCACTGCTTTATTATTGCCCATGGCCTATGCTTCTACCCACCTTGTTGTATAATGTGTGGCCTTCAATATGTAATACTTCCCATGTGAGGAGGAACGAGGAAGTGGGCCCACAAAATCTAATCCCCACCTTTCAAATGGACCATATGCTGGGATAGGGTTTAAGGGTCCGGGAACCAATTGCTTATGCCCATATGCCTGGCATACTTCACAGCTTCTGCACCACTCATAGACATCTTTGCTGAGTCAAGGCCAATAATAACTTGTGTTAAGGATCCTTCGAGTTGTGCTGGCTGAGGCAAAGTGACCTGAACATTCATGACATAATTCCAAAATCCTTTTAGATTCTTCCAGGCTCACTACCCTCCTAAGAATCTTATCCTTACCTTGTTTGTAAAGAACATCCCCTAGAATTGTGTAAGGATGAGCTTTCCTTGTAAGCCTTTGCTTCTGTTGAGGATTCAATCCAGGAGGGAAGTATCATGTATCTAAATACTGTTGAACATCTTGGAGTTCAGGCCAACATGTATCCACATTAATGCAAGAATAGCTACTTTGAAAGAAGCCAAAGTTTTAGTAGCCAATTCATCAGCCTTTTAATTATCCATCCTGTTAACATGCACAAATTTACAAAACTCAAAAGTTTTTTTTAACTCCATTGCCCTTTTATACAATTCATGGAGATTAGGACTCCTTGTCTTATATTCTCCTTTCATTTGTCGGATGACCAATTGCGAATCTCCTTTAACCTCTACCTCTTTACTTCCATCTTTTATGCAATCTTCTAATCCCTAAATTAATGCATTGTATTTAGCCACATTATTTGATATAGCCTTTGGAAATTCCCTACCCTTGGCCCATACCTCTTTTCCTTTTGGATCAAATAAAACTATCCCCCCAGCCCCACATTGCCTGGAAGGGCTAAAGGCTCCATCAAAATGCATAGTGAAAGCAGTTGGTGGTGTCTCCAAATCTTCATATACTTCTTCCTTTGTTCCTGTTCCTTCTTCCTCTTCCTTCCTTGTAAGCAAATCTGCAAGAGAGACCCTAGTGGTGTTTTCTATAATAAAAGTGAAAGAGAATTCTTGAAGCTCGTCTTGCAAATCCACTTTGCAAACTTCCCTCTTGCAGGATTGGGTTTGCGAACCAAGAATTGTAAAGAAGGTTGAGATATGAGGAAGAAAAAAGGGCGAGGTAACAAGTATGATGTGAACTTCTTTACTGCAAAAACAAGAGATAAACCACCTTTCTGCATTTCACCATACCTCTCCTCGACAAGATCAGTGAGTTGTTGGCTTGCATAATACACTGGTTGCATATGCCCTTGCTCTTCCTTTTGCAAGAGTATAGCACCCACTGAATGTGATGAGACACTTGGGTTCACATAAAAGTCCTTCCCCCACCTAGGAGGCTCCACAATCGGACTTTGACTCATGCATTCCTTGAGCAAACAAAAAGATTGAATTTGATCGGGCCCCCAGAAACTTTCTTCTTTGTCAACAGATTTATAGGACATCTTCTCAGAGAACATATCAACAAAGCGTTGGTAATACTTTGTTTTACCCAAAATCCTCCTTACCTCCCTTACATTGGTAGGTGGTGGGAGGGCCACAATTGCCTGCACCTTCTCAGGATCCATCTCTATGCCTTCTTCTAAGATAACATGTCCCAAGAGAACCACCTTCCTTCGTGCCAAGCGGCATTTTCTAGGATTAAGACACCCTTTTGCATCATGAATACTTTGCAAGGCCAACCTCAACTTTTCCAAGTGATCCATGTGGCATGAATAAATGCAAAATTTATCCAAAAAGACCCTTATAACTTTCCCAAGTAAGGTGCAAATACCTGACTCATGAAGCATTGAAAAGTTGCTGGTGCATTGGTAAAGCCAAATGGCATCACCCTATAGGCATACACTCCCCAAGGGGTGATAAATGAGGTTTTCCTTCGATCTTCTTCACAAATCCGGATTTGAAAGTATCCAGAGTATCCATCACACACTGAATACAACTCATGACTTGCAAGTTGATCCAAAATCTCATCCTGAAAGGGTAGAGGATAATAATCCCTCTTTGTGCATGCATTCAGAGGGTGAAAGTCCACACACACACACACACGCCATTTTCCACCCTTTTTGGGAGTGACTACAACTGGCGAAATCCACTCTGAATTCTCTACTACTGAAAAAATAAATCTGGCTTCAAGCAAATTAGTTACCTCATTCTTAAGCACCTCCACTTCTTGCACTACTCCCAAACACCTTAGCCGCTCTACCACTGGCTTACTTTGGGACTTGAGATCAATCTTGTGCTCTACTAGGGTGACTTGGCGTACTTGTGAGTAGCTGTTTGCAAAAAGGTTAGGAAATCCATCCAACATTTTTAAGTAATTCTCCCTTTCAGTACCTGCTATGGATTCATCAAGAAGAAGTTCATTCTATTGTGGTGAAGACTAGTGAGGTCCACATCTCCTTTCTTGAACATGGTTGAAGAAGCTTCCCCTTCCAAGGCTCCATTGTCTTCAGCATCCCTCGATCCCTTCCCAGGGAAAGACCAAATGCAACTCCCTCCACCTCCGCTTCTGAGATGGAATTCTCGAAGCTACCACTTGTCTCCTCTTCATTGGATGACTCTGACTTTGAACTTTCGAAAGTTGACGGTTCACCTCTTACCACTTTCTTGCGAGATGACTCTTGATGTTGTAGTGGACCTTCTTATTCTCACCTTGTAGAATAAGATCACTTGTCTCCTACTTTTGAATTGCCTTCACTTGGCAAAGCCATGGCCTACCCAATATCAATGGATAAGCCCTAGCATCAGGCTTTGTAGGAATGACCTAGAAAGTTGTAGGCACAGAAATACCACATACATCCACTCCTGAATTCCTGACAATTCCTAAGGTTTTCACCCTAGTATTATCAGCAAGTTTGATGCGATAGGGAGAGTTAGTAGAAGACAACTTTAAATCGGCATCTTTCATTGTTTTTTCACTCATGACATTGATTGACGCACCTCCATCAATGTATGCATTAGACATTATTTGCCCCTCAATGATGACATCAATCATAGGCACATCATCTCCTACATCAATATCCACCTTTTGAGCCATAGGAGTCCCATTATCCCTCTTCTTCTTTTTCTTAGATTCCCTTGTGCTAGCCAGCTTACCCCATTCCTTTCTGAGCTTTGGATAGAGTGCCAAAAGCTGCCCAAATGTGATTTGTGCCGTTTTCTCCCTAAGATCTATTAAGAGGTCATAACTAAGAGATCCTTGTCCAAGAGGAAAGTCAAATTGTCCAATTTTTCTTCTAGACGACTTCTTCTTCTTCTTATTTTTCTTCTCTTCTTCAGATTTATCTTCTTGTTCTTCTTCTTCTTGGCTCCTAGTTTTACAAGCCCTTTTTGCTATTAATGGCATCAATGTTTCCTCTTCTTCTTCTGAGCATGTTTCCTCTAAAAGTGCTAATCTTTTATCCTCTCTTTTCCTCAATTTTGGACACTCAGTGTGATAGTGCCCCTTCTCTTGACATTCATAGCATGTGACACTAATTCTATCCCTAGGTTTATCCTCAACTCGTGGAACCCTAGGTGGCCTTGCGTTGACTAAGTGTAACTTCAAATCAGCAAATTCAGCCATAAGTTGTGCAATGTTATGATCCAAGGATGGAGCTTGTACCTGAGATGTTGAGGCTATCTCTACTCGTGGTGGGGTCGGCACACTCCGAGAAGATTGGAATGTGGACTCAATATGAAGAGTGGCCTCCTTCTTCAAAGCAATACGAAGAGCCTCTTTAAAATTAGTGGGATCTTTCCTAAGAACTTTTCCATGCAAGAGGGGATCCAAAGCCATGATAAACTTGCTCATCTTAAGGTGCTCCATTGCTAAAGAACTCTTTGAATCTCCCATAGAAGGTGAAAAAGAAGAAGTAACAACATGTAAAGTAGCTTGTTGATATTTGATGAACAAGGCTTCATACCTCACTGAAAAGGCAGAAATAGACTCTCATTCGTTTTGGAAAATATGATCCAATTGCAATAGTAAAGCATTTGGTGACTCCACTGTCCCAAATCTCTCCTTCATTGCTTTCGTCAACCTTTCCCAATCATTCTTGGACTCCTCTGGCAAAGCCTCATGCTAAGCTAAGGCCACACCCTCCAAGAAATCTGGAAGTATTTCTGCCCTCTCCTTCATAGAGACCAACCCATCAAGCGGCATGCTCGGTTAAACTCTCGGAGATAACTCCTCGGGTCTTCTCTTTCCGACCCTTGGAACACCGGAATGTTGAACATCTTGCACCAAAAGATGAGTAGCAACAAGGAAAATTTACTTATTTCAAAATAACTTTTCTTTAATCATGCAGGACCTTGAGGTTAAAATAGAATAATTCTAAGTAAAACCTACCCGTCAACTCCACCAAAAGATGTGACACAAAGTTGGGGTTTTCACTTCGGTCACTTCTTAGAATCAAAACACACTTGTATGAAACCTCACAGCCTCCTCACCTCCCTTTCTCTCCCCAGGTTAAGATACAGATAAACACATCAAGGGTGCGATCATAATTCATGGAAAGGAAAGATAAAAGGCTCAGGAGAAACAAGAATTTTTGCCAGTCTTGCAGCTCCAAACAAGAGGGCCATTCTTTGTTGTTGGAAGAAAATCTTCCGACTCAAGACTATGTGAATGGAAACATACGGGGAATGTTGGTAAGGTTCATCCATTCGAATTGGGCGATTTGGACTGAACATCTTAAAGTAAAAGAATATAGCAATCACTTACAAGAGGATTAGATACATGGGATTTGCTTTTTGATAAGAGATTAAGAGGAATTAATCATTATTAAGAGAAAATAATGGCCAAAAGTCTATAAAAAATAGAGATACACAGAGAATTGCACTTTTAAATCCATATAGATTGTATAGAAGAGGATTAAATAGGTACATAGAGCTTGAAGAGAGCTTTGCGCCTATATAAAAACTTTTGAAAATGGGCAACCGAGCGAAAAGTTATGAGTATTTTTACTACAAGACTATAAAACTGCCAAAATTTGCCTAAAAGCTAGCAACTTTGGGAGAAATTCTGATCATCAATGAAGTAAAGGATTAAGAAATTAGTTACATGAGTGGAAAGAGCATATAAAGAGCTTCCTAGCCATATGATCAATTTTAGAAACCAATACCTGAGTGATGAGTAATTACCGGTTGAAATTTGGATATTAGACCACAAAAACTGCACTTCCCTCTCTTTGCATGAAACTCGAATTTTCACAAAGCCTCTTGCCTTTCATCTCCTTCCATGATTCAAGCTAGAGGGTAAGGGTTAACATTGCCCAGCGGACAATCGTAAAGATTTACCTAGTCCCCAAAGTCTTTTCACATGCTCATTACCGCTAAAACCATTGGTACCTCCAAAGGAGGGCGACAATAAGGCAAGGGCTACTTTGAGAAGTCACAGGCCCACCAAGATAATAACTCCTTATCCCACTTATCATGAATCATCAAAGAGGTCCAAAATTGGGTTAAGAATGAGGAGGTAATGCTAAATGAGATATTCACATGTAAAGAGAGTGTTTGAATAAGGGTGATAAGAGAATGGCAATGACACAAAATGCTCAATTGAGGAGGCTTCATTCATTTTTCTTTGAAAGGGAGAGGAGGGCTCCTTTTATAGGTGGAGAATCACCCTCTCTTCCATTGTTACAAATTATAACATAAAAATCTTCAACCCTTCAGTGACATAAGGGTAGATATCACCATCAATTGTCCTCTTAGGCTAAGTCTTTTATTGATTATTAAATTGAAGACTTTTTGACTTTGAAAGTGTGATGAGATAATAGCCAAGTCTAAGTGGCATGTAGGTGGAGATCCCACTTACACATGGTGGAATTCTCCTCTTCCATGTAGGCATTCTAGAAGAATCTTTCCTAGTTATGCACCTACACACACTCTTCCACATGCCTTCCACACTCCCCAACTTGTAGCCTTATGGTGAATACTATATTAATAATACAATTAAAATCCACGTGAGCATGAAGGCCCACTTTTATTTTCCACATCACTAGCCTATCTACCATACCAAATTATTTATCAAGCATACTTGTGGTATCTACAATGTGTGCATCCTAAATCAAGTAAAACCATTATATTTGAAGATAGAATGCTGTTATCGGGGTAGCCGCTAAGCCACCGCATCACCACGCCGTTATTCCATTGTGGGCGCTGTAATCTTCTTGGACAAGCTTCCACCTTATTACCATTGAGAAACCATCAAAATATGTACAAAAATAAAAATGAAAGATATCAATTTTTCATGTCACATCTTCCCCCCCCCCAGCAGATCCTCCATGCTTGTCTTGGGGGTCTACTGGCCATGGTGCTTGAGAGTAAAATATCTTTAGCCGGTACTCATTGGCACGTTTGGGAACCTCCTGGCCACTTGCATCCTCTAGAAGATAGGTGTTATTTTTGAACTTTTGCTTTATCCTGAAGAAGGGGTCTTCCCAGCGTCGAAGAAGCTTCTTATCTAGCCATTTCTCCACACGGCCATCATACCTCATGACTAAGCTTCCTTGCTTGAGTTCTGGCTTCTTCTTCTTCTTCTTCTTCTTCGTGAGAGTGTCATGCCTTGCCTTGCACCGTTGTTGTGCAGCCTCCAAATTTTGAAGTGCCTGAAGTCGCCTCTCATCCAAGGTCTCCAGTTGTACTAGGCGTTGGGCATGTGTTTCTTCTTCATTATTCAAGCATGCAAAAGATGTGCGAAGACTTGTGATTTCCAATTCTATTTGGCAAAATAGCCTCCATTCCATAAACTAACTGAAAAGGTGTGAAACCAAGAGAGAGTTTGTGAGTTGTCCTATAGGCCCATAGGACCTTTGGCAAATGCACATCCCACTTTCTCTTCATAGTATCCACCACTAGCTTAGACAAAGATCCACAAAGTAGTCCATTAGTTTTTTCTACTAAACCATTACATGGGGGATAATAGGGAGTTGATAGAGCATGCTTTATTTTTAATTTCTGCACCAAAGCTTCAATTAAGTCATTCCTGAAAGATCTCCCCCCATCCATAAGGATTTCTAATGGGCACCCAAATCGGGCACATATGTATTCCCTGAGAAAGGATGCCACAGCCACTGCTTTATTATTGACCATGGCCTTTGCTTCTGCCCACCTTGTTTTATAATCTGTGACCACCAATATGTAATACTTCCCATGTGTGAGGAACAAGGAAGTGGGCCCACAAAATCTAATCCCCACTTTTCAAATGGACCATATGCTGGGATAGGGTTTAAGGGTCCGGGAACCAATTGCTTATGCCCATATGCCTGGCATACTTCACAGCTTCTGCACCACTCATAGACATCTTTACTGAGTCGAGGCCAATAATAACCTGTGTTAAGGATCCTCCGAGTTGTGTTGGCTGAGGCAAAGTGACCTAAACATTCATGACATAATTCCATAATCCTTTTAGATTCTTCTAGGCTCACTACCCTCCTAAGAATCTTATCCTTACCTTGCTTGTAAAGAACATCCCCTAGAATTGTGTAAGGATGAGCTTTCCTTGTAAGCCTTTTCTTCTGTTGAGGATTCAATCCAGGAGGGAAGTATCCTGTATCTAAATAGTGTTGAACATCTTGGAGTTCAGGCCAACCTGTATCCATTAATGCAAGAATAGTTACTTTGAAAGAAGCCAAAGTTTTAGTAGCCAATTCATTAGCCTTTTGATTATCCTTCCTGTTAACATGCACAAATTTACAAAACTCAAAAGCTTCTTTTAACTCCATTGCCCTTTTATACAATTCATGGAGATTAGGACTCCTTGCCTTATATTCTCCTTTCATTTGTCGGATGACCAATTGCGAATCCCCTTTAACCTCTACCTCTTTACTTCCATCTTTTATGCAATCTTCTAATCCCTAAATTAATGCATTGTATTCAGCCACATTATTTGATATAGCCTTTGGAAATTCCCCACCCTTGGCCCATACCTCTTTTCCTTCTGGATCAAATAAAACTATTCCCCCAACCCCACATTGCCTGGAAGGGCTAAAGGCTCCATCAAAATGCATAGTGAAAGCAGTTGGTGGTGTCTCCAAATCTTCATATACTTCTTCCTTTGTTCATGTTCCTTCTTCCTCTTCCTTCCTTGTAAGCAAATGTGCAAGAGAGGCCCTAGTGGTGTTTTCTGTAATAAAAGTGAAAGAGAATTCTTGAAGCTCGCAAATCCACTTTGCAAACTTCCCTCATGTAGGATTGGGTTTGCGGACCAAGAATTGTAAAGAAGGTTGAGATATGAGGAAGAAAAAATGGCAAGGTAACAAGTATGACCTGAACTTCTTTATTGCAAAAACAAGAGACAAACCACCTTTCTCCATTTCACCATACCTCTCCTCGACAATATTAGTGAGTTGTTGGCTTGTATAATACACTGGTTGCATATGCCCTTGCTCTCCCTTTTGCAAGAGTATAGCACCCACTGAATGTGATAAGACACTTGGGTTCACATAAAAGTCCTCCCCCACCACCTAGGAGGCTGCACAATTGGACTTTGACTCATGCATTCCTTGAGCAAACAAAAAGATTAAATTTGATCCAGCCCCCATTGGAAAGAAACATTTTCTTTGTCAACAGATTTATAGGATACATCTTCTCAGAGAACATGTCAACAAAGCGTTTGTAATACTTTGTTTTACCCAAAATCCTCCTTACCTCCCTTACATTGGTAGGTGGTGGGAGGGCCACAATTGCCTACACCTTCTCAAGATCCATCTCTATGCCTTCTTCTGAGATAACATATCCCAAGAGAACCACCTTCGTTCGTGCCAAGCGACATTTTCCAGGATTAAGACACCCTTTTGCATTATGAATACTTTGCAAGGCTAACCTCAACTTTTCCAAGTGATTCATGCGGCTTGAATAAATGCAAAAATCATCCCAAAAGACCCTTATAAACTTTCCCAAGTAAGGTGCAAATACTTTACTCATGAAGCGTTGAAAAGTTGCTCGTACATTGGTCAAGCCAAATGGCATCACCCTATAGGCATACACTCCCCAAGGGGTGGTGATAAATGAGGTTTTCCTTCGATCTTCTTCACAAATCCGGATTTGAAAGTATCCAGAGTATCCATCACACACTGAATACAACTCATGACCTGCAACTTGATCCAAAATCTCATCTTGAAAGGGTAAAGGATAATAATCCCTCTTTGTGCATGCATTTAGAGGGAAAAAGTCGACACACACATGCCATTTTTCACCCTTTTTGGGAGTGACTACAACTGGGAAAATCCACTCTGAATTCTCTATTGGAAAAATAAATCCGGCTTCAAGCAAATTAGTTACCTCATTCTTAAGCATTTCTGCTTGCTCTACTCCTCCCAAATGCCTTAGCCGCTGTACTACTGGCTTACTTTGGGTGTAAGATTCCTCCCCCGCCTCTCAAGATGTCCAGCATCTTCCCCTGTAATCAATCCCCTCTTCAGAAATATAAAAGATCTTGTCTCTGCGTGCCTATGTTGACATAGAGAGAGAAAATATTCTAGAGAGAGAATATTCAAATTTTGAATATTTTTAGATAGAAAAATTTCTCATATTATTAAAATGAATTCCCCTGAAACAGAAATTCAAAAAGAACTTTCCAATGTGCAATTGGAATTTTTTTGGAAATGGGTATAAAGAACCTTAGCCTAAGGGTCTAGATTTTCAGAAATTTTTAGATTATGGTCCAATTAAGGTTCCTATGGGCCAATAGCATCAATCCATGTGTAGGGAGGAGATAAATCAAATTTGTAAAAGAAGATACCCAAAAATGAGTAAATGCTCACATAAGATGAAGAGTTGACTATGTACAAGGTTTATTAGTAAGAAACTATGAGTAATATAAAAAATATGAGATATTTTGGGTATCCAAAAATGAGTAAATGCTCACATAAGATGAAGAGTTGACTATGTATAAGGTTTATTAGTAAGAAACTATGAGTAATATCAAAAATATGAGCATAAGATGAAGAGTTGACTATGTACAAGGTTTATTAGTAAGAAACTATGAGTAATATCAAAAAAATGAGATATTTTGGGTATCCAAAAATGAATAAATGCTCACATAAGATGAAGAGTTGAAAATGTTTAAGGTTTATTAGTAAAAAACTATGAGCAATATTAAAAATATGAGATATTTTGGGTATAATGATTCCATTTTGACACATATGTAAGGAAGGGGAGTCCATTAAAGGAGGTGCATATTTTACATGCTTGAATGAGTTTTAAACTCATAAATAATGTGATATTTTATCTCTCGTCTCTCCTAATTCAAGTCTAGTTGCAAAAAGTTAGCTCAACTGACCTAAAAATGGTCAAAAATTGACCAAACTGAGTTGAAAAATTCTAGAATCAGTTTGTTTGGTTAGGAGCTCACTTTTTCCTATAAATAGAGGCCTTCCCCTTTGTTGAAACTCAACAATGTTTTTAATGCATTGTTACTCTACTCCACCCAAGCCAAGAACTATGAATTTGTTAATAATTCATTAGTTTTTGACATTTCCCTCTTCCAAGGATTGGTGGCCACTCTTGTCCAAACAAGAGTTGAACCCTCAAACCATCAAGCCAAAGGAAAGCTATCAAAGTCATTAGTAAGTTGGTGATTCTTCTTTCTTTCAATTATTTTATGGATTTTTATGGTTTTAAATGGTTTTTATGCTTTATGTCTTCTCTAAAATGTTAGGCCTCATTACAAAAGGCATTCCCCTCTCTTCTCTAACAAAACCAACCATTCTCTATCCTCGGTGAATGGTTAATTGATTAATGTCAAGTTTTTATAATGATTAATTTATTATAAAAGTGTTATTTTTAGCATAATTGAATTTCATGCATAGAGGTATGCATAAAAGATGATTATTTTATTATAAAAGTGTTACTTTTAGCATAATTGAATTTCATGCATAGAGGTATGCATAAAAGATGAATATTTTATTTTAAAAGTGTTACTTTTAGCATAAATAAAATTCATGCATAGAGGTATGCATAAAAGATAATTATTTTATTATAAAAGTGTTATTTTTAGCATAATTGAATTTCATGCATAGAGGTATGCATAAAAGATGAATATTTTATTATAAAAGTGTTACTTTTAGCATAAATGAAATTCATACATAGAGGTATGCATAAAAGATGAATATTTTATTGTAAAAGTGTTACTTTTAGCATAAATGAAATTCATGCATAGAGGTATGCATAAAAGATGATTATTTTATTATAAAAGTATTACTTTTAGCATAATTGAATTTCATGCATAGAGATATGCATAAAAGATGAATATTTTATTGTAAAAGTGTTACTTTTAGCATAAATGAAATTCATGCATAGAGGTAGGCATAAAAGATGATTATTTTATCATAAAAGTGTTATTTTTAGCATAGTTGAATTTCATGCATAGAGATATGCATAAAAGATGATTATTTTATTATAAAAGTGTTACTTTTAGCATAATTGAATTTCATGCATAGAGGTATGCATAAAAGATAAATATTTTATTGTAAAAGTGTTACTTTTAGCATAAATAAAATTCATGCATAGAAGTATGCATAAAAGATGATTTTTTTATTATAAAAGTGTTATTTTAGCATAATTGAATTTCATGCATAGAGGTATGCATAAAAGATGATTATTTTATTATAAAAGTGTTACTTTTAGCATAATTGAAATTCATGCATAGAGGTATGCATAAAAGATGAATATTTTATTGTAAAAGTGTTACTTTTAGCATAAATGAAATTCATGCATAGAGGTATGCATAAAAGATGATTATTTTATCATAAAAGTATTACTTTTAGCATAATTGAATTTCATGCATAGAGGTATGCATAAAAGATGAATATTTTATTGTAAAAGTGTTACTTTTAGCATAAATGAAATTCATGCATAGAGGTATGCATAAAAGATGATTATTTTATTATAAAAGTGTTATTTTTAGCATAATTGAATTTCATGCATAGAGGTATGCATAAAAGATGATTATTTTATTATAAAAGTGTTACTTTTAGCATAATTGAATTTCATGCATAGAGGTATGCATAAAAGATAAATATTTTATTGTAAAAGTGTTACTTTTAGCATAAATGAAATTCATGCATAGAGGTATGCATAAAAGATATGGGAAGTGATAAGATGTGTATGGGATGAGGTAAGAAGTGTATGTGATTGGGATAAGATGTATATGGATTGTGATAGGGTGAGAATATGGATGTGAATGTGGATGGGTATGTATGGATGTATGCATGTAGATGTGGATGCATGAATGTGGATGTATGGATATGAATGTGGATGGGTATGTATGGATGTATGGATGTATGCATGTAGATGTGGATGCATGAATGTGGATGTATGGATATGAATGTGGATGGGTATGTATGGATGTATGAATGTGGATGTGGATGCATGGATGTGGATGTGGATGTGTATATATGGATGTATGCATGTAGATGTGGATGCATGAATATGGATGTATGGATGTGAATGTGGATGGATATATATGGATGTATGAATGTGGATGTGGATGCATGGATGTGAATGTGGATGTGTATATATGGATGTATGCATGTAGATGCGGATGTATGAATGTGGATGTGTATGTATGGATGTATGCATGTAAATATGGATGTATGAATGTGGATGTGGATGTATGGATGTGAATGTAGATGTGGATGTGGATGTATGGATGTGAATGTGGATGTGGATGTGGATGTGGATGTATGGATGTGAATGTAGATGTGTATGTATGGATGTATGCATGTAGATATGGATGTATGAATGTGGATGTGGATGTATGGATGTGAATGTGGATGTGGATGTGGATGTATGGATGTGAATGTGGATGTGTATGTATAGATGTATGCATATAGATATGGATGTATACATATAGATGTGGATGTATGGATGTGGATGTGGATGTATGGATGTGAATGTGGATGTGGATGTGGATGTATGGATGTGAATGTGGATGTGTATGTATGGATGTATGCATATAGATGTGGATGTATGAATATGGATGTGGATGTATGGATATGAATGTGGATGTGGATGTGGACGTATGGATGTGAATGTGGATGTGTGTATGCATGTAGATGTGGATGTATGAATGAGGATGTGAAAATGCATGTATGCATGGATGTGTATATAGAATAATGAATGTGAATGGGTATGGAAAATAATGTGTCGTTGATATGAGTGAATGGATGAGAATGAGTACATATGAATGGAATGTGGAATAAGTAATGTGGATTGAGGAGGTATAATATGGAAAGATGGAGTTCGATATAGAAACTGTATTTTGTGACTGTTTGTAAATGACTGTTTTATGTCAAGAATGCTGGGGAAGCATTTTGACCGTCTTATGGATTAAGGTCATGGAGACCTAACTGATAAAGTTGCAACTGTTGACGGAGAGTCAATGGTGGAGGACGTCTCGCGTAGCAAGGTCGGTCGAGGTCTTGACCAGCCTCGGTTCGATTTAAATGGTGAGCTTCCGGTACGGTGGATGAGGGACCAAAGAAGCGGCCTATGAGTGAAGCGCTAGGTCACCTGCGAAGGATCCTAGAGGGTGCTGACCGTACGGTGCTTGGGCTCTGGGTTGCCGAAGATACCCACATGTGCGTCGTGGAAGATATTGGAACAAGGAATAAGAGTTGTTTTCTGAAACCAGGCATGGATCTGATTGATTGACCTTGCTGGTCCTCAACGGATGAGTCCATGGCTCTTTTATATGGATCTGTGGGTTGATCTTGCTAATCTTCCACGGAGATTCCATTCTGTTATATGAATATATTGCCGGTTACTATGAGCTAGGAACTATGGAAAAGACCCCTGAGTGAACAGGTGGTAAGCGTTCTGGTTGCCAATGATGCCATAAGTACACCGATGATGAAAATAAAGATTCAACCAGAGACTTTGAGGATTGTCATCAGTGACATAATGGTTTCATTAAAGGATTGTTTAAAGTTAGCTGATGCTGAGAAAAAGGCAATATCATATTGGGTGTGTAAGTGGTGTGACTAGTTTTATGTTTGCATAAACTTCCGGCTAAGGGGCCTTGGAACTCTTTTCCTTGGTACCCGGGACAAAACCTAACCAAATTCCTAATTGGATCGCATCACTACAGTGGTTGGGCAGTTGGCTAACCCATGGGACTGGATGGGGTTAGGCTGGACTGATGGATCCGTAAATCGAGACTCAATTTTTGTTTTACTACGATAGATAAAGTAAATCCCGGATAGTAATTGTTCTATGGATAGGAATCACAACGGCTGTGCCTCTTGATGGGGAAAAAAGCGTTGATCCCAATGATCCAAGTGCAAGTTTCTTCCTTGATCCGACCGAGTATGTTTATAGGTGCAATCGGATCAGCGTGATCAGTAATGATCTTGACTACGTTAGAGTAAAAAGTTATCCTGGTGGAATCGCCCATGCTTTCCGGGTAAGGGAAGTTTTTTCGGATTCGGTCTTGGAAAAACCAACGGATTAGTCTCTTATCCGGATATCCGTGGGGACGAGGCCCCGAGTGTGGGACCCTGCCCCGTGCAAGATGTGCTACTTCCGCTGCTAGTACCCCGAATCACCGTTGCGCGGTGGGAATAGGGATCTCACAGTTGGTATCAGAGCAAATTGGCTAATAAAGATCAACTGAGAAGCCAAATATGTCAAAAATTTATCAAGAAGCACAAAAAGGTTGTAATTGTGTGATATAATTCATATAATTTGATATTCAAACTGAAAATTCGTAAATTAGTAATTGGGTCTTCAGATGGAAGTACCGCAATTCTATGGAACCCTGACTTGCTTGAGGCCTAGACATGATGGTATTTACCTTATAGTTCCAAGTATCATGACTACCCGTATATACCGAGGGTATAACTGCAGCTCTTTATCGACAGTATATACGAGTAAATCTAAGACTTGAAATTATAAGCATTAATGCTATCCAGATGATGATTTCGAATGTGGTTGATATGATTTTTAATTCTATTTGAGAACTGATGAATTGATTTGGATTCTGATTGAAAAATGATGATTCCTAAAAATTGGTTAAAATGTAATAAGCTGAGCGAAACCTCAATGAGGATGAATGGGACGAGTCCCTGTGATGATATTCATAACTAGAATGATGATAATGATTTCAACAAATCACTATGAGATTAGTGGATTGTGCTGTCGAATTGCTACTGTTAACACTTTCGACACGGTAGATCAAGTTAAGGAATGACAAATTAAGAACTTGCTTGACTGAAATTCCCGTGGAAAAATGTTCAAAAAGAAATTTTTCGGTCTAATGGGCCATTATCGTGTTAAAGATATGAATGATATGATTTGAATGAATTGTTATTTAATGATGAGTTCTATATAAGGGATATTTATCCTCGTATTCTGTTGGGTTGACCAGAATATAAAAAACCCCAGAATAAATTGGATCTTAAGAAAAAGAGTTGTCCTCTACTTTGCGAGATGAGGACATCTCGCACTTTTTAAGTGGGGTAGAATGTAAGATTCCTCCCCAGCCTTCGAGGTATGCAGGAGTAAAAACCTCCCTTTCTGATCTTATAATTATTCCCTCTCTAAAATAAAAGAAAAATTCTGTTTAAAAAAAGGAAGACCCTTTTCCTAGAATACTTCTCAGGAGTCCCACCTGTTTTAAGGATTCAGAACAATGAGTTCAGAAGTAAAAATCGGTGTTTTGGATACCAAGGTTTTGGTCTTCATTCGAGTACGGCCCAAAAGAAGTTCTTTATCTCTTGGGGAGTATAAGAAGTTATCCCCCAGATATTGTGAGCCTTATCTGAATTTAAGGAAAGTAAGTGACTTAGCTTACGAGCTTCTTTTATCTCCTCATCTCAAAGTTCATAATGTATTTCATGTAAGCCTTCTATAGAATTATGTGCCAAACCCAAATCATGGAAAGATGGTAAAACTTCAGTGGCAAGATACCCCGTTGGCTTCTAGGTTACGCTAGCTCCTTCCTTTATATAAGTCGTAACTTTTACTTGTTGCTCACAGTAATCTTACTTCCATTGATCTCCTTTCTTTCTTAATCTCCCTCATGGCTTGGCAGCAGGAATTGGTTTTATCCATGATGATTTCTCACCTTCACGATGCAAGCGAGTCTGTGAAGAAGGATTTTATAGAACTGTATGAGCGCTCACTTTTCCCTCACTTGGGAACTTCTGTAGCTCAGACCAAATGGCGGACCTGTCGAGATATAACTAGGGTAACACCGTGGGGGCGACAGCACTTTCGTAACAATATCCGCTTGGCTATGGTTATTGAAGCCTTGGGTTTGGGTCCCCGATACTACTGTGTGAGATGAGATCAAGGCATGGTGGATTTTCTGAGCGGGTCTTCTTACTCGCGTGTTTTCTTCCTCACTAGAAGATATGTCTTTATCCCGTTTTTGGCTTGCCTCTCCGAGGTCCTTTTAATAGGTCACCTCATACCAGTGAGATAGGTGCTGCAATAACCCGCCGAATTATTCCCATAGATGAATTACCTTATACGTGTGCAGCTTGTGAGTGCTGCTTTTGTGACCATATGATGGACGGGCTTATGGAAGTGTAAAAAAAGAGACTTTTCTTGGTGGTTAATCTTAATTAAAATTTTCTCTCAGTCTCATATTCGTGCATCTTGCGAAATTGCCCCCAGTTCGCGAGATGAGGGCATCTCGCGTTTTTCAAGTGGGAGAGAATGTAAGATTCCTCCCCAGCCTCTCAAGATATCCAGCATCTTCCCCTGTAATCAATCCCCTCTTCAGAAATATAAAAGATCTTGTCTCTACCTATGTTGACATAGAGAGAGAAAATATTCTAGAGAAAGAATATTCAGATTTTGAATATTTTTAGATAGAAAAATTTCTCATATATTAAAATTAATTCCCCTGAAACAGAAATTCAAAAAGAACTTTCCAATGTGCAATTGGAATTTTTTTGGAAATGGGTATAAAGGACCTTAGCCTAAGGGTCTAGATTTTCAGAAATTTTTGGATTATGGTCCAATTACAGTTCCTATGGGCCAATAGCATCAATCCATGTGTAGGGAGGAGATAAATCCAATTTGTAAAAGAAGATACCCAAAAATGAGTAAGTCTCACATAAGATGAAGAGTTGACTATGTACAAGGTTTATTAGTAAGAAACTATGAGTAATATAAAAAATATGAGATATTTTGGGTATCCAAAAATGAGTAAATGCTCACATAAGATGAAGAGTTGACTATGTACAAGGTTTATTAGTAAGAAACTATGAGTAATATCAAAAATATGAGCATAAGATGAAGAGTTGACTATGTACAAGGTTTATTAGTAAGAAACTATGAGTAATATCAAAAAAATGAGATATTTTGGGTATCCAAAAATGAATAAATGCTCACATAAGATGAAGAGTTGAAAATGTTTAAGGTTTATTAGTAAAAAACTATGAGCAATATTAAAAATATGAGATATTTTGGGTATAATGATTCCATTTTGACACATATGTAAGGAAGGGGAGTCCATTAAAGGAGGTGCATATTTTACATGCTTGAATGAGTTTTAAACTCATAAATAATGTGATATTTTATCTCTCCTCTCTCCTAATTCAAGTCTAGTTGCAAAAAGTTAGCTCAACTGACCTAAAAATGGTCAAAAATTAACCAAACTGAGTTGAAAAATTCTAGAATCAGTTTGTTTGGTTAGGAGCTCACTTTTTTCTATAAATAGAGGCCTTCCCCTTTGTTGAAACTCAACAATGTTTTTAATGCATTGTTACTCTACAAGCCAAGAACTATGAATTTGTTAATAATTCATTAGTTTTTGACATTTCCCTCTTCCAAAGATTGGTGGCCACTCTTGTCCAAACAAGAGTTGAACCCTCAAACCATCAAGCCAAAGGAAAGCTATCAAAGTCATTAGTAAGTTGGTGATTCTTCTTTCTTTCAATTATTTTATGGATTTTTATGGTTTTAAATGGTTTTTATGCTTTATGTCTTCTCTATAATGTTAGGCCTCATTACAAAAGGCATTCCCCTCTCTTCTCTAACAAAACCAACCATTCTCTATCCTAGGTGAATGGTTAATTGATTAATGTCAAGTTTTTATAATGATTAATTTATTATAAAAGTGTTATTTTTAGCATAATTGAATTTCATGCATAGAGGTATGCATAAAAGATGATTATTTTATTATAAAAGTGTTACTTTTAGCATAATTGAATTTCATGCATAGAGGTATGCATAAAGGATGAATATTTTATTGTAAAAGTGTTACTTTTAGCATAAATAAAATTCATGCATAGAGGTATGCATAAAAGATGATTATTTTATTATAAAAGTGTTATTTTTAGCATAATTGAATTTCATGCATAGAGGTATGCATAAAAGATGATTATTTTATTATAAAAGGTTACTTTTAGTATAATTGAATTTCATGCATAGAGGTATGCATAAAAGATGAATATTTTATTGTAAAAGTGTTACTTTTAGCATAAATGAAATTCATGCATAGAGGTATGCATAAAAGATGATTATTTTATTATGAAAGTATTACTTTTAGCATAATTGAATTTCATGCATAGAGGTATGCATAAAAGATGAATATTTTATTGTAAAAGTGTTACTTTTAGCATAAATGAAATTCATGCATAGAGGTAGGCATAAAAGATGATTATTTTATTATAAAAGTGTTATTTTTAGCATAATTGAATTTCATGCATAGAGGTATGCATAAAAGATGATTATTTTATTATAAAAGTGTTACTTTTAGCATAATTGAATTTCATGCATAAAGGTATGCATAAAAGATGAATATTTTATTGTAAAAGTGTTACTTTTAGCATAAATAAAATTCATGCATAGAGATATGCATAAAAGATGATTTTTTTATTATAAAAGTGTTATTTTAGCATAATTGAATTTCATGCATAGAGGTATGCATAAAAGATGATTATTTTATTATAAAAGTGTTACTTTTAGCATAATTGAATTTCATGCATAGAGGTTTGCATAAAAGATGAATATTTTATTGTAAAAGTGTTACTTTTAGCATAAATAAAATTCATGCATAGAGGTATGTATAAAAGATGATTATTTTATCATAAAAGTATTACTTTTAGCATAATTAAATTTCTTGCATAGAGGTATGCATAAAAGATGAATATTTTATTGTAAAAGTGTTACTTTTAGCATAAATGAAATTCATGCATAGAGGTATGCATAAAAGATGATTATTTTATTATAAAAGTGTTATTTTTAGCATAATTGAATTTCATGCATAGAGGTATGCATAAAAGATGATTATTTTATTATAAAAGTGTTACTTTTAGCATAATTAAATTTCATGCATAGAGGTATGCATAAAAGATGAATATTTTATTGTAAAAGTGTTACTTTTAGCATAAATGAAATTCATGCAGAGGTATGCATAAAAGATATGGGAAGTGATAAGATGTGTATGGGATGAGGTAAGAAAGGTATGTGATTGGGATAAGATGTATATGGGTTGTGATAGGGTGAGAATATGGATGTGAATGTGGATGGGTATGTATGGATGTATGCATGTAGATGTGGATGCATGAATGTGGATGTATGGATATGAATGTGGATGGGTATGTATGGATGTATGAATGTGGATGTGGATGCATGGATGTGAATGTGGATGTGTATATATGGATGTATGCATGTAGATGTGGATGCATGAATGTGGATGTATGGATGTGAATGTGGATGGGTATGTATGGATGTATGAATGTGGATGTGAATACATGGATGTGAATGTGGATGTGTATATATAGATGTATGCATGTAGATGCAGATGTATGAATGTGGATGTGAATGTGGATGTGGATGTGGATGTATGGATGTGAATGTGGATGTGTATGTATGGATCTATGCATGTAAATGTGGATGTATGAATGTGGATGTGGATGTATGGATGTGAATGTGGATGTGTATGTATGGATGTATGCATGTAGATGTGGATGTATGAATGTGGATGTGGATGTATGGATGTGAATGTGGATGTGGATGTGGATGTATGGATGTGAATGTAGATGTGTATGTGTGGATGTATGCATGTAGATATGGATGTATGAATGTGGATGTGGATGTATGGATGTGAATGTGGATGCGGATGTGGATGTATGGATGTGAATGTGGATGTGTATATATGGATGTATGCATGTAGATATGGATGTATGCATATAGATGTGGATGTATGAATGTGGATGTGGATGTATGGATGTGGATGTGGATGTATGGATGTGAATGTGGATGTGTATGTATGAATGTGGATGTGGATGTATGGATATGAATGTGGATGTGGATGTGGATGTATGGATGTGAATGTGGATGTGTGTATGCATGTAGATGTGGATGTATGAATGAGGATGTGAAAATGCATGTATACATGGATGTGTATATAGAATAATGAATGTGAATGGGTATGGGTATGGGAAATAATGTGTCATTGATATGAGTGAATGGATGAGAATGAGTACATATGAATGGAATGTGGAATAAGTAATGTGGATTGAGGAGGTATAATATGGAAAGACGGAGTTCGATATAGAAATTGTATTTTGTGACTGTTTGTAAATGACTGTTTTATGTCAAGAATGCTGGGGAAACATTTTGACCGTCTTATGGATTAAGGTCATGGAGACCTAACTGATAAAGTTGCAACTGTGAGACGGAGAGTCAATGGAGGACGTCTCGCGTAGCAAGGTCGACCGAGGTCTTGACCAGCCTCGGTTCGATTTAAATGGTGAGCTTCCAGTACGGTGGATGAGGGACCAAAGAAGCGGCCTATGAGTGAAGCGCTAGGTCACTTGCGAAGGGGGTGCTGACCATACGGTGCTCGGGCTCTGGGTCGCCGAAGATACCCACACGTGCGTCGTGGAAGATATTGGAACAAGGAATAAGAGTTGTTTTCTGAAACCGGGCATGGATCTGGTTGATTGACCTTGCTGGTCCTCAACGGATGAGTCCATGGCTCTTTTATATGGATCTGTGGGTTGATCTTGCTGATCTTCCACGGAGATTCCATTCTGTTATATGAATATATTGCCGGTTATTACTATGAGCTAGGAACTATGGAAAAGACCCCTGAGTGAACAGGTGGTAAGCATTCTGGTTGCCAATGATGCCATAAGTACACCGATGAATGAATGACTGGAAATAAAGATTCAACCAGAGACTCAATTTTTCTTACTACGATAGATAAAGTAAATCCCGGATAGTAATTGTTCTATGGATAGGAATCAACGGCTATGCCTCTTGATGGGGGAAAAAGCATTGATCCCAATGATCCAAGTGCAAGTTTCTTCCTTGATCCGACCAAGTATGTTTATAGGTGCAGTCGGATCAGCGTGATCAGTAATGATCTTGACTACGTTAGAGTAAAAAGTTATCCTGGTGGAATCGCCCGTGCTCTCCGGGTAAGGGAAGTTTTTTCGGGTTCGGTTTTGGAAAAACCGACGGATTAGTCTCTTGTCCGGATATCCGTGGACGAGGCCCTGAGTGTGGGACCCTGCCCCGCGCAAGATGTGCTACTTCCGCTGCGCTAGTACCCCGAATCCGTTGCGCGGTGGGAACAGGGATCTCACATTGGGGCTTGAGATCAATCTTGTGCTCTACTAGGGTGACTTGGCGTACTTGTGAGTAGTTGTTTGCAAAAAGGTTAGGAAATCCATCCAACATTTTTAAGTAATTCTCCCTTTCAGTATCTGCTGCTATGGATTCATCAAGAAGAAGTTCATTCTGTTGGTGAAGACTAGTGAGGTCCACATCTCCTTTCTTGAACATGGTTGAAGAAGCTTCCCCTTCCAAGGCTCCATTGTCTTCAGCATCCCCTCGATCCAGGGAAAGACCAAATGCAACTCCCTCCACCTCCCCTTATGAGATAGAATCCTCGGAGCTACCACTTGTCTCCTCTTCATCGGATGACTCTGACTTTGAACTTTTGGAAGTTGAAGGTTCACCTCTTATCACTTTCTTGCAATGACTCTTGATGTTGTAGTGGACTTTCTCTATTCTCACCTTGTAGAATAAGATCACCTGTCTCCCACTTTTGAATTGCCTTCACTTGGCGAAGCCATGGCCTACCCAATATCAATGGGTAAGCCCTAGCATCAGGCTTTGTAGGAATGACCTGGAAAGTTGTAAGCACAGAAATACCACATACATCCACTCCTAAATTCCTGACAATTCCTAAGGTTTTCACCCTAGTATTATCAGTAAGTTTGATGCGATAAGGAGAGTTAGTAGAAGATAACTTTAAATCGGCATCTTTCATTGTTTTTTCACTCATGACATTGATTGACGCACCTCCATCAATGTATGCATTAGATATTGTTTATCCCTCAATGCTGACATCAATCACAGGCACATCATCTCCTACATCAATATCCACCTTTTGAGCCATAGGAGTACCATTATCCCTCTTCTTCTTTTTCTTAGATTCCCTTGTGCTAGCCAGCTTACCCCATTCCTTTCTGAGCTTTGGAGAGAGTGCCAAAAGCTGCCCAAATGTGATTTGTGCCGTTTTCTCCCTAAGATCTGTTAAGAGGTCATAACTAAGAGATCCTTGTCCACAAGAGGAAAGTCAGATTGTCCAATTTTTCTCCTAGACGACTTCTTCTTTTTCTTATTTTTCTCTTCTTCTTCTTCTTATTTTTCTCCTCTTGTTCAGATTTATCTTCTTGTTCTTCTTCTTCTTGGCTCCTAGTTTTACAACCCCTTTTTTCCATTAATGGCATCAATGTTTCCTCTTCTTCTTCTGAGCATGTTTCCTCTAAAAGTGCTAAACTTTTATCCTCTCTTTTCCTTAATTTTGGACACTCTGTGAGATAGTGCCCCTTCTCTTGACATTCATAGCATGTGACACTACTTCTATCCCTAGGTTTATCCTCAACTCATGGAACCCTAGGTGGCCTTGCGTTGACTAAGTGTAACTTCAAATCAGCAAATTCAGCCATAAGTTGTGCAATGTTATGATCCAAGGATGGAGCTTGTACCTAAGATGTTGAGGCTATCTCTACTTGTGGTGGGGTCGACACACTCACAGAGAAGATTGAAATGTGGACTCAATATGAAGAGTGGCCTCCTTCTTCAAAAAGCAATACGAAGAGCCTCTTTAAAATTAGTGGGATCTTTGCTAAGAACTTTTCCATGCAAGCGGGGATCCAAAGCCATGATAAACGTGCTCATCTTAAGGTGCTCCATTGCTAAAGAACTCTTTGAATCTCTCATAGAAGGTGAAAAAGAAGAAGCAACAACATGTAAAGCAGCTTGTTGATATTTGATGAACAAGGCTTCATACCTCACTGAAAAGGCAGAAACTGACTCTCCTTCCTTTTGAAAAATCTGATCCAATTGCAATAGTAAAGCATTTGGTGACTCCACTGTCCCAAATCTCTCCTTCATTGCTTTAGTCAACCTTTCCCAATCATTCTTAGACTCCTCTGGTGGCAAAGCCTCATGCCAAGCTAAGGCCACACCCTCCAAGAAATCTGGAAGTATTTCTGCCCTCTCCTTCATAGACCAACCCATCAAGCAACATGCTCGGTTAAACTCTCGGAGATAACTCCCTGGGTCTTCTCTTTCCGATCCTTGAAACACCGGAATGTTGAACATCTTGCACCAAAAGATGAGTAGGAACAAGAAAAATTTACTTATTTCAAAATAACTTTTCTTTAATCATGCGGGACCTTGAGGTTAAAATAGAATAATTCTAAGTAAAACCTGCCCGTCAACTCCACCAAAAGATGTGACACAAAGTTGGGGTTTTGACTTCGGTCACCTCCCTTTCTCTCCCTAGATAAAGATAAACACATCAAAGGTGAGATCATAATTCATGGAAGGAAAGATGAAAGGCTCAGGAGAAGCAAGAATTTCTGCCAGTCTTGTAGCTCCAAACAAGAAGGCCATTCTTTGTTGGAAGAAAATCTTCCAACTCAGGATTATGTGAACGGAAACATACGGGGAATGTTGGTAAGGTTCATCCATTTGAATTGGGCGATTTGGACGGAACATCTTAAAGTAAAAGAATATAGCAATCACTTACAAGAGGATTAGATACATGGGATTTACTTTTTGATAAGAGATTAAGAGGAATTAATCATTATTAAGAAGAAATAATGACCAAAATTCTATAAAAAACAGAGAATTTGAGAGATGTGGAAAATAGTTGGTCAAAAAAATCCTCATTATGATCACTTAAACTAGATTATCCCTTGTTATAGCATTGCTAGGACTCTTGTAGTAGACGCACTAATGAAGATCCCTCTTTGTAGTCCAAATTATGGGTAAAGAACCATCAAAACATATGCTGAAAGATTTTCTTTAAACTTTGGTAAGGAGATAAAGAAGGTAATCAACCTATACTTCTTTCTTGATCTTTTTAGTGTACCTATAGCGGACTCAGTTGCCCGATGTGTCAGCACACTAAAGATCACTAGGGTCCTCTCTAGGGCAGTATACCCTTAGGAGGCTTGTAAGATTCCTCCCTTTGGCTTTTCAGGTGTGTAGGTGTAAAAACCTCCCCTTCTAATCTTATAATTATTCCCCTCTTTGAAATAAAAGAAAGATCATGTTCTACCTTGTTTTGGCCTAGAGAGAGAAAATGTCTAGAGGAAGGTAATTCAAAATTGAGATATTTTTGGATATAAAAATCCTCCTAGTGTCTAAAATGGTTTCCCCTTAAACATATATTCAAAAAGAAATTTCCAATGTGCAATTGGAATAAATTGAAATCAGGTAAAAAGGACCTTAGTCTAAGGGTCCAGATTTTTTGAAATTTTTAAATTAAGGTTCCTATGGACCAAGTAGATTAATCCAAATGTAGGGAGGAGATAAATTAAAGAAGAAAAGGAAATCCCCCCAAAAATGAGTAAATACTCACATAAGATGAAGAGTTGACTAAGGATAAGGTTATTAGTTAAAAAAGAAGAGATATTTAGAAGAAATGATGCATTTTTGACACCTCAGTGTGGGGGAATTTTCCTCATGAAGGAGGCACCTATTTCACATGTGTGGTTGAGTTTAAAACTGACAAATAATGAGATATTTTCATCTCTCCTCTCTCCTGCTTTAACTAGATCCAAAAAGTAAGCTAAACTGACCTAAAAATGGTCAAAAATTGACCAAACTGATTTGGAAAATTATAGAATCAGTTTGCTTGGTTAGAGGCTCACTTTTTCCTATAAATGAAGCCTCCCCCTTTGTAAATGGTTAATAGTGTTTTATGCACTGTTACTCTACTCCTTTTCCAGAGCCAAAAACAGTGAATTTATTGATAATTCATTAGTTTTTGACCATTTCCTCTTCAAAGGAATTGGTGGCCACTCTTGTTGCAAACAAGAGTAGATATCTCAAACCATCAAGCCAAAGGAAAGCTCACAAAAATTCATGTAAGCTAGAAATCCTACTTTTTCTTTATTCCATTTAATGATTTTCTAATTTTTATTTTCTTTAAAATAAAAAATGATGCTATGCCTTGTTGAAAAGGCTTTCCCCCTCTCTTCATTCTTGAATTCAGCCTTTCTTTATCCTAGATGTGTAATCAAATTGTTAGAATTAAACTTTTCATATTGTTTCTCTTTAAAAAGTGGAATTTGGTTAGTTTAGAATGCTTTAAACCATTTGGGATAATTTCTAAGTAACTTGAGAATGAAAAAAATTAAAAAATGGTCAGCCATACAAAGGAGGTTATGGCAAAATTTTCTTAAATTTTGTGAAATAAGTTTTATCTTTTATTATTCAAAAAGAGTAATCCCCACCGCTTGTGTATTCTAAAAGTGTTATTTTTATTCTATGCATAGAAAAATGCATATTAGAAATATTTTTATAATAAAAGTGTTATTTTTATTAGAATTAATTTCTATGCATAGAAAGATGCATATTGGGAATATTTTGATTATAAAAGTGTTACTTTCATCAAAATTAATTTTTATGCATAAAAGATTTTTTTAATTATAAAAGTGTCACTTTCATTAGAATTGAATTTATGCATATTTTTTTTTTAAAGCGTTACTTTCATCAAATTTTGATTTTATGCATAGAAAGATGCATAAAGAAATTTATTTTTATTTCAAAAGAGTTATTCTCATCAATTTTGATTTTATGCATAGAAAGATGCATAAAGAAATTTTTTTTTTTTCAAAAGAGTTAGTCTCATCAATTTTGATTTTATGCATAGAAAGATGCATAAAAGATTTATTTTTATTTCGAAAGTGTTATTCTCCTTAAAATTGAATTTATGCATAAATGGATTTTTATAAAAGTGTTATTTCCCAACTGAAGTTGCTCTTATGCATAAATAGATGCGTAAAGAATCTTTATATCAAAAATAAGAATTCTCTTACATTCTATAAATAGATGTGATATGAATCAGATAGCTGAGAATGAATAGAGGATGGATGTGATGAGAATAGAAGTGATGAGAATGAGAGGTAAATAGATGTGATGAGATGGGATGCAAATCAGATAGATGGGAATGAATGGATGGATGTATGTGCTGAGAATAAAAGTGATGAGAATGAGAGGTAAATAGATGTGATGAGATGGGAATGAATGGATGGATGGATGTGATGAGAATAGAAGTGATGAGAATGAGAGGTAAATAGATGTGATGAGATGGGATGCGAATCAGATAGATGGGAATGAATGGATGGATGGATGTGATGAGAATAGAAGTGATGAGAATGAGAGGTAAATAGATGTGATGAGATGGGATGCGAATCAAATAGATGGGAAAGAATGAGAGGTAAATAGATGTGATGAGATGGGATGCGAATCAAATAGATGGGAAAGAATGGATGGATGTGATGAGAATAGAAGTGATGAGAATGAAAGGTAAATAGATGTGATGATATGTGATACAAATCAGATAAATGTGAATGAATAGATGACATGTGATGTCATGTGAGTCAGGATGTAAATGAATGATATAGGATGTGAATTAATGTGATAACATGTGAAGCGAGATGTGAATGAACGATAAGGGACGTGAATAAATGTGATAACATGTGAATCGGGATGTGAATGAACGATAAGGGACGTGAATGAATGTGTTAGCATGTGAATTGGGATGTGAATGAATGAGATGTGATGTGAAATGGATGTGATAAGATGTGATGTAAACTGGATAGATGTTAATGTATGTGAAGTGATGAGATGTATGGGTAGATGCAAGTAGATGTGATCTGATGAGGATAAATGAGGAAATAAGTGATGAGTTACAAAAAGATGTGATTAGATGAGAATGGGAATACTTATGAAATGAATGTGGATTGATGTGGAGTGATGTGTGGGTAATGTGGATTGATGTGGATGGATGAGTGGATAATGTGGATTGATGTGGATGATGTGGATGGATGTATGGATGATGTGGATTGATGTGTGGGTAATGTGGATTGACGTATGGATTGATGTGGATGGATGAGTGGATAATGTGGATTGATGTGGATGGATGTATGGATGATGTGGATTGATGTGTGGGTAATGTGGATTGACATGTGGATTGATGTGGATGGATGAGTGGATGATGTGGATTGATGTGGATGGATGAGTGGATGATGTGGATGGATGTATGGATGATATGGATTTATGTGTGGGTAATGTGGATTGACGTGAATGGATGTATGGATGATGTGGATTTATGTGTGGATAATGTGGATTGATGTGGATGGATGTATGGATGATGTGGATTGACGTGTGGATTGATGTCGATGGATGTATGGAAGATGTGGATGGATGTGTGGATAATGTGGATTGATCTGGATGGATGTATGGATTGATGTGGATGGATGTATAGATGATGTGGATTGGTGTGGATGATGTGGATGGATGTATGGATTATGTGGATTGATGTGTGGATGTGATTCGATGTGGGAATGATATGATGTGATAGGGATTGATGAAAAAAAATTGTGGGAAGATGAGAAAAGATGGGGACTAATGTGAAAGGATGTGGAGTGATGAGAAAAAATGAAAATATTGTTGGAATTGTATTTGTATGTGAAATTTATTTTTAAATGACTGTTTTATGTCAAGAATGCTGGGGAAGCATTTTGACCGTCTTGTGAATAAGGTCGTGGAGACCTATCTATTAAAGTTGCAACTACTGACGAAGAGTCAACGGAGGACGTCTCGCATAGCAAGGTCGGTCGAGGTCTTGACCAGCCTCGGTTTAATTTAAATGGTGAGCTTCCAGTGGTACAGTGGATGAGGGACCAAGGAAGCGGCCTATGAGTGAAGCGCTAGGTCACCTGCGAAGAATCCTAGAGGGTGTTGACCATACGGTGCTTGGGTCGTCGAAGATACCCACACGTACATCGGGGAAGATATTGGAACAAGGAGTAAGAGTTGTTTTCTGAATTCGGGCATGGATCTGGTTGGTTGACCTTGCTGGTCCTCCGGATGAGTCCATGGCTCTTTTATATGGATCCATTGGTTGATCTTGCTGATCTTCAACGGAGATTCCATTTTGATATGTGAATATATTGCCGGTTACTATGAGCTAGGAACTATGGAAAAGGCCCCTGAGTGAATAGGTGGTGAGCGTTTTGGTTGCGAATGATGCCATAGGTGGTGAGCGTTTTGGTTGCGAATGATGCCATAGGTACACCGATTGAAGGAATGATTGGAAATAAGGATTCAACCGGAGATTTTAAGGATTGTGATCAGTGACACAATGGTTTCATTAAATGATTGTTTTAAAGATAGCTGATGCTGAGAAAAAGGCAATTTCATATTGGGTGTGTAAGTGGTGTGACTAGTTTTAAGTTTGCATGAATATCCGGCTAGGGGGCCTGGGAACTCTTTTCCCTGGTACCCGAGAAAAAAAACCTAACCAAATTCTCAATTGGATCCCATCATTACAGTGGTTGGGTGGTTGGCTAACCCACGGGACTGGATGGGGTTAGGTTGGACTGATGGATCCTTAAATTGAGACACAATTCTATTATGGTACGATAGATGAAGTAAATCCCGGACAAAAATTGTTCTATGGAAAAGAATCAACGGCTGTGCCTCTCAATGAGGAAAAAAGCATTGGTCTCTATGATCCAAGTGTAATCTTTTTCCTGATTTGACTTGGGACTTACGGGTTTGGTTAGATCAGTTCAGTTAGTTAAGGCTTTTGACTACGTTAGAGAAAATTTATCCTGGAGGAATCGCCCATGCTTTCCGGGCAAGGGAAGTTTTTCCGGGATCGATTTTGGAAGATCTGATGGATTAGTCTCTTGTCCGGATATCCGTGGGGTGAGGCCCTGAGTGTGAGACCCTGCCCCGTGCAAGAACTGCTACTTCCGCTGCTAGAACTCCTGAATTCGTTGCGCAGTGGGGATCACAGCTGGTATCAGAGCGAATTGGCTAATGAGAATCAACCGAGAAGCCAAAAATGTCAAAAATTTATGAAGAAGCAATGTGTGAAAAAAATTCATACGAATTGATATTCAAATTGAAATTCGTAAATTAGTAATTGGGTCTTCAGATGGAAGTACCACAATTGTATGGAATCCCAGACTTTCTTGAGGCCTAGACATGATGGTATTTACCTTATAGTTCCAAGGACCGTGACTACCCGTATATACCGAAGGTATAACTGCAGCTCTTTTACTGGTAGTATATACGAGTAAATCTAAAACTTGAAATTATAAGCATTAATACTATCCAGATGATGAATTCGAATGTGGTTGATATGATTTTAAATTCTGGTTGAGAACTGATGAGTTGATTTGGATTCTGATTGAAAAATGAAGATTCTTGAATTTTGGTTGAAATGTAATAAACTAAGCAAAACCACAATGAGGATGAATGGGACAAGTCCCTATGATGTTCGTAGCTGGAATAACGTTAATGACTTCAGCAAATCACTATGAGATTAGTGGATTGTGCTGGCAGATTGCTGCTGTTAACACTTGACCCAGTGGATTGTGCTGGTAGATTGCTACTGTTAACACTTGACCCAATGGATCAAGTTAAGGGATATCAAATTAAAAATCTATATAATTGAAAATTTCCATGAAGGACTGTTTAGATAGAAAATTCAGTCTAATGGACCATTATTGTGATAAGGATTTGAATGATACGATCTAAGTGAATTATTATCTGATGATGAGTTTTATATAAGGGATCTTTACCCAGGATTCTGTTGGGTTCACCAGACTATAAGAAACCCCAGAATCAGTTGGATCTTAAGGAAAAGAGTTTTATATAAGGGATATTTATCCCAGGATTCTGTTGGGTTCACCAGACTATAAGGAACCCCAGAATCAGTTGGATCTTAAGGAAAAGAGTTCTCCTCTAATTTTGCGAGATGAGGACATCTCGCGTTTTTTAAGTCGGGTAGGATGTAAGATTCCTCCCTCCAGCTTTTGAGGTGTGCAGGTGTAAAAACCTCCCCTTTTGATCTTATAATTTTTTCCCTCTCTGAAATAAAAGAAAGATCTTGTTTTACCCTGTTTTGGCCTAGAGAGAGAAAATATCTAGAGGGAGGTAATTCAAAATTGAGATATTTTTGGATATAAAAATCCTCCTAGTGTCTAAAATGGTTTCCCCTGAGACAGATATTCAAAAAGAAATTTCCAATGTGCAATTGGAATAAATTGAAATCAGGTAAAAAGGACCTTAGCCTAAGGGTCTAGATTTCAAGAGAGTTATTCTCATCAATTTTTATTTTATGCATAGAAAGATACATAAAGAAATTTATTTTTATTTCAAAAGAGTTAGTCTCATCAATTTTGATTTTATGAATAGATAGATGCATAAAGAAATTAATTTTTATTCTCATCAATTTTGATTTTATGCATAGAAAGATGCATAAAGAAATTTATTTTTATTTCAAAAGAGTTGTTCTCATCAATTTTGATTTTATGCATAGAAAGATGCATAAAGAAATTTATTTTTATTTCAAAAGAGTTATTCTCATCAATTTTGATTTCATGCATAGAAATATGCATAAAAGAATTATTTTTATTTCGAAAGTGTTATTCTCCTTAAAATTGAATTTATGCATAAATAGATGCATAAACGGATTTTTATAAAAGTGTTATTTTCCACTGAAGTTGTTCTTATGCATAAATAGATGCGTAAAGAATATTTATATCAAAAATAATAATTCTCTTACATTCTATAAATAGATGTGATAAGATGTGATATGAATCAGATAGATGAGAATGAATAGAGGATGGATGTGATGAGAATAGAAGTGATGAGAATGAGAGGTAAATAGATGTGATGAGATGGGATGCGAATCAGATAGATGGGAATGAATGGATGGATGGATGTGATGAGAATAGAAGTGATGAGAATGAGAGGTAAATAGATGTGATGAGATGGGATGCGAATCAGATAGATGGGAAAGAATGGATGGATGGATGTGATGAGAATAGAAGTAATGAGAATGAGAGGTAAATAGATGTGATGAGATGGGATGCAAATCATCAGATAGATGGGAAAGAATGGATGGATGGATGTGATGAGAATAGAAGTGATGAGAATGAGAGGTAAATAGATGTGATGAGATGGGATGCGAATCAGATAGATGGGAATGAATGGATGGATGGATGTGATGAGAATAGAAGTGTTGAGAATGAGAGGTAAATAGATGTGATGAGATGGGATGCAAATTAGATAGATGGGAATGAATGGATGGATGGATGTGATGAGAATAGAAGTGATGAGAATGAGAGGTAAATAGATGTGATGAGATGGGATGCGAATCAGATAGATGGGAAAGAATTGATGGATGGATGTGATGAGAATGAAAGGTAAATAGATGTGATGATATGTGAAGTAAGCCAGTGGTACAGCGGCTAAGGCGTTTGGGAGGAATAGTGCAAGCGGCAGTGCTTAAGAATGAGGTAACTAATTTGCTTGAAGCCGGATTTATTTTTCCAGTAGAGAATTTAGAGTGGATTTTCCCAGTTGTAGTCACTCCCAAAAAGGGTGGAAAATGGCGTGTGTGTGTGGACTTTCGCCCTCTGAATGCATGCACAAAGAGGGATTATTATCCTCTACCCTTTCAAGATGAGATTTTGGATCAAGTTGCAGGTCATGAGTTGTATTCAGTGTGTGATGGATACTCTGGATACTTTCAAATCCGGATTTGTGAAGAAGATGGAAGGAAAACCTCATTTATCACCCCTTGGGGAGTGTATGCCTATAGGGTGATGCCATTTGGCTTGACCAATGTACCAGCAACTTTTCAACGCTTCATGAGTCAGGTATTTGCACCTTACTTGGAAAAGTTTATAAGGGTCTTTTTGGATGATTTTTGCATTTATTCAAGCCGCATGGATCACTTGGAAAAGTTGAGGTTGGCCTTGCAAAGTATTCATGATGCAAAAGGGTGTCTTAATCCTAGAAAATGCCGCTTTTGGTACGAAGGAAGGTGGTTCTCTTGGGACATGTTATCTCAAAATAAGGCATAGAGATGGATCCTGAGAAGGTGCATGCAATTGTGGCCCTCCCACCACCTACTAATGTAAGGGAGGTAAGGAGGATTTTGGGTAAAACAAAGTATTACCAACGCTTTGTTGACATGTTCTCTGAGAAGATGTATCCTATAAATCTGTTGACAAAGAAGAATGTTTCTTTCGAATGAGGGCATGATCAAATTCAATCTTTTTGCTTGCTCAAGGAATGCATGAGTTAAAGTCCAATTTTGCAGCCTCCTAGGTGGGGGGAGGACTTTTATGTGAACCCAAGTGCTTCATCACATTCAGTGGGTGCTATACTCTTGCAAAAGGGAGAGCAAGGGCGTATGCAACCAGTGTATTATGCAAGCCGATAATTCACTATTGCCGAGGAGAGGTATGGTGAAATGGAGAAAGGTGGTTTGTCTCTTGTTTTTACAGTAAAGAAGTTCAGGTCATACTTGTTACCTCGCCCTTTTTTCTTCCTCACATCTCAACCTTCTTTACAATTCTTGGTCCGCAAACCCAATCTTGCAGGAGAGGGAAGTTTGCAAAGTGGATTTGCAAGCTTCAAGAATTCTCTTTCACTTTTATTACATAAAACACCACTAGAGCCTCTCTTGCGGATTTATTTACAAGGAAGGAAGATGAAGAAGGAATAGGAACAAAGGAAGAAGTATATGAAGATTTGGAGACACCACCAACTGCTTTCACTATACATTTTGATGGAGCCTTTAGCCCTTCCAGGCAATGTGGGGCTGGGGGGGATAGTTTTATTTGATCCAGAAGGAAAAGAGGTATGGGCCAAGGGTAGGGAATTTCCAAAGGCTATATCAAATAATGTGGCTGAATACAATGCATTAATTTAGGGATTAGAAGATTGCATAAAAGATGGAAGTAAAGAGGTAGAGGTTAAAGGGGATTCGCAATTGGTCATCCGACAAATGAAAGGAGAATATAAGGCACAAGAAGTCCTAATCTCCATGAATTGTATAAAAGGGCAATGGAGTTAAAAGAAGCTTTTGAGTTTTATAAATTTGTGGTCTTACTGTTCTCACATAAGACTCATAGCAACTCTCTTGTTCCTAAGTTTCTATCTATATAAGCAAATTCATCGAGCACTATTGTAATGGTTCTTGGAGGAACTAGCCAGGGTGGTAGTACCAAAGATGGATATGGATATTGTGGAGGTCTATCACATATCTCGGTAAGGGGTTTTTATAGATAGACACTAGAGCTTATGCCAATTGAGGAGTGACTAGTGACGCTAGCTGGTATAAGAAGACACCTTTGTTTTATATAGCATCAAGGTGATACATAATCTAAAATATCCAAATTATTCAGATTTTGGGAGACTTCTTGGGCAGAGAACCCAAGACTCATAGCATAAACTGAATAGATTAAACGTGGAGGAAGAGCCCCCCCTTGATGGAACTAAATGCTGATGTAGATCTTTTTGCGTCATCTCTTTCATGTTAATGAGACCTGAGGTCCGAACATGGTTCCTGAGGTAGATCAGTTTGATGAATAAGTAATGATTGGTGATGCACTTCTCATTGATGAAGAAGTTGTTGATGCAAAACACACATGCTTTTGAAAAAGCATCAAGGCAGACTTCTCAAGACCCCATGTGAGTAGCGTCATTAAAGAAGCATGGGGTGTAGATGACGCCCATGTTGAAAAGATAGGCGGTGTTGTGAGGTGGACTATCAAAGTTTCCCCAATCCATGCATGTGTGCATGTAAACACATGCATGTGTACATATGCGAATTGACGCTGATGATCCATAAAACAAAAAGATGCTCTTCTCCATGTGAAGGGTAGCTTACATCAAATAGTGTGTAAAGCTTTTAGGACATTAGCATAGAGATATGACTTTAAATCTCCGACATAGTGTGTCCATGCTATACGGGCAAAACCAAGAGGAAACGCAGAAAGACTACCTTACTTACCTTTGCCAGGGAAAGAAAAGCGAGCCTCAAAACCTCGAGAACATAGCCCCCCAGATAAATAGAATGCAAGACTACAAAATGAGACAAATAGAATGCAAGACTACAAAATGAGACAAATAGAACGCAAAGACTACAAAAAATGCAAGGCTATGGAGGCTTGAAGGTCTTCATGGAATTGGTAAAGGTCAAGGTGGACAAAGTGGCATTAATACCATGGTGGTAAAGGTCAAGGTGGACAAAGTGGCATTAATACCATGTTGGAATTACATGGATGGGGAGAGAGAGAAGATTGAGCAAAATGGTCACAACACTAGAGAGAGAGAGAGAGAGAGAGAGAGAGAGAGAGAGAGAGAGAGAGAGAGAGAAGCTTCAGCAAAATGTGGACAACACAAGAATGATTATATTATGAATGACCCGAGTAAACCACCAAGTATAATACCCTTTTATAGGCACTAAGGCCTTATCTTCTGACTCTTACTAAGAGGTGGTTCACACTTAAAGTGTTCGCACTAAAAAGACTGTGGTTTATTACACTACAATCAATTGTATTATCATTTTCAATTAGTCTGGAAATCAGGCTCGTATCAAAGTCCATTCTCTCTAGTGATTCCTAAAGCAGGTCTAAAATCGATTTCAGACATATCAATTCTGCTCAAGCTACAAAAAATAAGTTTTTTTAAAATTGAGTTTTTGGATTTTTGAACCTTTTTTTAATAGGCTCATGTCTCTAGGTTCATGCTTGTATACTCACGTCTCTTGGCTCACATGTGTAGGCTCACGTATGTAGACTAATGCATGTAGAATCATGCCTTTTTGTATAAAATAGATTCACAGGCCAAAGCAATCAACATTGTAGTCCTCACAACAAAAGCTACACAAAGGCAATAAAGGGGATAGTGCGTAGGATAAGAGGAGATAATCATGTATCTTTGAGTCATGAATATAACACCTAAAGGCCCAAATCTAGGCAAAACCAAGCTCAAGGTTGATGACCAAATTTGATGGAAATATCACATTCAATACCTAGAGAAGTTTGATCAAGTTTGCAAAGCCATGAGAAGTATTAAACCCACCAAGATCTTCTCATTTAGACTTTGCCTTGAAGGGTAATGGTAGGCCAGTGGTGTTTTAGGGAATTAAATTCACTTGAAAAGGCCAAATTATAAGGTATTGAGATGCACCTTCATCATGGGATTCTCACTCATCAATGGAGCCAAATGATGGAGCCCACGAGAGGGAGAAACCATATTACCATAGCCAAATATCTCCATATAAGAGATATAATCCTAGGGAAAGGTTGGATGAATCATTGTGACTAATTCATGATTGGTCTGAAGAACTAAGAGGCTTCATTACCATCTCTACACATCTAGACATTACATCTTTGATGAGTGTTTCCTATCGTGAGGCAATGGACCTAGTAGACAATCTACAAGATCCTCTATGGCTAAGAAAGCCAAACAATCACCAAAAGGGTCCTAGTAGTCAAGAGAGCCTAACCATCACAAAAAGGTCTTATTCAATGACATGAGCATGAATGACTCGACAATCTGCTAAACCAATTAGACCAACATTAGAAAGGCTAACCTCAAACCCAAGCCCAACCAGTCTGGTAAGATGGACACCCACATCTATACCCACACGAAGAGATATGATCGTTGTGCAATTTTTCACCGAAACCATACAAGCACAAAGAGTCCCCATTGCAACAATTTTGTGCTGATTTGCTAATGCTACAAGAAACCACAATACATCTCACTGTTGGTACCAAGGAAACTTAATAGGATGCATTAGGTACCCATTGGTAAGGCCAAGATAGTAACAATTTTGTGCTCATTACCTATGCTACGAGAAACCACGATATAGCTCATTGATGTGGTATTAACCCAATAGGGTGGAATCCAATGCACCACAACCCATGCTCGTGATGCCAAAGTAACCACTAGCTCTACACCATCCCCACCAATGCTTCTCAACTGGCATAGGCTTCAGTGCATGTCTACTAAAACCCCTTATAGAGAGGTATGTAAAGACCACCACCGATGCCATATCCACGTTTGGTATTCCACCCCCAAATAGTCCCTCCCAGCAGCGCACTAGTACAACAACAATACTTGGTAAGTTTGCCAGGTGACTCTGAAAGTCCAAATAGAAGAGCTATGGATTGATGAGTTATGCGATCCATATGGATGTCCAGAACAACCTCCAACCATAGGCTGTCTCATTGTTTGAGGTCACGGAGTAACACATAGTGAGAGACCTCAATAATGTGTCACGCACACCACCTCTTCCATTGCAAGGGCTCGCAACATGTTGCCAAGTGTCCTCATAAAGCACTCAGCCAAGTACCCTAACCCCATCACCGAATCTAGTGCTAAACCCTAATATCATTCCTTACAATGGTAGATCCTACAAGTGTGGATACCTTCAAGGATTGTCCCAACAATGTGACAGTTGCCCCAGTGGCATTATATCGACCACTTCAATGAGCCTTAACTTGATAAATGTATAAGGAGAACTTATTCAGTCTCTCTTAATGTCATCATCACAAGGGTCCAAGCCAAGACGAGGACTACAGCCAAGGGAACTTATTTATATAGTCTCCCTTAATGTCATCACAAGGCTCCAAGCCAAGATGAGGGCTATAGCCAAGAGAACATATTTATATAGTCTCCCTTAATGTCATCACAAGGCTCCAAGCCAAGACGAGGGCTATAGCTAAAGGAACATCTAAGGTTATGAATAAGCTAAAAGCTCAATCTTCAACCTCAAAGAAGCAAGATACTAAGAAGCCTAAGCTAAAAGGCTAATATAGTCCCTAAAATGGCTAAAGGATCAGAATGAGAGGTCCAAAAGAAGAAGAGTACAGAAAAACATAATGCACTCAGTTGTCACAACAATCGAAGAGCATGCAAAAGCATAACACACTCAATTGTTAAAGACAATGACATCCTGACCATTAAAAGTGGTTCAAAACCAGAGCTCAACTGTCTCTCCTAGGGAAACACTAGATAATCTCATGCCCAAGGCAACTTTTCATGAAGGGAAAGAATCTCATTAACTATGCTAATCTCTACAAGAAATGGAAAGAGTATCCCAACCAAATGTTGGAGGGGGAGCAAGTGAAACAAGCCCAAGAACTTGTAAGAAGGGTGCAAGTTGAACTAGAGCCTAGTATCCTTGAGCAAGTGGTTGAGTACGAACCACTGATGACCTCACTTGAGCGTCTCCTAGATCAACCAACCCTAATAGAACCTCAACACTTTAGACTCAAGTTTAGAGGACAAGAATGCCAAAACTTAGGCATCATCCTTCCATTTCCACCATTCACTTGTCGTTGAGTATAAACGATTAAATTCAATGAGCATTGGATCAATTCTTATTGATGAAGCATGTACAAATTCCATATACCATTGTAGGTCCCAAAGCATTCTTCATCATCTTTTTGTTTTTCAATTAAGAATTGGATTAAGCTGATTAACGCCTTTAGACTTAATTAACCCAATGTATGTACTTCAAAGCCAATGTATCGTGGAATTCCATAACTTTAAGAGTATCCATCGTTACCTGATCGTAAGACTGGTGAAACATTGATATCAATGAAAACAGATCAAACTCTAATTGAATTGATGTCTTACAAAGCATCCAATATTATTATCATGAATAGGCGCTGAAAAGACTTTGGATGATGGGTGATTTTTACAGTAATGCTTATCGTAGGTAAAGGTAGCGATATGATTATCATGAAATTTGGCGCTGAATAGCATCTTAATTGAATTTGATGTTTTAATGAGCTCTCTTTGTAGCATATTAATGTTTGTATAATTTTCATTGATACGTCAGTCGTGACAAAATGATTCGATTCCCATGGATTTTGATGGAATGTTCCAACTACCAGCGATATGAATGAGAATGGTGGTGGGTAGTGGGTACTCTAGAACTCAATAAGCATGATAAATAAGAACAAGGGTCATTTGATGCTTTAAGGATAATCTCACTTTAATGATATCTAAAAAACGATGGATACTCTTGAAGAGGTTAAATTCAATAAGTACGTTGGCATATACTATCTCATACATTTTATTCCATGACAATGTGTGTTAAAAAATATGTGATCTAGCATCAATCCTTAGTGTAAGATCCTTATTGATACCTTAGAATGTCTTGTTCTAAGGTTAGAAGGCTCATTTACTAGAGTTATTAGGTGTAAGTCTAATAGAAGAACTTTCCCTTGATTGAGGCATCACTTTTTAAGTGACTCAGGTAAGAAATCTAAAGAAGGTGAAAAGATTCAAGGACTCTAGGCAGCCCCCTCTCATAAGCCTATATAAACAAGGCATTCTAGTCATTCTCTAGTGAGCTAAGTGGAAAGAGTAGAGTCCATACTTTGTATACTTACTTAGTGGCTAATATACTAAGAGGTCTTTTATGGAAATATTCTCTTCTTTGGCATTTTCATTAGTTATGTTATGTTTTAAGTGGTGACTATTGAATACATTCCATTGCTCATTGGCCATATCTCATCTTTATCTAAGTGGTTGCATGTGTCACTCTATTGGTGTGAGTTTGTCTATGTGATAATTATTTCCATTGTATGATTCATTTAATCATTGCCAAGCTAACACCATGTCTTTTAACAATGTGACCTAATTTTTAATGGAAACAAATCATTCTATTTGATATTTTGAAGTGCTGATCATTATTTTGGAATTCAATGAGGTTGATCATTTGCTTCCACCAATAGCTAAATCCAACTCAATATCAATGAAAAACAATCAATTCTTATTGGAATGAATTTGGGTTCTCGTTGAGACCATGAATTCACGAATATGATCCAATGGACACCATATTCAATGTGAATTGTCGAGTTCTTATTCATCTCTATATTATCTTAAGGAAGAGTTTCATAAAGCTACCACGTGGCAAGAATTTAGAGGTTCAAGAAGGAGAGGAGGTTCGGGTAGAATTTGAATTTGGAGTCTCAAAAGACATGCGAAGCCCAGGTTGCCCACTAGTATTATCAAAAGTCAATTCTTGAGTATGATTCACAGATGCATGTAGTAGTTAAATTTTGAAATCTAAGTTAAGTTGTATGGCTTGATTTTTTCCAACACATTAAGCTTAGGAGTTCCAATTGAGACGCAATGGTGTGGTGAATTATGTTCAAATTTCGTGAATCCACCTATAAAGAATGAAGACTAAACAAGTGCACAATTGGCATCTTCAATGTAGAATAAGCAACAAAAAATAAATAAATGCAAAAGATATTATATTAGTATCAATAAAAGATACATCACCCAAAGGTTAAAATTTAAGCTTTAGTAGCTTCCTAAGGATTATCTTTGCTACTTCTTTCCTAATGGAAGCTCCATTGTTACTGGCCAACTTACAAGCTTACTCCCCTCTGAGGTGAGAGAGGGGGCTTTACTAGGACCATAATGTGTTGCTAGATTCCTACATCTCCAAATTTAAGAGATAATGAGAGCTCTGATTGAGTGGCAAACATTGTAGGTTGCTGGGTTCATCCTACCTTTGCATCCAATTAAGGCTTGTCTCTAGTTGATGTGATCAATCACTCCACAATCTCTTAGCGTGATGCTTACTTTTTTCCAAATGGGGTGGACTACCCCACATTCCCACAATGCATGATAGATTGATCCTTTTTTACATCTACACATAGGGCACCAAGGGTTGGCATCCCCCCATTTTGCTATAACTTCCCTTACTAGGAGTTTCAGATGAAGGACTCTCCAAAGCAAAAATTAGGTCCAATCTTGTGGGGCCCGAAGATTTCCACACCATGGAAGTCCTCTTTCTATAGTATTGTGGAGTAAGATGAATGTCCTATTTTTTCCAACTCCTTACTAGTTTCTCAATCCACTTGTCAAACCTGACAATATTCTTGATCTTCTTATCAAGCCTTATTTCTTTAACTTTCCATTCTCTAATGCATTGCTCCACAGAGAGAAATCTTGCAGTGGGCCAAGAGTCTCTGATCCTTCTAATTAAGTCTACCAAGAATAACTGCTCATCTCTGCTCAACTTCTACCAAACATCAATTGGTAGTTCCCATTGTTGGGAGCTGTTGCTCCACAAGTCCTTAAAGGTTTTCAACCCTTTGTTGTGCAATCTCTTGGCAAGCTTTTTATTTCTAAGTATAGGTGGGACACCATCTTTAAAAGCAACCTTGCACAACTAGATACTCTATAGTAATGAGGAGTCTCCTCTTGCAGAACCATTCCACTCAACATTTAATAAAGATTCCTTCCAACTCGAAACTAGTCTTAGAATGTGTTGAGAGCCTTTGATTTTGATGCTACCTCGGAAGATCAAATGGTCTAACCAATGGGTGCCAATCCACTTTTACCCCAATACTTTAGCTTCACCTAGTTTCATCCTTTTGATGATTGCCCATGGCTAATCTGACTCCACTCTTGTGATCCACTTGACTAGGGAGATCACTTGACTGTTTGATGATATTTGGGATCAACCCCCATCTTCTTTCCTAGAGCACACCTTTTCCCATGAGACAAATTTCCAAGTCTTGGTGTCTACAAAGGACCACAAGAACTCCCTGAAACTTTTGCAAAGTCTGCCACAATGAGCTTTTGAGAGCTTCACAAGAGTGGCAACATATATTGGTAGGGCTAACAAGATATGCTTTAGAGCAATTATTATGCTTGCCAAGCTCAGTTTCAACTTGCTCTTGCCTTAACCTTCTGGACAATCCTTTGTTACAACAACCAATCAAAGGATTGATGGGCTGTAAGGCCCAAACTAATTGGGCACCCAAGGTACCTGATAACCTTGCTAGGTCCAATATCCCTTAACCGAAATTCTTCTAGAACATGCTTTCTTTGCCTATGGCTCAACACCAAACATTCAATCTTGCTTGGTGCTAGCTTCGAAAAACTGTTGTATACACTCATAAGGCTTCCAATGCTTTGCCTATCACATTTGATGACATTGCAATTGCCATCAAAAAGCATTTGGCATACAAGTCTACCTTGTGGGAGCAATAAATGTCTGAGTGAGGCTTTCTAGACCAACAAATCTAGGTTCTCAAGAGGAGGTCAGTGGTGATGGCAAATAGAAGGGGGGGCAAGGAGGCACCCTTGCCTCACTGACCTTTTCAATTGAAAGTTGCCTTAGGCATACCCATTAATTTGGGTTGTAGCATAAGCATTGGAGAAGAGTGTCTTGACAATGCTATAGAACATCTCACCAAACCCCATCTTCTCTATGACTACCAATATAAATTCCAAGCTTACCCTATTATATGCCTTTTCAAAATCCATATTAAACATTACATGGTCATCCTTTTGTTCTACAACCAAGTCTATAATTGAAAAGCATTTAGGAAGCCAATAAAACCTTCAATCAAATGGTTTGCAACCAAGCCCACTAACCTACATATTAATGAGAAAGGATGCCAAAAATTGGCTCACATGTTAAATGAAGGAAAACAAAATAAACCTCTAATTAACTATCTATTATATATGGACAAAGCTCATGAAATTGCTACAATCTAAAAAGCATCAAAGAAGGCTTCAATATCTACCAATGTGTTGTGTCGATCGAGTGCTCTCTAAAGCAACTCTACGAGTAGCACCCAAACATAGATAATGCACATGTTTTTCATCCCAAAAAAAAAGGCTTGTATAAAATCATACAAGTGTGTTCTACCTAAATTTTTTTTAGCAATTTAGAAGGTAACATTTTTAGTACACTTGCAAATGTTAAAAAATGTATGTAGCTATTATGGGTGCTCTTTGATGACATGGCAAAGTTTTTAAAAAATTTATTTCGAGGGTTATTTTAGGGACAAAATTGACGGATCACATTTCATTAAAAAAAATCACTAGGCCATCTCCCCCACCTCATACACACCTTTTTGAGAATGGAGGCATATGACAATACACACTAGACTAGGCCACCTCCCCCACCTCATACACACGCCATTCTAAAATACACACGCCTTTTTTAGAATGGAGGCATATGACAATACACACTAGGCCATCTCCCCCACCTCATACACACGCCTTCTTGAGAATGGAGGCATATGACAATTTGGTTCAAAAGAAGAGAACAAGAACAGCACATCATACACACGCCTTGGGCATAAAAGGATATGCGTTGATTTAAGAGTATCCTAAGATACAAGGTCTACTCTACTCCAACTTGGGAGAGAGAGAGTGAGAAAGAAAGAGCAACTGACTTAACATGTGCCCTCAGTGATGGAAAGAGATAATCCATAGCCCACCTTATATAAGAGAATGCATGAGACTATCGGAGGGGTCTCATAGGGACTAATAAGAGATCTCACTGTGCACTCAATGATGGAAATACACGTCAATACTCCATCTTATGTGTGTGAATACATCAAGGAGTATAAAGGGGCCACATTGTGTGACGGACCTGCAAACACAGACCCTGAAGCTACAAAATTTTATTCGGCTTATACACTTATCCCAGCGGGCCACAGACCCACCCTAATTTAGTACAATGACCTTTGATTCCCCTTTCAGCTTGGGGAAGTAATAGGCCCAGTGCTCACCTCCATCTCTGTAGCCATAGCTCCCGCAAAAAGCTTCCTAAAAAATTTTAACAACATATTTAGTTAAACGTAACTGCACTTTCTCAGCACCATCAGTACTCACTGCATTCAGATTATCGAATGCATAATGTGGGGGTTCAGACTTGCCAATGTGAGAAACAAGGACTAAATCCCAGCACATAATTATGAGTTAGAAGAAAAGTTGAGGAAAAAAGTTCACCCACTTTTGGAGCGCACGCCCTTGCTTGGCTAGTGCTCGTTCAAGCCTGACCTCGAAGGGGGTAGCATGCCAGCTGACTTTCTGGTCCTGTACAAGTAACCCAATCACTCATATAAAATTGTCTATAAACTGTCACAGAAACACATGGTAAGCCAACCAATACCTCTTTGTATTTATTGGTAGAGTTCGGGATCCCTTTCCCATCCCACCACTTCTGAGTTGATGATGAGTGGCTCCAATGAGCTGCCACAGTTCCCAATATGGGCCTATCCTCTGCAAGCTTGACAGGAGATACTTGACTCTGTACAGAGCTTGGCGTTTCAACCTGTGAAGAGGAAGCTGAAGGTGTCCTAGAAGGAGTTAGTTGTGTCTTAGATGTACCTTTATTGGATAATGCTGGTACAGAAAGCTGTGAATGTACTGAGTTTGGTGGTGATTGCATCTCTGCAGGTGAATTTGAAGTGAGCCTATGTGGAGTCAACTCTTGTTCTGTGATGACATGTGGCAAAGGAGATTGTGTATGTATAGTGTGTGGTGATGCTTCGGGGGTAGGAGTCGAAGCCGAGGTGGCACCAGCGGGTGAAGATAGCTCCGTCCTTGAAATGTCTTGACAATGTATTAAGCTTGGTAAGGTTGGTATACTGGGAGATGTAACTGTAAATGTCTTAGATGGAGTAAGCCCTTGCTTGAATGTGCCTTTATCTGTTGATTCCAACACAAATAGCTTGTTCTGGCCAGCAAAAGCTTCCCTATTTGAAGATAACTGCTTGAGTCCTCCAGATAAGCAGGCCTCTCTAGAGTTGGTTTCCTCAAAGGTTATCTGTACCTCCGATTTGAAGTTTTCAAGGCTGTCTTTCAATCCAGAGGCTATGGCCCTTGCAATCCTTCTTTCAGCTGTTTCAATCAAAGTAACACTCTGATGCTGCTGAGAAAGCACTGGATAATCCTCATTTCTTGGCATCCTTTCACTCTGAATTTCTGTAAAGCTGCTGCATTCTGCACTCATCTTTTTCCGTATAATTGCATTCTCCTCCTGTGCCATGGTAGAAGCTCTTACAGTTGCATGTGGATTGGCACTTTTCTTTGCAGAAGCCTTGTCTTCTACTGAAGGTATGTGCAGCTGAGGTGTTCTGGAGGAGCTTGCATCAGAACCATGGCTCACCTGGCCATAATCTAGGTTTTCACTGTCTTCATTAATGGCATTCCATTTACTGCTGCACTCTGATGATATGTGGGATAATGTATCTGAAAACCCATCATAACCATCTTTGGAAGTGCACACCTGGGATCGTTTCATGGTTGGGTTTGTTGTTGACACTTGCACTTCATGGGCATTGTCATCACTCCATAACCATTTAGATGGCCTGTAGCACGAAGTAAAACAAATCTCATTGGCATATGGCTCGACTGACTGAGGATCCACCTCCGAGTCTGTGTTGGAGAAAATATCATCTCGAGAAACATTTAAAGAGATAGCCTGCTCAGCTGAAACAGACTGACTTTGAGAAGCATCTGTAGCAAATGCAAACAAGCTTTTGGAAGCTTCATCAATATTATCACTGCTCAAATCAGTTTCCTCAATGATCTTGGTAGAAGGCCTTGATCCTGAGGATTCTGTGTGGGTAGAATCCTCAGTTGCAAACTGCTCTGAGGTGAACCTGTTTCCTGCTGCATCTTCAACTAAAAAGAATCCTGAGAAGGAGAGAGCTGTAGAAGATCTTCTCCTTACCACTGGGATCAACTGAGGCTGGTTAGCTTCTGAGTTAACATAATCAGATGGATTAACTTTCCTTGTATTCAATAGCGTCTGCTCAGCTTCAGATGTGCTTTCCTTCTCTTCTTGGGATGTCATGGCATTAGAGACCTTAGTGGACTGCAAAAAAAAAAATTTACAGGAGGGAAAAAATTTTAAAATGTTAAAAACTATAATGCGCTGGATTATAAAAGGAGTAAAACAAAGCTAGCCTGAGACTGATCAAGCCCTAATGGATTATATAATATAAAGGAGTAAACAGAAGGCCAACCTGAGACTGATCATGCCCTATTGCAACTGTCTTTCCAGTGGACTTTTCCGAGCTGGATTCTGATTCTGTCTGAGTCACCAAAGAAGAATTGTCTATGGATTCAAGCAGGTCCACCGAAGCTTCAATAATCTCAACATGTCCCCTGCTTTTAGAACCAGACAACTGTGGTCTATGCTCATCCATCCCACAATCAAAATTCAGTGTCAGTTCAGAGAGAAGCAAAGAAAAACTTTTAGTCTTATTCACGTTGATAAAAATTTACTCTCTTCTCTTAAAAAACCGCTGATACCAAGTTTTAAGGTGCAAAGAAATCATGCAGCTACAGCAGCTCAAACCTGTTTAGGTCTTTGTGCCCCAAACAAGGCTCAACCAGCGCTCCCCCATCAGATTCAATTTTTGTGAGCAAAGACTGTAGAAGAAGTAGATGTCGGCTTTCTTCTACCTGACCCTCCTCTGAAGCCTTCTGCAAATCATCAAATGCCTTCTTGAATGCATCTGGAGAATCCAACAACTCGCCACAGTTTCGAAGGTATCTCACCTGCAAAAAAAGTAGTAATTTATTATACAGGTTCATATGGAGATGAAGCAGGTATCTTCACGTGCCTGCTTCACAGGTATATTAAGATGGATCAATCATTATGAGACACTAGTTACTTGTTTCCATGGGACAATAAAACAGCAAACATTGCACCTCACTAGTGAGATTCTTTGCCTCCTTTGCCTCTTCAACAAGCTTGCTGTTAAGGTTGTTGAGCTCTTCTTTGAGCTTCTCCACCTGCAGCAGTTGATCTGATGAACATTTCCTAGCCAAAATACCTCTCTTTTCTGTCTTGGTAGATGCTGAATGGCTCTTATCCAAGTCATTGCCCTGTGTTGGAACATTCCTTTCCACCTCACACTTCTCTGGATGAAGGCTGAAGCCCACTAGCTCTCCTTGACTTCTTGCTGTTGAGGATTCAGAAACACACATTAAAACACACAAAAATTTGCTGGAAAGATTGGTAGAGCAGATTTTGTTGGCACCGCCCCTTCTACCTTGTGTCCGAGCAAAATTGGCAGTTAGAGGGACAGCATTAACAGCAATCTTATTCTGCTCCTGAAATAAGAAACAGAATTTAAAGTCAGGGCACATGCATCAGGCAGGTAGAACAGAAACCATCATCTAAAGAAGAATTTAAGGGGGGGAAAGCAGTTCAAACCAGAACACACAATGTAAACCCACAGATCAAAGCCTGTTCAATACAGAAAGCATTAATCGAGCAACATAAAACAGGGGGAAACTCCTGGATAGAAAAGATTAGCAGCAAAATGTATAATATGAAGAAGCACATAAATCCAACACCAAGCAGCATAAATGGGAATTAAATCCCGCAGCAAGCCATAGGTGAGCAAGAGAAACACCAAGAAACTAAATCCCACAGCAAGCCATAGGTAAGCAAGAGAAACACCAAGAAGAGACCCTAAATCAAGCACGCATCAATGCTTGGATCTAAACCAGTAAAATCAAGTTTGTTGAATGCACATACCTTTGCTGTGGGGTTTAAGTAACTGCTGCCACGGTGTCTCTGTCTGCATTTGAAGCAGCCAAGGAGCCAGCCCATGGCACATTCAAATGTGAAACCTTATGAAGCTGTGCTGCCTGTTGTGAGCTCAGTATGAGGAGGGGCTTTCTGCTGCAATTGCATCCGCGTCTTCTGTTCTTACAAATGATGGTGCTCACAATTATAGATGATAATGACTACAATGATGTGGTGGTGGTACAAACTTTAGGAAGCCATGGTGCTTGTTGAGAGCTCCGTGTGAGGAGAGAGGCTATCTATGGCATGTGCATAAGCATTTGCTGCTCGAATACAATAGTCACTGCTACTGATGATGATAAGGTAACAGAGGCGGAATTATGGCCACTGGTAAAACCTTAGGCAATGGAGGCTCGTATGGGGAGCAGCTGCCTGCTCCTACATGTGCGTCTGTATGTGATATTGCATTTACATACCCATCCACTGCCTCTGCTGGTGATGGTAAAATGTGTGGTGAAATCCTGTGAGGCAATGGATTCTGATGCAGCAAGCTCAATAAGGTAAGGATTTCTGCTGCACATGCATCTGCAACCACTGTTACTAATGATGATGGTGATGATAGAGCAGATGTAGAATACCTTAGAAGACAATGGAATCTGTTCAAGTAAGCTCAATATGAGGAGGGGCTTCCTGCTGAATGTGCATATGCATTTGCCTTCACAGCCGATGATGATGATAATGCTGATGATGAGGTTAATTGTGCAACCTTAGAAGCCACTTTCTGCAGTAGGAGCCACTGCCTGATGCTGCTGATGGTAAAGATATGGCCGAAGTGGAGGCAAGCCCTACTGCACCGGCAAGGTGATGGTGATGATGTTTTAGGAGGTGCTGTGAAGCTTTCGGTGGCATGTGGGGCGGCAACCACCGATGATGGAGGTGATGGTGGTACGGCCAAAGGTGAAACCCTAGGGGTGGCAAGGGGGGGAGCGCTGCTGAAGCTGAATCTGCCGGTAATGGTGGAGATGCGGCGGTGTGCTGATGATTAAATGCAGGAAGGGGTGGGTCATGGAGACCATCGTGTCGTAGGATTGATAGGGCTGTTGAATGCTGGGACGGCGCATGCCGGAACGGCAAAAGCCTGGCGACAAGAAAGGCAAAAAGCAGGGAGGGGTCCTGGCGACGCCGATGTCCTCAAAATAAATAAATAAACAAAAAAATTTAAAAAAAACAACTGTCAGACACGCACAGGGGTCGTGGGGATTAGTGGGGGCCTGTCAGCGCGCAGGGAGAGTTTCAAAATGCGGGGAAGAGAGAGAATAAACAAACCTAGAGAGAGACGACCAATTTTTATTTTTTGAAATTTAAAAGCTTGTCATCGTCAGCACGACGCCCGTTTCTTACCGCCCTTTTTGAACAGCAGTTCCCCGCCCTTTTTTTCCCCTTTTATTTTGGAGAGGGGTCAATTTTTTCCCCGGAACCTTTGAAAATTAAATGCACCACCCATTGGCCCCACCCCGCCTTTGAAATAAAACTGCCCACCAACTAACGCCCCACCCCTTTCAACTTTGAAGTTTGAATTTCAGTTTCAATCCCTCAAAATTTCAAGGTTGCAGTACCCTAGCTGGAGTAGTACCCTTCAAAAGGAGCTTTAGCCGCTTTCTTCTCCTTGAAAAGAAGAAGTAGGAGCTCTATCCTTCTCCTTCTTTTTAAGAAGTCGAGGGTACATGTCAACCTCTTTATTTTCACCCTAAAATAGATCCTCCCCAGTCCCTCCGCCCCCCTTCCCTCTTACTTTTACCCACACACACCCAGTTGTGCAACCAACACAAGAAGGGTAGAAAGAAAGTTGCCCTTCGAAAGAATGGCAAGATAATTAAAAAATAGTAATAGGGGCACACAACGATTGAAAAAAATCGATAATTAAAAAATAGTAATAGGGGCACACAACGATTGAAAAAAATCATTCATTAAATGATAAGATTCGATAGTTGATTTTTAAAACCTTAGTTAACCTTATTTTTAAAACCTTAGTTAACCTTCAAAGAACTCAAACGCTACTTAAAAACGCCCGCCCACCCGCTTCTCAATCAAATAACCGGTAGTTTTTGGAAAAATCATCTATCATTCATGATGCTATAGAGAAATCGTTTGGATTCATGTGGGTCCAGTGCCCTTCTAGGTTTTCTTGTGTGTGCTTACACCTTATAGCGTGTCTTTCGATGATTGGGCCTACTTCTATCCATGCTTGTTAGGGCCAGATGATCATATGCTATGGTGTCCTCTCTCGTGCAAGGGTTATGGGAGGTTTTGTGTTTCTTTTTATGTCTCAGTTTGGTTATTAATGAAGGCTCGCTCCTCTCTGTTGCATATCACGTTCTCATGGCTCAACACAAGGAACTTCCTTTTGCTCGTCCATCATCCCAAGTGTATAATTAAAAATAGAGGCACACAACGATGAAAAAAATATTCATTAAATAAATTGAGTCCACGGGACTTTTAGTTAGTAATTTTAAAAAATACCTATAGTTTAAGTTCTCTGTGAGCCTTCCTTGAGTTGAGAGTAGTCATTTTTTACGTAGTATGCCCTTCCCTCTTCAACACGAAGATGTGCAAGTTCAAAACCAGCCATTCAAATGAAATTTTGAGGTCACCCTTTAAATTCTAGGGCTATAATAGAGAGACAAAGTCATAATTTACAAAATAGAGTGCCTTACAAAGGCCTCATTCTACTTACTGCAACATTCACCGTGCACACAACTCTTCCAGAAGCCTAACCTGGTAGCAAGCATTAATGGGGATGGCCTGACAGAGATAGAGCGATGCTATGATGGCTCTAAGCCACCAAGCCACGTGTTATTATGGAAGATACTATTAAGTTATGGCAAACGAAAAAAATAAGGGGATCTTACTTGATAATTTAAAAGCTATCCCTTCTTTTGATTTATGAAATGTTTATTTACCCTTCTTTTTTTTTGGAAAGTTTATTTACCCTTCTTGTGAAGGGCAAATCAACATTTGATTGATGAAATATTTATTTACTCTTCTTGTGAAGGGTAATATAAAAACTATCCCTTCATTTAATTGATGAAATGTTTATTTACCCTTCTTGTGAAGGGAAATTTAAAAGCTATCCCTTCATTTGATTGATGAAATGTTTATTTACCCTTCTTGTGAAGGGTAGACCCACTTTTTAAGGGAGTTCTAATTTTAAATTTTGAAATTTGTACACTTCCATGGCATGCACTTAAGGAAAAAGCTATTAAGTGGTTTTAGCCTACCAATTGAAGGCAACTTACCCCTCCTCAAACACCTTCTTATCTATGCATGATTTGGAAACTCAATGGTGTCTAAACCCCCTCTGGGAACTTTATACATAATTCATTTCTTGTCCCGTGTTTGGCCACTCAATAAGGAACATTGTCCATCCATGCTTTTCCCATGGCATTGATGGAAAATCTTCAACATTCAACATAAATCTAATGGAAGCAAACACATCAAGTAAACTAAGGACCCAACAAATTAAAACTAGATAAGAAGTTGTCATTACTTAAGGCACACATTTTGCTACGTACAACCTAGTCACTTGGATTTGAAGTGGTAAGATATCATTTAACCCTTGAATAACTAATACTTCTAAACTCATAAACTTAGTCTTCCTTTCACAACAAATCAAAACTAGATAAGACGTTGCCATTACTTAAGGCACACATTTTGCTTCGTACAACTTAATCACTTGGATTTGAATGTCTAATACTTCTAAACTCATAAATTTAGTCTTCCTTTCACTTCTTTGGCATGCCTAAAGAAAGATTTTACATTGTCCAAATTTAAGCTTGGGTCCATGTAAAACTATGGTGCATTTTTACATTTGTCAAAACCTCACAAATCCACAACTATATGTATGCTCTCCTCCATCCCCCCCCCCCCGCTATTCACACTTTGCAAGGCCCTTGTTCCTTCTTAACTATTCAGCCTTGTTTACATACATATAAGCAATGAGAGTTTCATACATGGTAGTGCTAAAGGTAGGGTGCCCATCTTGACCACTTGCCAATTTTGTACAAAGGATCTTCCCCACTCAATCCCCCACATGTCAAATGAGTGGGGGTTTATTTGTAAGTAGTTTTAGATGCTCCACTTCCTCTTCACACAATGTAGATTAGCCTTACATTCCTTCTTTAGGATAAGGTTCACACATAGTTAATGGACATTAGTCTTCTTCACGATATGTAGTGTATTAAGCATTACGCTCACGAGGAGAAGGGGGTAGTGTAATCCCCATTACTTAGCACCCTTTGATTTTTATGTAAAACAAAGATGTAGAATTAAATGGATGCATTAAGTTTATCTTGCTCACCATCAAACTATCAATGTGAAGTGATATGATAGTCTTTATAATCAGTATTCAATGCACAAGATTCCCAAAGCTCATGCCAAAATAACATATTAGGTTACCTTATACTTAAAATAGTACTCCAATGCCTTCTTTGAAAACATGAGGCCATAAACATGCCTTTTGGTTGCTCATGTGAGGGGGTAAAGCAATGAAAAGCAAAACTATAAGGGATGATATCACTTTAGGGGACAAAATAATTCCTTCTCTTACACTTTTCACCTCCCTTGATGTTTTTTTTCTCAGAATCTTCTAGAGATGTCAAAAACTACTAGCATAAAGAGCCTTATTAAGCATATATTTTATTGGAAACACTTTCCATGTGTACAATATTACCCATGTCACAATATGCATGGATTCCCTCTTACCATAAAAGACTGAGATGTTTTTGAACCACATGGACTAAACTAAAGCATTTCCATGTTTTATATTAAAAAGTGTGCCCAATAAAAACTAACCAACTTGCATATGGTTATTATCTTTTCACTTCTAATACATTGCACGTGCATGAATTTATATGTTTTGGTTATCATCATTATATGTATACTATTCTAATATTAATATTCATCATGATGTTTATGCAAGTTTGTTCATGCAAGGATGCTCTCACTTGTCTTGGTCGAGACAATGACGGTGTGGAGGACAAAGTAAAGTGTGAAAGGTGCATAAAAATCAATATTTTAATTAAATTATCGGTAAAGTTAAAGGTGGGAAGAGGCACAACTATTGCAAAGCGAAACAAAAAGAATGGTGGGGGGGTTGGGGGCGTACATGCAATAGATGAGTGGGGGGAAGAAACCCACTCCAAGCAGGGAGGTGGAGAAACAGTCGCACAACAGGATGGACCACTTTGCACAAGCAAAAGCGAAGTTGAGTGCACCACCTTGTGCCAGCAAAGAGCAGCAATCCAAACACCCTCTTTCTTTTCCCTCCTCTCTTGTGCTATACGTTGATAAACAACAATATTTAAAATACAAAAACACATTAAATGTTTTGCTGCCTAACTTTTATGATACACACCTTTGCATTCGTGTCTACATCATTATTGTTAATTTTGTTTTAGTGATTGCATGTTACATTATATGCACTACAATAATACTCATCACATAGCATTGTGAAAGGGTTTGGGGGTTGTGCTTGATTACAGTGCATACTCCTAGCAAAAATATTAGTCGCACACTCCAACCTTTAGTTCCCTCTTGTAGCTCTAGTATAGTGTTGTATGTTTATTTCTCCTTTGTTAGGTGTTTCTTGTCTAAGTATAGCTCCGGTGCACCCAAGCGAGAAATATTTCATAACACCTAGAGGGTTGGCTTTGACAAGGTTAATTACAGGTGCATGTGTTTGCGTGTGCGCCAAGAGATGCAAGATGTGAAGAAAAATGCGATGCTTGTACTGAAATATGCTTGTGACATGCATGGACAATAGGCAAAAAGCCTGTGTGTTTGTACTCCTCCAACTCAAATATTTCTATAACTCAACTACTTTATTTGGTTCCCTTTGTTTCTTTCTTTGACATTTTCTCACCATCCCTTTTTTTTGGGAGTCAAGATCATTAGATTGTTGATGCATGGGCAACTAGCTTTCCCATAGCTTTAAGAGCTCGTTGAGAGGCCACGAGAAAGTTCTTGTTAATTTGAGGAGGATCCACGTGATGGGATGTACATGGGCCAGGCTTGCACCTGCCATGGTCCCCCCCTCGTCCAAAAATGTACCCAAACAAGCAACCATCTAGTGATGCACCCCATAGTGCAAGGTTTATTCACCAAATAAAGCAATGCTTAATGGTCGATAAAGAAAACAAACTTGGTATTACCTAGGAGGTAATGCTTATACTTCTTTACATCATATACCTTGATACTTCTTTACATCATATACCTTGGCTAACCCCTCTCTCAATGGTTGTGTAATTGCATTCAACGTCATTAAGTTGCACGGCTAGTAAAAAAGTCATAGGGAAGTCCATGTTATGCTCCCTTGGTTGTTTTAGCACGCATCCAATGGAAAATGCTGAAGCATTGATGTGTACACAAAAAATTAGATCCCATTTGGTTGGGGAATCTCAAGATGAGTGCACTTGCTAATGCCTTCTTTAGTTTTTTGTATGTCTATTGACATTCATCTGTCCATTTGAGATAATCAATAGCTTATACGAAGGTCTGGCATATATAGCATACAAGAAGATGAATCTTTATTAATACCCTACGTGCCTCATGAATCTCTACATCCTCTTGTAGTAACTCTAAGATGACATGGATCTCATCCATGGAGATTCCATTTCTTGGAGATGATGTGTCCAAGGATGACACCATTCTTGACCCAAAAATTGACAATTTAGTGGATTCAACGAGATGCAATAGAGTCTGCATATCTCAAAGACTAGACAAAGATGAGCAAGATGTTCCTTCCACTTTAAGTGCACGCATATGCCATTAATGAATATCTTGAGGTATTCCAAAGGAGATCCTTAAAGGCTGTATGCATCAAAGCGTTGGAAGGTGGTGGAGGCATTGGTCAAGCCAAATGGCATGATGTGATAAGTTTAGGTTCCCCATTTTGTTGTCTTGTACTAATTAGCTAGTTGAATGTCACTTGGTTGTAGCCTCTAAAGCCATACAAGAAGCCATAAGCTTATGCTCTAGCGACTCTTTTTTACATGTGGTCATTGTAAGGCAAGGGTAATGACATGAACTGTGGCAACATTAACCTTTTTGAGGTTAATGCATACTCTAAGCTTTCTATTATTTTTGGGAATGATCACTATCATCAGTGACACCCATTTAATGAGCTCAATTTTAGACAAAAATCCTACGTTGATGAGTTTGTCGAGCTCTACTTTTCTCTATACTATGGTGATTCATGTGATAAGCTCTACTTTTATCTACACTATGGGGATTCATATGATAAGCTCTCTATTCGGATGGTTTTGCACCTTTATGAAGAGGGATGGTGTGTTTTACCACTTTCAAAGAAATTCTCTTCATGTCAATGTATTTGCGAGCGAGCAAGGCCATCAATTCTCCTTCTTGGGCTTAATCCATTGGTCATAAGGAACTTTTATGCACACATCATGGCAATGATGATGCCACATCCACCGTGTCACTTGAATGTCGGGAGCCCCAAAAGTAGTCTTTGGAGACCTCCACAATCTCCATATCCATCTTTGATACTACCACCTTGGCTAGTTCCTCCAAGAACCATTACAATAGTGCTCGATGAATTTGCCTATATAGATAGAAACTTAGGAACAAGAGAGTTGCTATGAGTCTTATGTGAGAACAATAAGACCTATAAAAATATAATCCCTATGGGTATCTTGAATAAGCTATACCCATAGACTATACCTATGTTTAAATCTATGGTGCAACAAAGCACGAGAGACATGGAAGGCTCATCTGATGGTTTTGAGGTATTTTCACTTAATGAGTCTAACACAATTGTCCAAAGTGCTTTGGTCAACATTTGCAAATGTTAAAACAAGTTATTGGATAGTGAAGATGAGAACCATTCCTCACTAGATAAATCTCTAGCTACTCCTGGTTCACAAATTTCTCCCAAAAGAGGGATTCTGCACTAACCATGAACAGTGATGTTATTTCCATTCTGTCTAGTCTTGTAAACTTTGTTTTTCTTTTACAGAAGAGTATCCATGGTTTCCAAGACACTATGGAGATGAACCTTCATTGGCTTTGCTATGTTGAGGCTATGGATTTACATGAGACCTACACTAGATAGTGGAAAGCTAATCTAAACCAGATCAACCTTCAAGGCAAGATAGTGGTTGGCCAATAAAGGTGACAAGGAGCCCACAAGAATCTTTGAGCAAGTCAAGCTCTACCGAGCTGCCAGCTCAATAAAGTTTAGGTTGAGATCAAGAAGGATGTAAGTTAATATACAATGTGTACTATATACATGAGAACACTCACAAGAAGTAGGATCTCTCATAGCACAAAACTTTAAAAACTCAAATTTCTCAATAAAGAATATAGAGAAGAATATTATATTTCTAAAGTGATAAAATAGATGGCAAATCTCCTCACCTGTGTGCTCCTATGAATGGAGCTTTGATGGTTGATGTGGAACTACTAAGATAGAGGCTATATGACTATTGAACTATGTGGAGAAGGGGATGGTCGTGTATCTATATAGGCCTACATACATGGAATGGCCCTAACATGACCGCATATGTTCGTGGTCATAGTTGGTGCCACTGTCTATAGTGTAGAATTAGCCCATAAAGATGTACTAGAAAGTGCAAAGTAGTTATCCCACTGCCCACAGCCATCTAAGCTCATCTTGGGCCTTGTTCAGGCCTCACAATGTCAGGATGGGATGTCTAAGAATAAAATCTACTTACTCCATGTGTAAATCGTTATAACGGTCCAATGTAGCATGTAACCTATTTGGCAGTGTGCCAAATCTAATCCAAGCTATCTCTAAACCATCTGGCCTCATAGGCCACCTTCTCGTGTGAATATGGGGATGCCGAATGCCCATGCTGCTCAACCATGGCTACTCCTTATTATAATGGGGGCCCTTCAAATATGAGATTGGAGCACTAATATCCAACACCCCCCCTCGATGTCCAAAGGTGAACTACCTCTGTGGTCTAATATCGACTTGATGAAGATGCCGCTTCATCTACATAGTTCTCTATTGTTGGGTAGTAGACCATCTTAACCTCCCTGAGCATGATGAACTTACACATAAAGTGACAATGAATCTCAATGTGTTTCATGTAAGCATGAAACACAAGATTCTAAGCAATGGCCATGTAAATCTAATTGTCACATTGTAGCATTACGGGCCACTTTTGTATCACTTCCATATTTTGTAGAATCCTCCTAAGCCACAAATGCCTCACATGATACAAAGCATGTACCTTTATATAGCCCCTGTCGATGAGAGTGTAACTGTGGGCTATTTCTTATTGATCTAAGAAATGTATCTCAAGCCAAGAGAAAAACAAAATAACTAGTTACTGAGCACATGTGCCCAATCTGAGTCACAAAGCCACTAAAGGTCTTGCCCATAGCATAGTTAATGCTATACTCTTGAGTATCTTGGATGTATTGTAACACCTGTGCATGCCTACTTTTCAATAATTCTCTTAGGGCTTGTTAGAGAACCTACTCAAAACACCAACAAAAAAAATTGATGTCTAGTCTAGTATTACACAAGAAGATAAGAGTAGTAATCAATTTCCAATATAAGGTCTCATCCACAAGATTGAAGTGTCTTCGCACAAACAACTTCAAATCAACCTCCGTTGGGGTACCAAGCCTTGCATTTAGTCATGCCAAATGCCTTGAGTATCTCACCTACATATTTTTGCTAAGAGATGAAAATGTTAGTTGGCTTCTACTAGACCTCAATCCCTTCTTTCCAATGATTCTCTTGGGGATTGTTAGAGAACCTACTAAAAACACCAATAAAAAAATTAATGTCTAGTCTAGTATTATACAAGAAGATAAGACTATCAACCAATTTCCAATATAAGATCTCATTCATAAGGTCTAAGGTGTCTTAGAACGCACAACTCTAGATCAACCTCCATTGGGCTACCAAGGCTTAAATTTAGTCATGCCAAATGCCTTGAGTATCTCACATGTATATTTCTACTAAGAGATGAAAATGTTATTTAGCTTCTACCAGACCTCAATCCATTAAAAAAAATGCACGAGTCTAAGATTTTTCATCTCAAATTCTGTACTACTATAAGTAGAGTTTGAGTCATGTTTAATGCATTAAGTATCTTATTTGCATATTTTTGCTCAAAGAAAAATGTTATTTAGCTTTTGCCAGACCTTAATCCCTAAATAATAATGCATGAGCCCAAGATCTATCATCTTAAACTCTATACTGAGCATCTATTACATTTGTGAGATCTTTTTCTAGTGATCCCCTGTCAAGATAAGGTCATCTACATCGAGAATAATGACCATATACTTCCCGTGTTCACAAAAGACATATAAATTTGCATTTGAAGGACTACATAAGAGACCAACACTTACAAAGTAAACATTAATCCTCTGGCACCATGCTCGTGGGGCCTGTTTAATGCATAGAGTGGCTTTTGTTAAGTACAAACTTTGCTTTTAAAATCAGGAGAACCACGAATCACATATACCTTCTCCTTGAGGGTCTTATTGAAGAAAGAAAATTTTACGAACATACCATCCCCCTTATGTTACGAATGCAATAACGGTGTAGATTGTGGTTGACCTGGCTGTAGGAATAAAAGTTTTTTGAAAGTCAAAACCTTCAACTTGTGCAAAACCTTTGGCGGCGAGACCAGCCATGCCTTGAACTTAGTACCATCAAATCTATATTTTATTTTGTAAACCCACTTAGTGTCGATTACCTTACACCTTGGAGGATGACCTATAAGTGTGGTTTTTCAATTACCTTATGCCTTGGAGGACAATCTACAAGGTCCCAAGTGTGGTTTTTTATGATGGACTCATATTCTCCTTGTATGCCTACCATCCACTTCAGATCCCCTTGTGCTTCAACAAAGGTGGTCAGCTCCTGAATCTTGAGTACCTCTGCCCCATAAGAGAAAAATTCACAAGATTCTCTTCTCCTCTAACCTTTTGGATTTGGAAACATCTTGAGGCATATCCGAAGGTTGTGCTCTATACAAAAGTTGCATGTACCGCTTAGGGAATGGCTTACCTTTTTGTGGCACATTATGCTCTTATTCTTCATCTTCAAAATCCGTGTCCATAGGAAATGGGATGGCTTTCCCTCCATCGAAATGCAAGGAAGCCGATGCTGCATGTAGAGGTTGTGATGCTTTGGTTATTTCCTTGTTGTATGATGAAGAAGAAGAGGAAGCTCCTCCTCCATCCAATGTGGAGGTTGTGATGCTTTGGTTATTTCCTTGTTGTACGATGAAGAAGAAAAGGAAGCTCCTCCTCCATCCAATGTGGTTTTTCTTAGAATACCTCATCATGGCTCACTATGATCTTCTTTACTTGAGGGTCATAGAGGCAATATCCCTTCAACTCCATGCTATAACCCAAGAAGATGCATTTTTGGCTTTTGGAATCCAATTTGGTTCTCTGAGCATATGGAACATATACATAACATTCACACCCAAAAACTTTCAAGTGTGCAACTAAAGGTTTCTAACTGAGTAGGCCTATAACAAAGTCATCCCTTTGACAACGTTTGTTGCACTCCGTTACTGCTTCAGCCTAAAAGGATTTAGGTAGATTTGTGCCACTAAGCATACTCCTTGCCATCTTAACAATAGCATGATTCTTCTGCTTTGCAACATCATTTTGTTGCCAGAGTGTGACCTACCTCTTTCTTTACAAAAATCCAAGAATTTATAAGACATAAAGTCTCCTCCTTGATTTATTCTAAACTGCTTTAATTTTGTTCCTATCTTAGTTTCAACAAATGCAAGGCATTCCTTAAACTTTCCAAAAGCGTGAGACTTAATCTTAAGAAGACACACCCAAATTTACAATAATCATCTATCAATGTGAAAAAATAGGAAGAACCTCAAAGTGAAATCATACTCAATTTTTCACAAATATCAGTGTATACGAGTTGAAGAGGAGCCTTGGCCCTAAAACCAACCCCTTGTGGAAAGTGTTTTCGGTTTTGCTTACCCATCATGTAAGCTTCACATATATCTGGATTGTCAGAAATTGGTGTGATAAATGCTCAACTAGCTTATCTTTCTACATCTTTGAAAGAGTTTACATATTAAGATGCCCATATCTCTCATGCCAAAGTTTGCTACTACTCAAGTTAGTCTAGATTGAAAATGGCAAAATCTCATACAAGTTGTTCGTCTGAATGCCCTTTGCATAATGACCTTATTATTTCCATCTAGAAAGACTACACCATTCTTGTTGGAGTGAACCCAGTTCATGATGCTGAGTAGATAGAAAGGAGGTTTCTCTTCATATCTGGAACCCAAAGAACATTTAAAATACTTTTTATACAACCTTCTTTAGAAATAAGTATAATAGTACCTTAAATTTTATTGGGCACTTTGCATCATTGTCCACTGCCACCATGATGTCATCTCCCACCAGGATGTTATCTCCCACATGATTTAGGGAGGAATACCAATTTTTTTTATCATGTGCCTAGAAGTCCCACTATCGATGATCAAATAATGGTGTTGGAACATTAGTTGTCTCACTGCACACTTCTTTAATGGCAACAAATAGCTCTATTTCTATAGTATGAAATAGAGCTATTTCATACTATAGAAATGGCAACATTATCAAATAATGGTGTTGGAACATTAGTTGTCTCACTGCACACTTCTTTAATGGCAACAAATAGCTCTATTTCTATAGTATGACTACATTCTTCCTTTGTCTTTAGAGTGCCATTCTTTGCATTTGCTTATTTTTCCCGCACTCTTTGGCCATGTGCCCTTTCTTGTTACAGTAAAATCATTTAACCCTTTTTTTTTAAATTTTGAAGAGTTAGAATCCTTACATGTCTTCTTTGTGTTAGCGAAGAAAACCTGGTCCCTCCTCATCCTGAAGCAATGAGCTGGGGAGAGCATACTCATGCTAGTTGATACCCATTTGGTCACAAAGATCTTTAATTTTGGTGAGAAACACATCCACCATTTTACCTTCATTAAACTTCTATTATTAAAGTTGATTTTAGAGATTTTGAATCCTTGAGGGATTTATGCAACAAGGTCCATGCTTCTATAGCTATGGAGAAATTCTAATCATGGTTAGCACACTATCTTCCATGCTCATGAAGATGATGGCATAGTACAAGCTTATCTCCAAGCTTAGACAAGTTTGGTAGTACATGGTCACCATCTGCATTGCTTGGTGGTGGCGGGTGAACATTAACACCTTTTCATTCTTGTATTGGCCATTTATGAGGCCCTGCATTGGCATATCTTAGGAGATATTATTCAGCATTTTTCTACCATTTTAAGGTATTTTTATAGCATTTTATGCTACTATCCTGCTATTGGCCTTGCTACAACTGGCCGACCAATACTCTGATGGATATACGAGGGTTCTCACCCTTTCCCTCATTTTCATCTCATTATTTTGCATCCAATTGAGGTCATTAGCAGCTTCTTCTGCTTCTTACCATTGTGTATAGCACCTACAGGCTTCCCTCGTGTGCTTAGTTTTCAGCACAATAAACATTAGTTTCTAGCATTTACAAGTCTTGTTCTTGGGCCTACATCTGTGTTTATTATTTACTTCACTTTCTTTCATGGTATCAGAGTAAAATGATGACGTGTGACCAGAAGAGAGTTGCATTCTCTGTTTTGGAGCAGAGGCTTTGACAGCTTGCTGCATTTTCTACAGATTTTAGCACATGGAAGGTGCATTTTCTTCCAGAAGCAGAGGCTTCCTCAAGATTGCTGCGTTTTCTTCATTTGACGCTTGAGACTGTTGTGTTTCAAAATTTTCAGTAAAGATTGCTGATTTTTATGCTGATTGGATTATTGAAGCCCTCTTTTAGGTGATGAGGGCAAGGATCTATAGCTTGCTGATTTTTATGCTGATTGGATTATTGAAGCCCTCTTTTAGGTGATGAGGGCAAGGATCTATAGCTTGGAGAGATCTTCCTTCTTCCTCTCCTTTCAATTTTCCACCCTGCCTCACCTTCTTCTTTGCTGTGTGCATAGCTTGAGAGGAGGATTTGTTGATTTTTTGAGGACATGACTTTAGGAGATTTCTCTCCTCCTACTCCTTCTATAGTTTCTTCTCCAGTGCCTGGATCTCCCGCCTCTTCTAGGATTAGTTAATTTTTTGAGGACATGACTTTAGGAGATTTCTCTCCTCCTACTCCTTCTATAGTTTCTTCTCCAGTGTGCCTGGATCTCCTGCCTCTTCTAGTCTTTCTTAAGGAGGTTTGGATTCTAGGTGGTGATGGCTTCTGAAAAACCTCCCCTTAGTTCTACCAACTATCAGATTTGGTCATAGTGGACTAAGTTAACTTTGGAGGCTTCTTGTCTTTGGGTTGTTGTTGCTTCTCCTTAGTTATTGGATCCTGTTTATTGGGAAGTTTATGATGCTTCTACCAAGATGGTTATCATCCAATCTTTGTCACCTTCCATACAAGTGGAATTTTTATCTGCTTCTTATGATGCCTCTCAGTTTGTGGCTTGAACTTCAAAGGTGGTATTCGAACTCAGGCATTGCCTCACAACATCAAGAGACTAGGGCCAAAGTGGTCCCCTTGTCAGTTTTAGATTCTCTTTCTCCCTCTCCACAGGACACAATCTTAGTGACCACAGGTATGACTTATTTAGTAGAGGTTAGGGTCACATCGGATGAGGTTGAGGATCATCCACTGATTTCTTCCTCTGTTAACATTGCAGATGATCATGCCTACCCTCTCCATGGTGTTGATGATATTTCTTTGGGTTCCCTTCCTCCCTCCTATGCTACAAGATATGCTTTCAAAGGAGGACTCTATTTCTTATGTTCGAGAGGAGGCATCTTCAGAGGGTTCTATGGAATTCTTATTGTTGGTGGTTAATTCCACTATTTTAGAGTCTATTTTGGTTCAGACTTCAACCTTGGCGGATTTAGTTATCCCTGATCATCCTCTTGTGCAAGATGTTACTTCATTTCCTCCTTCTTCAGAGGAGGATTCATCGTCTGCCTATTGTTGGAGAATCCTTACCCCAGGCAATATTTTCATCTAGCATACCTTTGGTGGATTTTGGAGTTGCTACCTCTACAGTTTCTCCGATAACTGCTCTATTGGTGGTGGTTCCTAGCCCTTCTATAGGCATTTTGGTGTCACTGACTCCTACTTCACCATTACCTTTGTTTCTTCAGAGGAGGAGTCTACTATGGTATAGATAATTGTTGCAAGTATAGAGGAGGTACCATTTTTCTTGGAGCTATCATTGGTTCCCTTTCTTGAGAACAACTTCTTCTGGATTGATCTCGGTGCTACTTCTACATCACCTGCTTTGGATGTGTCCATTACTGTAACTTGTACCTCTTCCTTCCGAAAAGTGAGGGACAAAGACTCATCAAACTATCCAGCAAACCGAGAGACTGCCCACTAGAAATACCAAGAATGGAGGCATTCGCTCTCGAGACCCTAACTAGTTTGGCTTGGGAACAAGAAGCACCAACCTTGTAGAGGAAGGAGTAATCCATCCTAGACACATAATTAGGATGGTTGTAGAGACAACATTTATATATGTATCTTTTAGCTCGGCTAGGTCTCAAAATATGACCTTGGAGTGTTTGGAACAACCTAGGTCTCAAAATATGACCTTGGAGTGTTTGGAATAGCCTAGAGGCCCATCGTAACTCCTAGTTTTGTAGCGTTAGACCCTGGCAAGTGGATTCATGTTCAATATAACCACAAAGAGACTGTAAAAACAACTTGGGCTACTAGGGCTAAAGAGTCAATCCAAACTATTGGGTAAACGACAATAGGAACCTTACGACATGATGGAGCAAGAGCTCCGAACTAGCATACACACCACCACAATACAACTTAGCCTTATATGGCTACCCTCCATAGTACCCTAACATGCCACAGGGCAAGGGAAATACCTAACATATGCTATGCCACCAACCTACTCGTTCCCATATTATCACTCATAGCCACTACCTCAATCTCCACCTACACCACTACCTGCTGCTTTAACCATTGAAGATATCTTGAGATAGCAGTCCTCCAAATACGGAGGGGGTAGCAACAGGGCTGGTAGTAGCACCACCATCAAGGCTACAGCCACAAACCAAACTCTAGACATCAAAATACTATCAAGCCTATGCAAATTGCAAAATTGATGCCCTAGTTTAATGGGATTGGGGATCCGATTGTGTACTTAGAAGTGTTTGATCAGATGTGTGACACATGTGGTCAGCCTAATGACTTACCATGGAAGGAAAGGTGAGTCAGTGGTTCTAATTACTGAAACTAGAAGACAAGGCTCACTTTGACACCCTTAAGACTGCTTCACAATTGGGTACCCAATAGAACTCAGTTGATCAACTTTACCATGTCAAATAGTAAGAGAAGAAAGACTACATCAAAAGGGTGAGATACCTCCACTCTTAATGCTTTGATGATGATAAATTTTCTAAACGAATACTTAACTAGAAGATTCTTGGAAGGGATCCTTGATTTAACCTTGCATAATTCCTTGTACTCAGAAAAGCAAAAAAAACTTTGAGCTGTTATGCCATACTTTGAGCCATGCTGTAGTTATGCCATACTTTGACGATAACTTCATGGGAACTTCTTAAAGGAATCTCCTTAAGAAGGAACCCAATCTAAAGCATCCTTTGCACAATGCCTACAAATGTTGGTGACAAAGGGAAAGAGACATAGGCAACAATAGCCATAGAAAACCTAGTAGCCACACATGCAACAACAAATGATTGAGTAGTGGAAGGTTTGGGTAAGAAAAGATAACCCAAGTCAACCACATCTGTACCCTAAACTTGAGGTGTCTGGTATTCAATATGTCATGCTAACCACACAAGCATAGAATGCCCCACCTAAGACCAAGACAAGGAGGGATCTCGTGTGCATATACTTCATGTGAGGATTGGAAACCATGATAATATCCATTGCTCTACAAGAGTCAACCTTCGTAAAGAGAATATGGGGGGGAGAGAGAGAGCTTGAGTTGCTTTGTAATAAAAAAAAAAAACACACACACACACACACACACACACAAGAGAGTGCAAGACATAAGAGAGATGGATGGCTGAATTTTCTTCTATGCACTCATGATAGGCGTTCACTATTATAATTCGCTATACTATGGAGATGCACCATGCAAATTCACTATCACAAGTGGCAGCCATAGAGGCCGTGATGCCGGCTATTGATCTTCTCTCTTCTCTACAACCATATAACTAAAAGATAAGAGTACATACATAAAGTACTCTCGTACAACAACATAAAAAATGGTTGGTCTATAGTGTGAACCCAACTATTTGAGCTGGCGCTATAACTATGCCGTAACTCTAGTACTCCAAAGTGGTTGTCACACAACTTGTCATCCATTGGTGGCATATCAACCATAATCGCACCAACCATGCCACAGTGACATAAGTGCAGAAGCTATCACCCAAGTGGGTCATCAATGCCCACCCGTAGCACTAGTTGAGCTCGATATCTCAATACTCCCCCTCGAGTTCAACTCCACACACTGCACTCTAAGTAAGCTCCTAAACCTGTGGAGCTTCTCTGTGCCCAATACCTTCGTGAAGATGTCATCCACCTGATCCTCTGTGCTGACATATACCACTGCTGCTAGAACCTCTCCCTCACAAATTGATAGTGTACCTTAATGTGCTTCATTCTAGCATGGTATATTGGGTTACTAGCCAACTGTATGCTACTCATGTTGTCACAATAAATGACAACTTCCCTATCCACCACGGGCTCACCCATATCACCAAATAGCTTCTGAATCCAAGCTATTAAAGCTGCCATAGCAGCACCCCCGTACTCTACCTCTGTACTCGACTAGGCAACTGTTGGCTGCTTCTTACTGCTCCAACTCACAACAACACTCCCAAATGAGAACATAAATCCACTGGTGGATCTCCTGTATGTAACACTACCAGCCCAATTAGCAACTGTGTACTCATGTAGATGTATCTCTATACTGCCAGCCTCAGAAAAGTTCACAATCAACTGTGGACTTTATGTACCTGAGAATCCATCTAGTCGCATCCAAGTGTGGCTTCCTAAGGGCCTACATAAATTGGCTTACAAGTCCTACGACATAACTCAAGTCTGGCCTAGTAATGATCATGTGGATCAAGCTTCCCACTATGTGCTTGTATGTAGTGATGTCCTCCAAAAGCTCACATATATCTACGAAAAGCTTTGCGTTCTACTCTAGTGGCATTGAAATAGGCTTACAGCATGTCATACCATACTTGGACAACATGTCCAAGCCATATTACCTCTATAATAACAAAATTCTAGGAGGTGATCTCACAACCTCTATGCCCAAAAATACCGCGACTCACCCAAATCCTTCATCTCAAACTTTTACTTTTAAAAGCCTCCTGACATCATGTATGTCAACATCACTATCACCAGTGATAATTAAGTCATCCACATAGATGACTAATAGTATGATCCCTCTATTTGTCTTTTTCACATAAAGTAAAAAATCTGCATTGGATCTTGTTTGCCATGCTCTAGGTGCCTGCTTCAGGCCACACAAGGCTTTGTGTAACCTGCACACAAAATCTCGGTGTGCATCACTCTCATACCATGGTGGCTACTGCATTATGTAAACTTTTTCTTACAAATCACCATGCAAGAAGGCATTCTTTACATCCATATGATGTAAATACCAACCCTTTGCTGTAGCCATAGCAATGACATCTCTCACGGTTATCATTCTTGCAATTGGACTGAATGTCTCTTCATAGTCAATGCCATAGGTCTGTGCATAGCCTTTGGCCACCAATCTTGCCTTATACCTACTCACTGAGCCATCATCGTTTTACTTGACTTTATACACCCACTTACATCCAATTGCCTTTTTTTCCTTAGGCAAAGGCACTAACTCTCATGTTGCATTTGAATCCAATGCTGCCATCTCCTCATTCATGGCATCTTCCCATTTCTTATTTCCAAGTGCTTTCTCAAAACAAGTGGGCTCTAATTCCTACATTGCTTTAACCATGTAAGCATAATGATGGGCTATATATCCATCATATCTCAACCTGTCAACAAGGTATCTAATCCTCGTAGACTTGCGTACACCTAGATCACTTTGAGGTGTCCTCAAAACAGTCCTCGTTCTCCTTACACTAGGAGCAATCACGGATGGAATTCCAAGCTCCTCATTAAGGCTCTGCTCAGAGTCGCTGGACTCACCATCCACATATGAGTGACCTACTGACAGATCAGGCACAAAAGATTGATCTACCTTTTCTTTCCCTCTGTATGATACATGTTTATCTACATCTGTTCTCAACCTGCCTAACCATGAGCGAACATTGGATCCACTACTAAGCACCTGTGATTGCTGCTCTACATGTGGTGTTGCATCAGCACTTCTTACATCTGTATCTTATGTTGCCTTCACTACTGATGCATACCAGCTACTCATCTCGTCAAAGACATCTCTGCTTACTTGCATCTCATGAGTGGTAGGGTTATAACATCTATAACCTTTCTTCTCCATGGCATAACCAATAAAGATGCATTTCTCTGCCTTTGGATCCAACTTTGTTCTCACTTATTCATTAGGAACATGCACATATGTAATACACCCAAACACTTTCAAGTGAGACTTTTGTTCAAGCGTCATACCATGAACAACTACAGTGGGTGTCTTGTTCATAATGTACACAGTGTTTGCTACTGCTTTTGCCCAAAAATAATGTGGCATATTCTTTTCAACCATCAAGGCACGTGGCACTTTTGCAATGTGCCTATTTTTTCTTTTTGCAACACCATTTTGTTTTGCAGAGTGTACTTGCATGTAAATTGTCTCTTGAGTCCCTGCTTCCTCAAAAATTGCTGAACTCATTGGAGAAATATTCTCCCTCACCACATGATCTCAGGCATTTTATTTGTATGTCTTTTTCCTTCTCGACCAAGGCTTTAAATCTTTGAAAGTGAGCAAACACCTCACTTTTCTCCTTCATGAAGTAAACCCATACTTTCCTAGTGTGGTCATCAATGAATGTAACATAATACCTAGAACCTGCAATTGTTTTGCAATCTTGGTCAGCAGTCCCCATACATCTGAATATATGACATCTAATGGCCTTGCATTGACATGCTTTTCATGTAGGAAAGCATGTTTGGCCTACTTACCAAGCTGGCATGCTTCACATACTTTGTGCATACCATCAACCTTAAACTTTGGCAAACTTGCAACAATATTTTGGGCCTGCATAGACTTCAATCGCTGTACATTCACATAACCAATGCGCTCGTGCCATATGTCGATATCTACACAATGACACATGTTCCATGCGCAAACATGGCTGCCTTTAATTTAGGCATGTTCACATCCAAATGTTCATATCCAAAGTAAACATCCTACCATTTCTATTACCCTTTGCAACCAAGCGACATTGATTTTTGAAGTCTTCTACAAAATATCCTTAAGGATTAAACCTCACTTGCAAACCCTATACTACTATCTATCCAATAGAAACAGGTTCTTTGTAATATTTGGAACATGAAGTACATCTGCCAAGTACTTCATTTCGCCATCCTACATAGACAATGGCACTTTACCAACATGCGTAATGGGATGCGCAATATCATTACTTGTTTCTACAGAGCCTGGTTTTTCCATTTTTTGCATGTCTTTAAACCACTCAGCGCATGACTGGTCATGTGGTTAGAGGCACCGGAATCCATATACCATGTATCTTAAAATCTTGACACATCTCCTGTTATGGAACTGAGCATGTGCTTCATCATAAAAACTACTCACTTTTGTCATCACCTCCTTGTTTACTAGATGTTGCATAGTTGCCTTGCTACAACTTTCCACTTTTAATGTGATTTTGCTTTTTATAGCAGTCCTTTGCCGTGTGCCCTAGTTTGCCACAATAATAGCACTCTATGCTATCTGCATTCTGATTTCTTTGCCAACCGCCTGAGTCTCTTTGGATCCCCCTACCTCTAGACTGGCCTCTTCCACCTGTGTATTGTTGCTTGAATCATTGGACTATTGTCCAGAATTTTGATTTCCTTTTCGACCACCACCTTGGCCTTGACCACGACCTCTACCTCTGCCTCTACCTGAATTGGAGTAGAAGGCATGTTTTGATGTGTTCTTGCTTTGTGAAGAAGAGTCCTCACCTAAAACCTTTTCTTCTATGCTCAACATAAACACCAAGTCCCGAAAGTTGGGAATATTCTCCCTGACTGCAATGGAGGTCTTTAATGGCTTGTACTCTTTGCCAAGCCCATTCAAACAGACACTTACCATGTCATCATCTTCCACTGATACATTGATAGACCCAAGGGATTCAATAATGCCCTTGATCTTTAAAGCATACTCATTGATAGAGATGCTTTTCTTTTCCACAATATGCATCTCTTGCTTTAGTTGCAATTTCCTTGCCTTTCTGTTAGTCTGGAACATTTGCACCAGATTCTGCCATGCAACTGTTGGCATGTTGGCATCCTATATGTGTTCTATCATCATTTCTATGACACTAATTGAAAGCCAATGCATGAATTTCCCTGCACCCTGGTTCCAATCCTTGAATGCCTTTATGTCTGTTGGAGTAGCATTCTCTTCAGACAACTTTAGAGGCTCCTCATTGTCCTCTCGACATAGTCCCAAAATCCTTTATCCACATAAGGAAATTGGTTATTTTGAACTTCCAGGCATGGAATTTGTTCTTTTCCAGCTTCTCACTGACAATCTGATTGATTCCATCACCAGACGTTTTCCTGCAACAAAAAAATCTGTAATAGATAATTTTTGTATACAACCTATAACACAACAATATCTTCTGTGACTACTGCAGCAGTACTTCAACATAACCTGTAGATTACCAAATTTGGCCAAAGTACATGTACATACACCCAATATCAACAATGCATGTGCAAACATTGTTTGCACTCCAAAAATGCACTGCAATAACAAGATTTCGACTAGAGACAGTTCTTAACCAGAACTTCTTGAAACTGTTCAAAAATACCTTGTAGTGATAGAACGGAGATCGAGGCGCACTCAAAACACAATTCTAGCAAAAAACATCAGTACTACAAAGTACTTTGTAGTACACAAGCACCTCCAAGCCTGCGAAGATAGCTCCTCAATTGGACATGTGTAGCTTTTGGAGCTACCAGGGGGTGTTGTACCTAAACCAAGAAGGGAAAGAGATGGTGCTGCTCTTACCCGTGTACCACTTCCTTGCTTGCTTGTTCTTGTCTCTTGCTTGCCTCCTTATTTCTTACATATACCAAAGCTTTGATACCATAAAGAGAATGTGGGGGAGAGAGAGAGCTTGAGTTCCTTGTTTGCAATCACACACACACACACACACACACACACACACACACACACACACACACAAGAGAGTGCAAGAGACAAGAGAGATGGATGGTTGAATTTTCTTCTATCTTCTTCTCTTCTCTACAACCATATAACTAAAAGACAAGAGTACATACATAAAGGGAAAGTACTCTCCTACAACAACATACAAAATGGTCGGTTTATAGTGTGAACTCGACTATATGAGCTGGCGCTATAACTATGCCATGACTCTAATACTCCAAAGTGGCTGTCACACACATCCTGTCATCCACTAGTGGCATATCGACCATAATTGCACCAACTGTGCCAGTGTCATAAGTGTGGAAGCTATCACCCAAGTGGGTCATCAATGTCTGTCGTAGTACTAGTTGGGCGCTTAACACTTTGAGGTAGTAGTTACTTGTTGCACTAGCTCAACTTGGCTTTACGCGCTCCACCAGCAAGACCCATGCTTGCCAATGCACCAAGGAAATATGTGCCTCAAAGAGGAGTTCTAAGAGTTCCAGAGTTACCTTTGCTGCCTCTAGAATTTCCACAATAACCCCCATTCCCAAGGTGACCCCTCACATGAACCAATTGATCTTGATAGAAATACATGAGGGTGAGGAGGAGGGAATAGTGGGGATGCTAACTACCTAGAGCCTCTAGAGGCTCAGAGTCCCCCAAGAAAAATCCTAAGTTACTATGTTTAAGATGGCAATAATGTCTACCCTATATATATATAGCAACAGTGCAATTCTAATAAGGGGAAGGACATCAATGCCTTAGGATCTCGTATGCCACTATATTACTCTATCACTACAAGGGACCTCATAGGGTGGTAGAGTGTCCCACCAACAAGAAGGCTATGGTAGCCACATCGACCAGCCCACAATTGCTAGTACCACTCTATACAGGTTGTGATATTGACCATATGTACAAGGATTTCCCATTAAGAGCATCCATCCTAGCCCATCCCAACAGCATAAACTAAGTACAAGCCTTAACTTGCCAAGCATTAAGGATGGGTTATTACAAATGGTTCTTCTCAATGTCGTGAGACTAGAATGTAGAATAGGAGAAGAGTTGCCGCTCATGAGGCCGGACATGTTTTAAATTTCCATACTCAAAGGACACACATACTAGCCCAAGTCCTACTGCCAGAGCTGATGAAGTTTCAAAAAATGCTAGGGTTACACCTAAGACTAGAAGACAAAGGTCTAAGAATATAGGACAAGGGGAAGAGTGAATGACAGTTCAAAGAGGGATCGGGTGAGGATATAGTTTCCAACATCTCTTTATCCTCTTCAGAGGAAGAATTAAATTGTTAGCCCACCAGAGACCTAGAAGAACTAGTCATATACCCTAGTGGTATGTCTAAGAAAATATGATAGATTTTATCCCAATCCTATTGAGTAAAAAAGTAGGTTAGAAGTATCCCAAGAGTTGGTAAGAGGATGCCAAGCACAAATGGACATTGAACCTCCCGTAGTCCCCATGATTAAAGAGGGTGTGCCAATGTAGAGACTAGTTTCACCTTGCTCAAGAGAAGACCAAGAAAAGAATGAGTCTGCTCCATAACCAAGAAAACTTAAAACAAAAGCTTTGAGGCCATGGCCCTCCAAAATCTTAAGTGTGATAGAAGAGTGCCACACTAAAAAAAAGGGCCTGTACGTATTCTATATACCATTACCAACCCTGAAAGCTTTTATGTTAGGTGAGTATGGAAAAACACCAAGAGACATAGATGGATATATAGCATGACTCATCGCCTTCCTTTACTCCTTCCCAAGTCTAGTTTTATGTTGGCTCCTTGCTCTGTAAGGAAGCCTAAGCCTATAAAAGGACTTAAAGGATTGGATGTACGGAGGGTTAAAAGCAGGTATAGAAGAACAACTAATTTAAGACTCCTCATATAATTCGGATAGTGACAAGCCCACTAAGGAAGAGACAGTTTATCAAGCCTTTTCGAAGGTACCGATGAATAAGCTAGGCCACTATTTTGAGAGTGATGACATGAATGCCATCCTCCATATAAAATACAAGGATAAGCATGTAACCGCTATCCTAGATGGAGGGGTTGGAGTTATCATCATTACCAAGCAATACTAGGAGAAATGGGGGCAAGCATCACTTGATACTGCCAACCTAATAGTCAAGCTCGCTAATGGGCTTGAGAAAAACCCATGGGGCTCTTGCAAAATCTGAGAATCAAGACTTTTGGTCTAAGTTTTTGCCACTCTTTTATGGTGGATGAATGTTTCACAACAGCCCAATTCCTATGACTGCATTAGTGGTGGCAGACCCTTTACACACAAGAGACTCAAATGGTCCATGATTGGGACACAAACCACATCTATGTTTGGAAGAGGAATGAAACCCTCAAAGTAAACTTACGAACATGGAAAACTCATCCTATGAGTGGTGGCTCTTTTGCCAAAGACTCAATAACCCCACCAATAACACCATTGAGTTAAACATGTGTTGTCGGACTTATCATAAAATATTGGACAAGGAATGTGAAAGCTCAAAGTTTGCCTCACTTCTGGAGCCATAAGACTCTCAAAATTGGATGCACATTCTTACGACTGTGGGCATCCTCCCAATGAGAACATACACAAGATATGCCACAATAGATGGCAAGGAAACCGCTTCAGTATATATGTTGGTGCTAGAGTAATGCAATGAGTGCTAGAATTTCAAAGTGATACCTGCTGCGAATAGGAGGTGGTAGTTTGGGTCCCAAAAAGATAAACCGGGATGATCTATATATATTTTTAGGAAGGAAATAAAGACCATTGGCTTCAATGATACGTTGAGGACATAGACTCCCATGTAGACTTTTGCCCCATCATTGGTGGCAAAGAGCTCAATATTTTTGAAATTATGATCAAGTTAATGGCCATGGATAGAGACAAAACTATAGGATCGAATGAGTCTATAAAACTCTCTCGCTTTGCACTAGAAGGGCAAAAAACTAAAAAAGGAAGCTAAGCACTTCCTGCAAGATCATCTGCTGTTTGTTGTGGGTGGTGGTGAAGACCTTAGACAGGTGCTTAAGCATTTCAAAACATATAATGTGGGTGACCACTTTGTACACTTTGAGAAGACAAAGAGAACCTTAGACAAGAAGACTAGAATATCTTATGAATGGGGACCGGCTAAAGTTAAGGAGCACGACCTGACAAGGATCCCAAACCTATTTACATTAGAAAAAACCTACCTCCAAAAGAAGAAAAACTTTATTAACCTACTCATAGAATTCCAAGAGTGCTTCCCTTGGGAATATAATGACATGAAGGGTGTACCCCCAAACACACTATTCCCATTATGGAAGGAGAACAACCATTAAGGCACATAGTGTATCAGAGATGAATCTAAAATACTCCAGAATGGTCAAGGAAAAAATTAGCAAACTCATTGAAGATGTATTCATTTACGAGATAGATCACATAGAATGGCTATCCATAACAGTTCATAGTGCCTGAGAAAAATGGAAAGATCCGGATCTATGTTAACCTCAAAAAGGTTAATGTAGCCATGGTGAAGAACCATTACCATTCACTGAGCATGTGTTGGAATGAGAGGCTTATAGCTTCCTTGATGGGTTCTTGGGCTATAATCAAGTGGAAATAGACTTGAGTGATCAACATAAGACTACATTGACAAACAGAATGGGACACATGCATACAAAGTTATGCCATTTGGCCTATCCAATGTCCTAGGCACTTTCTAAAGGCTTATGTGCACAACATACATGGAATATCTTAGGGAGTTCCTTGAGATTCTCATGGATGACCTTTGTGTCAATTCCAAATGAAAAGCACATCTTTGGTGCTTGAGGAAGGTACTTGAAAATTGCAAATTGTACAAAATATCCCTTAACCCATTAAATGCCAATTTTGGGTGAGGTATGGAGTACTAGGCCACATTGTTTCTAAACATGGCATCTCTAGTGGATGCCAACAAGGTGAAGCTATTTCTTGATCTTCCACTACCCATTAATTTTAAGGGTGTCCACCATTTCATGGGACATGTCGGATACTATAGAAGACATATAATCGTATATGCCAACATAGCAAGACTCTTTTATAGACTACTTTTCACCTCTAAGTGGATGAATGAGTGGTGTTAAAAAGCCTGTGACACTCTCAAGAAAGCCTTAGCAAGTGCATCGATCCTAAGATCTCCTAAGTGGGTTTTTATTTTCTATGTGCACATAGATGCCTCGGCTTTCACAAATTAGCTACATTTTGGCACAACCAGAAGATCATAATATGGAATTCCTTGTTAGAATTGCTAACACTAATTAAACGATATTGAACAAAACTACACTATCATAGAATGGGATGGATTCTCAATGGTCTATGTGCTGTAAAAAAATATTGCCATTATCTCTTAGCAAACCAATTCATGTTTTTCTTAAACCATTAGGTGCTGCTCTACTTAGTCATCAATAAGCCGTGACATGGGAAGGATAACTCGATGGCTCTTGATCCTAGTAGATTTTGATTTCATGGTGATGACCATGCAGAAAGGCTCACAGTATAAACATATTGATCACTTGTTGTGCATCCCTAATGGAGAATTGAAAATTAGAGTGGGGAGGACGAACTACTTGATGCTCCACTATTTAAACTCTACATTGTTCCTACATGGGCCAAAGAGATTGCCCACTATTTGGCTAAAAGTTTCCCCCAAGAAAGACCCCTCAATCGACAGAGAGAATGGTGCCTGATAAAAATAATAGTCCCTTACCAGTTGATTATGGGACAATTGTACAAGTTAGGCCAAGATGGGATTCTTAAGCTTGGTACTAAGACTTCCATGGGCATGATGGCATTTGTTTTGTAAGTCAAGTTGAAAGGTGTCATGTGAATTACCTTATAGGCTGTTCTATAAGCCCGAAGAGTAGCTAGTAGCTTCTATTCCCAGTCATTGCATGAGGCTTCCTCCACTGTCTTGGTCAAGATAACACAAATAATCTTATTGGCACTCTTAGCCTAGCCATTGGCTTCGGGAGAACTAGGGTGAGGATTTGTGGTGCACTACCATGAATTTACTCAACAGAAACTTGATTACATTATTAATAAAGTGATTCTCTCTGTTGCTTTATTAGTTCAACTGGACACCCAAATCTAGTAATTATATTTTCATAAAGGAATATGGTTAATTCCCTGGCATCAGCCTAGCTAGTAAAGTGATTCTCTCTACTGCTTTACTAGCTCGAGTGGACACCCAAATATAGTAACTATATTTTCATAAAGGAATTTGGTTATTGCACTAGCATCAGCCTTTGTGGTAATGGCATATCTTGGACTATCCACACCTTTTCACCTTGGTGGAAATAGCTTCACCACCAACTTGGGTTACATGAGGATGGAGTCATCATTAGGAAGGGGGTTATATTAAAGCCACTTCATAGGTTAACATGGTTTCACCTACTCCACCTACTGTAAGGTGCTTCGCCACACTTACCTGCTGGAAAAGGCACTTATCTTTTATAAGATGGGTTGGAATATATAAAGTGGACTTACCTTGAAATTAATCAAATACGGAATGTCTAAGGACTTTGTGTATATTAAGACTAGTAAATAGTAACCAGATTATTTTTAAATTTGGCCGGTCCACTGTGAAAACTAGTCACTTATATTATTGAGACACTAAGGAATACACATTCATTTCCTTATAATAGAATACTGTGAGCTCCCATTCTTCTCTACTCTTGCTTGTCACTTGTATTATTGAGTTAATTTTTATACTAAGGAATAAACATTTATTTCCTTACAATAGAATATTGTGAGCTACCATTCTTCTCTACTCTTGCTTATATTCTATTAGATTCGTGCATGCTAGGATGGTTTGCTTGCTTTGGTACCATGGTATGGTTTAGGTGGCCTAGAAATCTAAAGAGCTTGTGCTAGGTTCACATTTTTGTCCTCTTCATGGACTTGAGGGTGGTTTAGTGTAGCAAACCCATGGTCTTGAGATTAGTGAAGCCATGAATATGAGTCTTTCTAGGCTTAAGGTATTGTTTGATTGGATCTAGCCAATGATTGTGTATGTGGTTTGTAGATTTGATCTCGATGGTTGTCACAGCCTACTCGATATCTTTTGCTTTGCCAAAAGGTCAATATTCATCAAGTAGTCAATCTATCCCAAAAACATTTTCAAGTTGGTTTCTATCTTTTCTCCATCCAATACTAGTTGTTCCTTGAACTTTCTAAATTCTTGGGACATTTCCCTTAGAAAATACAAAACTCCCTATTACAATCATTGATCAAAGAGAAAAATAGGAAGACTCTCGAAGAGAATTTGTGTTAATATTTCCATAAAGATTACTATGCATAAGCTGAAGAGGGGCCTTGGCCTTGAAATAGGTCTCTTGTTGAGAAAAGGATTTCTAGTGTTACTTGCTCATGATGTAAGCTTCACATACATCTAGTGTGTTAAAAGTCCTAGAAAATGTTTAATTAAATTACTTGTCTACACAAGGTCAATTAGGGTGAATTTATTGACTCCTAATCTACATATTACAAATGTAAAGATTACATCTTGACAAGGTCGAGAGAGAAAATTTCAATAAGTATAGTTAGTTATTTACACAGTATATGTAAAAGATAAATATGTTGAAGTGTCCATATCATGCATACACACTCCCATGATAGTTTTCAGTATCCTAACGTCTACCCCTTTTGAAAACAATTTGATGAAAATTAACTTAAAGTCCTAACAAATTTTCCCTCAATCCTGACCATGATCCCAACAAAATGCCAAATCAGGTGTAGAAACTATCAGCTCCACTAAATAGTTACCCTTGGGGACAGGGGAACTGGACATACCAAAATCTATACTCCAAACCCCCCCGCCGGTGGCCTTGGTCTTCAAAAACCTCTCACTTCTACATGATACAATACTTTCATATCTACCCCATTAGCTAAGAAGGGAGAACAAACAGACAAGGATGAGCAGCAACAGCTACAAGCAGAGGTCATTAAGGATATCAAGAAAACATCCTTGGTACCTCAAAAGCCTAATTTAGAGAAACAAGCCAAAGAAGCCGAAAAACAAAAAAGGCAAGAGGATAGTCCCAGCCCCAACAAACAAAGACATCTTGATTTCGACTACCTCAAAGGCACAAATTCATTCTTAGAGTAGCTGGCCATACTAACAAGTGTAGATAGCTTGGAAGGAATGGACCAGCCGCTATAGCTCTAGCTTCAGGAAACAAAAGGCTATGCTTCTACTAGCATATGAATAAATGGTCACAGGAACAGCGAGTGTGGTGATGCCACCTCATGACCACACATCTACTACACAACAGGCATGCTGAGCTATGGAAGCATATTAAACACACCACCAGCCACTTTGCGAGTCCTAAAAGAACAACTAGCTGCAGCAGCCGAGGCCACACACAAAGAAATAATTGTTAAGAGTTTAAAGGCTGTAGAGGACTGAGAAGAAAAGATGACAGCATCGAAAGAACATTACACACTACTGAGCAAGACAATTGTTAGGAGACACAAGAAAATGAGACACTCACAGCATGCAGTTCGAACAAGCTAAGGAACAGCTCCAAAAAGAAGTGAAACATAAAAAAGCTCAGGAAGCGCAACATAATACCAACTCTAAACCATCCAAGCTAAAGAAGAGGGGTTTACCAAATAGATAAGTGAGCTCAAAAAAGAAAAAGCTACCGCTTAACATAAAGTGAATAACATGCAAACTGAGCGTGAACTGCTCAACAAAGCACATGCAGAGAAGATAAGGGAGATGAATGAGAATATTAGTGCAAAGACCAAGGAAATGGAGCAGATGTTGGAGAGTCACTAGCAAGTTCTCGAACATGTCAACAACTAGCATCTCAACAGCAGCCAAGCACTAGCACAAGATCACCTCAAGCAACTAGAGGAGACTCAGGCCCAAGTAACTACCCACAGAACTGCAAGAGATGAAACAAAGACAAGGTACACAAAGCTTACAACTACTTGGGATGCTAGAGAAGCTACAATTTCCATGCTCCTCAATGTTAAAGATAGAAGGATCCAAGAATTGGAGCAACAGCTAGACCTCAACGAACAGCCTTAAAGACATGAGCAAACAGATGAGTTATGCCAACTTATCGAGTGTGCCTCAGAGATAGGTTCATTTTGGTGGTGACTCCTTAGGCACCTCCTCAAACCCTTACTTTGGTTTTGTCTACACTAATACTCTCAGAGATAGGATGAGTTATGCCAACTTATCGAGTGTGCCTCAGAGATAGGTTCATTTTTGGTGGTGACTCCTTAGGCACCTCCTCAAACCCTTACTTTGGTTTTGTCTACACTAATACTCTCACTACTATAGTATGAGATTAACCTAACAAAAGACCTCGATTTAGGAGATTTACCTCAATACACAGAAAGGTATGCAGACCCCACTTTAGTAATGGGAATACTTAAACACAGAAAGGTATGCAAACCCCACTTTAGTAATGGGAATACTTAAACACAGAAAGGTATGCAGACCCCACTTTAGTAATGGGAATACTTAAAGGAGATGTGATGCTTACTAATCCCACTGAAATTTTCTTTTTTCAACTACATCCCATAGTGCCTAACCTCCAGAGTTGGTGTCAGGTGTTGCAAAAATCAGCCACCCTAGATGACAGTGTCGACAAACTTAACCTGTTCATGCGAGATGACATGCCATCCACACCGCGGCGGCCAACTACGAGGTTGTTACTAGAAGCTATAAATGGGTGATTAGCCATGTGTGGGTGGAAGTCTATAATACTCATCAATACCTAAACCTTTCGGGGTCAACTCTATATCACTCCTTGGGTATAATAAAACTATATAGAAACATACATAAACACCTGGAGGCTATGCTCACCAATGTCCTTTATGATTTTGATCGTGCACATATTGAATATCCAAATATAGCTCGAGAAGAAATCATGGACCCCCAAAAGAATCTGGAGGCCATGCTCTCCAATGTCTTTTATGATTTTGATCATGCACATATTGAATATCCAAATATAGCCCGAGAAGAAATCATGGACCTCCACAAGTTTATGAAGACTGTTAAACCTCCCAACCTCCACCTAGTTCAGGGGCACGGCAAGAGGAAACCCCCGAGTCATCCACCTCAGTAACCTATCCCATGTTTACATCCCTCTCTAGTAAGCTACTAAATCATTATCCTAGTGTATCTCCTACTAACAAAACTAAGGTAGAGTGTATCTTTTCACATTACTCCTCACCCCTAGTTGAATTTTCCAATAACCCTCTCGACCTCGAGGAGTTACCAGCAAATGAACGTATCTCAGCACATGCAGCTCAATGAGGTGCGTACTCTTAACCCCCAAGATGATAGCTGCTCTGCAGAGTACAAAGGCATGATCTGAGTAGGGAACCCACTCTTTACGAGCCAAAATTGATGTTCTTTACGAGCCAAAATTGATGTTCTAAGTACTCATGCAGATCACCCCTTTTAAGCCAACATGTAGGATCCTGTTAGAGGCCTACTCTACAATAGGGTCAAGGCGGCAGCCATATGTTCCTTACCCTCTCTGAGCCCCAATGCCAGATATGGAAGAATTGATGCCAATGGGTAGAGAAGGAACCTTGTGGGAGAATGTGGCGCGGCACACCAAGCTAGCGAATCCACACCTTCTTGTGATTTGCTAGAAATTAGAGTGGTTACATTTGATAAGTTATTGTTTTTGTAGGTGGCAAAAACAAAATCCAGCGCATACACAGGGTGGGTATTATGAAATTGAAACAGATGGTGACAACCCCTGCTTGGAAGATTTTGGTATACAACCTGACTGGTGCAAAGAGTACCTCACCATACCAGAATACAGTTGGGAATACAAAGGTTTTGCACCAAACAAAAGAGTCAACCCATTGTACATGCCTATCAAGTGGACTCACACCCTACCAATTCAAAGAAAAACAAAGGGACTCCCATGTATGCTACGACTTTCCAAAGTTCTCACCCTCAGAGTTTCCTGATATCTCTAGTCAAAGGAATCAGATGCTCACATGGATTCACTCATGGTGGCAAAGAATTCTAAATCCAGACATAGTGGCTACGGTTTGATTTGTACAATTGAGTGTGGTTCTAATCGACCAACCAAAAGAAAGATATGATGGGCATGATACAAAACATCTTTGCTTCAACATGGACAGAGGCCCGAATGAACGAGGGATGATGTTCTCCTACCATCGCCTCAGGTGTCTACTAGGATACATGCATGTCACATTCGAAGATATGATAGACACCGAGTTTTGGACTTCCCAATCAGCATTCAGAAGAATCCTAAAAAAGCTTTAGTCATGTTGCAACTTCTACAGATATAAGTTCGGCGCGACCAGATCTTCCAACCTAGGTAAGAGGTTCTGAGGATAGAACCTACATCAGGTAGGGTAATCCCATTTTTAATTAACAGAGGTTCTCCTCCCATTGAGGACAATAATAAGTTTTATGTAACAAGCACTATAAAGGTTGTACATTATGAGATACTAGAGCTAGACAAAGCTTTAGTTAGTAAGTTTTGGGCACCCAAGTTTGAATAAGGGCCAGTTGTATATAAGGAAATTTCTCATAATCGAAAGACACAACTTGTGTGGGATGATTTTTAGAATTCCTTGGGTTACCCAAATGCTCTATATCAATGTGTTATGCATGGAACAATGGACCCCTTTGTGCTATGAGAGCTCTTGTCTTGTCTTGTCTTGTGTATGAGAGAGACAAAGAGAGTGTGTGTATACTCTAGTGCATGTCCCTCTTCTATGCTTGGGTGTGGGAGAGTGAGAGGACGACTGCCTTGCATTGTGGTGTGAGAAACTCCGCGGTGGCAGAGTGGAGGTGGAGACTGGAGGATTGGAGCTTCTACAAGCGAGCTTGGAGAGCCTTAAGGGATGTGAGCTCGGAACATTGGTAAGTACCCTACGACAATTGTTGTCTATTTCTTGTTCCATTGGTGAATGTGTGGAGTTCCCTTGGGAGGTGTAGTAGGCCATAACAGCCCACCAGCCCCGAAGTCTATAGTAAATCCTAAATCCATTTAGTTGCCAACTTACTATCCTACTGATGAAGTTTTGTTGAGCTATCATATATAGATTATGAAGATTTTATCAGAGTGGCTAGCCAATGCTATGGCCTAAGCTATTCTTCATAGTGCTCATGGAGGTGACTCCATTCAACCCAACAACATTGCTATATCTTGAGGCTTATAGTACCGCTCCCTGTAGTCTACCATATGCCCCTATCTAATTAGAGCACCCATGCTAAAGTGGGAAGAATTAATTCCAATGGTGGGGAGGGTGCTCTGTGGGAAAATGTGGCAGCATCCACCACGTTTGCTAACCCAAAATTATAAGATTTACTTGAAATGTGCCTTGTCACCTACATGATAGCTTAGAGTGGAAGGGGGATCACCCACTAGATCATAAATGCGATGGTTACTCAGACAAATACAGATGAAGCCCAACCAAAGATAGAGGATTTTGGAATTTAACCAGAATGGGAGAAAGAGTTTCTCACCATTTGTGAGTATGGAAGCATTTGCATGTGGTCAATCCTAACGTAGTGGGTGGACCCACTGTATATGCTAGTTAAAAGGCGGTTCACCCCATCTGCTTATGCAGTAGAATAGAAAAGGGATTCTCATGTTTGTTATAACTTTTCACTTTTTGAGCCTACAAATTTTGACAACCTATAGAGAGCCAGAGAAAAGGGCTATTATTATGGATTAGAGAATGGAGAAGGATCCCAAACCCAACTATAGTCGTGCTGTGTGCCGTTTCTTAAAGCTCATTATGGTCCTGTTAGACCAAAAGCAAGAGACAGTGAATAGAAACTGAGCTCATGAAACGTACAAACCTATTTCATGGCATGAAATGGGTTAGACATTTCATGGCATGAAATGCTTAACCCTTTACCTTGTACCCATTGAAAATTTAAGTCATTCCTTGGTATCTCGGTACTTATCCCTTGTCACCTTCCTCTTGCCTTATTTCCAGGGGAACCAAGTTGGAACTTTGGAGCTTGTAGGTGTTTGTTGTTGTAGACAACTTAGTTTGGAATGGGAAATCTTGAGTTTTCCTTCCATCCAATGGAGGAGAACAATGGAATCCTATTGTGAATCTTGTGCTTGTGGGTCCACTTCTACGTTACCTTTGTCTAGAACTTGGCCTTGCTTGATCTCTTTGGTGGGTGACATTGGTGGTGTTCTTTTGTTTACTTGGGTGAATGATTTTCTTCCTCCAAACCAATTTCGGTGCTTCCTTCACACATGATAAAGCTGGGTTCTCATTCTACTTGTGCCTGTGGCTCTCTTCTTTTCTTTTGGGGGCAAATCCCACACTGGATTTTTGGTTGTCCCTTGGTACCCATACTTGCGTGGCTCCTTATAGTATCGTTGGGCTTCTAGTAAGTCTTTTTTTACCCACCTCTTTTTAATGCTTAGTGGTGCTCAACTTGTTTAGGTTGCTGATTTCTCTCCATGGTCTAGTTCCCTTGGCCCTTCCATGTATCCCTATTGTGCTGCCTTGACACCCCTGAGGTGTTGACATTATCATAATAGACTTGGGCTTTGAGCTGGGACTTGGGAATCCATTGTTGCCTTTTGCAAGATACATATAGTGCTTGAGTGGGGAGGTTTTTTAGAGGTCCATGCCTTTTCCATGGATTCTCCTGATGTGCTTGTTACTAGCGTACCCATGTCGCATTCAATTAATTGCCTTCCTTTACTCAAGGGACTCCATAATGGGATGGTTAGGGGTTCATTGCCATGGTAGAGTTGCACTTTCCTTTCCTCCCATTGGATGATATAGTTGGTGGTGAAAATCCAAGACCTTCTCCTCTTGCATTGTACATGCAGGCATAACATTACCTCTAGGTGGGGTTTGTCCACAGCACCACCCAAGTTTCATAAGAAATCAAGTTGTGACTTGATCCCATATCAATCAATGCAATGCTCATTTTTGACTACCCTTTGTAGAGACATGTACATTTAGGCGTGCAGGTTCAATATCTAGGTCATCATCTTCAGCAATGTGAGCAAAGCCATGTTTACGTGTAGCATTCTTCCCTGGAGTCTCTGTTTTATTTTGGCTTCCCTAGCCTTGGCTGCCACTTGAGCTTGTCTGATTTTTTTATTTTTCTAGCTATTTCTTTTGTTTCAAAAGATGCTCTTGTGCGAGAATTTCTTGGCTCAAGGGTCCGTAATACTTTTTTAGTTTCTGTTGATATAACCCTCCATTTCTACCCCATCGATAGTCTTGATTATGACTAACCCTTGCAAGGTGATCTTGGACACTCTAAAGGGTCCTAACCCCTCAGTATTTCAATTTCTTTTTCCTGGTGCTTCCAACACCATACACTAGGACAAGGTCCCCTTTTTCAAGTCCTTTGTATTTTAGGTTATGGTCAAACCAATGTTTCCTTCGTAGTTTCTCGACCATAAGGTTATGCAATGCAATTAGCCGCATTTCATCAAGTTTCTCCAAGTCAATCAGCCTCTTGACTAATACATTTTCCATCAGCCTTTCTTGTACTTCAATACACATGCTTGGAACTAAGAACTCCATATGCATTACCGCATCGATGCCATAAAGACGAAAGGGAGTATATCCTGTCGCTACCTTATACAACATACGATAGGACCATAATGTTGTAGTCAACTTGTGCTCCCACCAGATTTCTACATAATCACGGTAGTTATCACGACATAAATCACATGACCAAAATGCTGATTATTCTTAGTTATTCACAACTTTCCTAGTGTCAGAGAGAGACCTTAGAATTACCCTTGATCACTTGTCTTGATGATACTTTAACTATCTTGGGTTACATGATCCTTTAGGGTTAAGAACCATGACCGTGATCCTCTGCAGAATCACGGTTATGATCTTCACCTAAACAAGTCCAGTGAATGTTTAAATGAGTTTCTTGATACCCCTAATAACTCTTTTAGATATCTTTCTTATCAAATTATCAAGCTCTGTCTCATCATGATTAGTGATGTGTGGTAACTGTTGAGATATCGAGCTCATCTAGTGAGGCGGTGGACACTGATGACCCGCCTGGGGGATAGGCCCCACACTTACACCACTAGCATGGTTGGTGAGATCATGGGTGATATGAGGCCAATGGGATGACAGGCTGTGTGACAGCCATTCTAGAGACTGGCATAGTTATAGTGCCAGCTCATTTAGTTGGGTTCACACTATAGAGAACCCTAGTATGTATTTGGTTGAGTACCTTTCATATTGTGAGTACTCTTATCATTGTATATGGTGTGTTGAGTGTTGAGTGAAGAAGAAGATTTTTAGCCTCTCACCTTGTGTGTTTTCTTTTAGGGTTTTATGAGTGTGTGTGTGCTTGCAAGAGCTCAAGCTCTCTTCTCCCCTTCATCTTTTCAGTAACCACAACGTGATCACTGATCAGGGCATGATTCAAAGGTGCGATTTATGACGTGGCAATCAGTTGGGATTTTGACTGGCCATGATCCATGATCTAATGAGAATATGTGAATATGAAGCGGAAGCAAGTAGAGATAAAAAATAGAAAGTAGATAGCCAAGAATTGAAATATTGAACTGAATTATGAATGAATAATGTCCATGCTTATATACATATTCGCAAAGCTAGTCGACTGTAGCAAAAAGCTACTAATTTGGAAAAATGCCTAAAAAAGCCTAAAACTAAGCTATAAAAAAGCTAAAAATATGAAAAAAATCCTTAATACATTAGATAAATATCAGGATAAAAAGTGGCATAAAATGGGCTAGAGAGGACATGTCCATACCTCCTCTCAGCTTCATCATGGGGGTTCGACTCCCCATATAGGTAAGGAGCTGATTAGTAGTATCTCAAGAAAGAGGTTTGGCAAAGAGATCAGTAAGGTTTGTTACCATATTATAGTAGTGATGTGTGTGAACACACTTAGGACCGCCGGGGCACTTTTTCCCTCACTAGGAGGTTTTTTCCCCCGTGCATTGTATATACGCCCATTATCTTCTAGGGCTTGTTATCTTTCATTTTTGGCACTCATAATACACTACAGTGTTGTGCTCAAGCTTCCTCATCTTCTTGAAGTTGTGTGTGCATTCCTGCAACCCTAATTCCAACAATTGGTATCAGAGCAGGCTTCCTCCTCCCGGGCAGCATCACCGACACCTGCCGCTTCATCTCCTCCGATTGCGACGAGGTTTCACGAGCGTCTGCAGGTTAGTATATGCCGTGGGAGAGCCCATAGGGCTTGTTCGTTTCAGAATTTTGATCTGAAGTCATTTCGCCCTCCGTTTTTGCATTCCAAGTACTGCGCAGGCAAAATCGTCCTACTGTGCAGATTTTCTGTCAAGATTAAAATCTGCAGGATAGGTGCCCATTCGTCTGTTTTGGGCTGTGCTACATAGCACAGGTCGATTTTATACAGGTTTACCTCTTACAGACAGCATTTACATCTAGTAGTACAGTCATTGGCCATGGCTGACAACAATGATGTATTCCGCATGTTGGCTGCTGAGGATAAGTTGGATGGCACCAACTATCCATTGTGGGCATATATGATGCGACATGTATTGGTAGCAAAGGGGTTATGGAACATTGTGCAGGGTATTGATGCACGTCCTATTGTGGCTGGGAATGCTGCAAACACATCAGAAACAGGTACTGTTGATGATGGTGCAGGCACAAGTGCTGTAGCAGCTGTTCGAGAACCACCACTTTCAGCAGAGCAGATTCGTTGGGATGGTAGAGATGCGCAGGCTCATGCCTTGATTGCGCTGTCAGTCAAACGTACCATTATCCCACATATTCGCTCCTGCAGGACTTCTAAGGATGCTTGGGATGTACTTGCCACATTGTATCAGGCAAGAAATGAGGCTCGTGTTGCTTACCTCCGAAAACAGTTGGAGAGTGAGCATATGAACGAAGGTGATTCTATGGATAGCTTTTTGACAAAGATCAAGGATTTCAAAGAGCAGCTCATTTCTGCAGATGAAATCCTGTCAGACAGTTCACTTGTACAGACTGTTTTGAATGGTCTACCAGATTCTTATCAGGGTTTTGCTTCCACTCTTCGCTTGATGATGAAAGGCAATCCCAATGCCTTATCATTTGAGGAGTTAGTTTCTGTTTTGTTGCAAGAAGACCAGTCAAGGCAAAACAGGAATATTATGCATGTCGCAGATCAAGCTTTCGTTGCTAGTCAGAGAAGCGGGAAAGGTAAAGCTGGCTTTTCTTCTAGTAAGCAGAAATCTGCAAATGCTGCGCAACCAAAGAAGGAAGACAAAGATGAGAAGAAGGGTGACAAACAGAAGACATTTTGCAAGTACTGTAAGGGAAATGATCATGTCATCAAAGCGTGTCCTAAGCTGGCTGCGAAAGAGGCTAAGAAGAAAGAGGCTGGTATGGCTGTTGCAGATGCCTCTCCTTCTAACAATGAATCTGCTAATGTTGTTCAAGATACAGAATGGGCATTCAATGCGCAGTGCAGTTATGACCCATCTTTGCATGACACATGTATGTCTGCAGTAGATTCAGATGTATGGTACTTTGACAATGGTGCCACTAAGCATATCACCTCGCAGCGCAGTTTATTCACTTTCCTTGAGTCTGCTCCCACAGGGAATACTGTCACTTGTGCCAATAACTCCTCTTATCCCGTTAAAGGAGTTGGACAGATTGTGCTGAATGTTGCAAATTGCAACACCTTTACACTTTTTGATGCATTGTATGTGCCAGGGATCAAAAAGAATCTGCTGTCAGTCTCCGCATTTGCCAAAACAGGTTTGGTTGTAAAATTTGTGGATGACAGATGTACTGTTCATGATCTCTCTTGTGGTGACATCATTGTAGCATCTGGTTCACTATGTCGAGGGCTGTATAAGCTCAATATGGATGGCAAATGTGTAGAGGATTCAGCATGTGCTATTATGGATACGCAGGCTATTTCAAATGCAAAACTGTGGCATGCACGTTTTGGTCATCTGAATTTTGCAAGTTTGCTGCGCCTGCAGAAATCTGAAATGGTGTCTTCTTTGCCTAAGCTTGAGGCACCTGTCAAGCATGTTTGTGAGGGCTGCATATTGGGTAAAATGCAGCGTGCTTCCTTTCCCAAAGATGGATCAGTGGGAGCTGAACGCAGATTGCAGCTTGTTCACAGTGATGTTTGTGGTCCCATGCAAACTCCATCATTTGGAAACTACCTTTACTTCGTGACTTTCATTGATGATTTTACCAGGCATGCATGGGTATATCCTTTGAAGGCAAAGTCCGAAGAAGTTTTGTGCTTCAAACAGTTTTTGGTTATGGCTGAAAATGTGTCAGAAAGTAAGATGGGCACCCTCCGTTCAGATCGAGGGGGGGAGTATATGTCTTCAGAATTTAATGCATTTTTGGCTGAGCGTGGGATAAAACACCAATGTACAGTGCCGTATACACCACAGCAAAATGGTGTGGCTGAGAGAAAAAACAGGTCTCTCATGGAAATGGCAAGATGTATGGTTAAGAGTCAAAGTCTACCACATGGTTTTTGGCTTGAGGCTGTCATGTGTGCCACTTATGTACTAAACAGGTGTCCCACCAAAGCATTACAGGTTGTCACTCCATATGAGGCTTGGCATAGCCGCAAGCCATCTGTTGGCCATTTATGTGTTTTTGGTTGCCTGGCATATGCATTAGTGCCTGTGCAACATCGCAGAAAATTGGATGACAAAGCTGTCAAATGTATTTTTGTTGGATATAGTGCTGAGAGCAAAGGCTATCGTTTGTATCATCCACAGACAAAGCGCATTTTGGTTAGCCGTGATGTTGTATTTGTGGAAGATGCAGTTCAGCCCTTGGTTTCATGTACTAAGGAGACAGATATCAGCTCACGTGATGTCTATGATACATTGTTGCCTCTTTTCAGTGGTGCACAGTCAAGTGCAATACCTCATGAGGCAGTTTTTCAGCCTATGCAGGTTTTAAATGATGGCACAGATCAGCCTATATCTGATGCAGATGTGCATGATGCACTTGAGGATGAGAGACAAGAGATTGAGGGCTCTAGGAATATGCCTAGATGGCTGGTGCAGACTTTGCGTGACAGCAAGTTGGATGCCCCTTTGTCTAGTCGCACTCGTTCTGGCTCTCATGGTGCCTCTTATGCGTCAGATTGTTATGCATTGGCTGTTTCTAGTATGTGCGATGAAAGTGAGCCTGTTTCATTTGATGAGGCACAAAGTTCAGAAAATTGGATGGCTGCTATGCAAGCAGAATACAATGCTATTATGAAGAATAGTACATGGTCTTTATGTGACTTGCCCCCTGGCAAGAAGGCCATTGGCACTAAGTGGGTATACAAATTAAAGCGTAAGCCTGATGGCACAGTGGATCGCCATAAGGCTAGGCTTGTTGCAAAAGGTTATGCTCAAGAGAAGGGCATTGATTTTGATGAGACTTTTGCTCCCACATGTCGTATGACCACTGTTCGTAGCATCTGTGCATTAGCAGCTCATAATGGTTGGAATGTACATCAGCTGGACATAAAGACTGCGCTCTTAAATGGAGATTTGCATGAGGAGGTGTATGTATCGCAGCCTCGTGGTTTTGTTCAAAGAGGGCAGGAAAACAAAGTGTGCAGGTTAAAAAAGGCTTTATATGGTTTAAAGCAAGCTCCACGAGCTTGGTATGAAAAAATACATGCATATTTGACTGCACATGGGTTTCAGAATAGTCCAACAGAAAGCACTTTGTATGTTAAACGTGTGGATGGTGTACATCTAATCATTGCTCTCTATGTCGATGACATGCTGCTCACAGGACCAAATGAGAGTCATATTGCTGATTTTAAGGCTGATTTGAATGCCTCTTTTGAGATGTCAGATTTGGGGCATTTGCATCATTATTTGGGGATACAATTTAAGCAGTGTGATGGAGGTATTGCTTTGTGTCAGACAAAGTATATTGAAACATTGTTGCGGAGATTTGGCCTTGAAGACTGCAAGCCTATTGCTACTCCAATAGAGACAGGTTTGAAGTTGAGTCTTCATGATGCTGGAGATCACTTTGATGTCACACTCTATCAGACAGCTGTTGGTTGCCTCATTTATGTATGCATTACGAGGCCAGACATTCAGTTTGCAGTCTCACAGGTGAGCAGATTTATGCATAGCCCAGGCATTAAGCATTGGCAGGCAATGAAGCGTATCTTTCGCTATTTGAGTGGTACTCGGCATCTTGGGTTGTTTTATCCCAAGGGGGGATCATTGCCGCCAGATTTACATGTTTTTTCAGATTCTGACTGGGCTGGTTGTTATGACACACGCGTGTCCACGAGTGGTTTTTGCTTCATGCTTGGAAGCTCATGCATATCATGGTTGAGCAAGAAGCAGCCTACTGTGGCCACTTCTAGTTGTGAAGCTGAGTACAGGGCAGCTTTCACAGCTACGGTTGAGTGTGTGTGGCTCAGACGCCTTATGGCTGATTTGGGTGTTGGGCAGCCATCTGCCACCACCATCTTCACTGACAGTCAGAGCGCATTGGCAGTTGCGCGGAACCCAGTGTTCCATGCTCGTACGAAGCACATTGAGGTGCACTACCATTATGTCAGGGAGAGACTCTCTGTAGGAGAGATCAGTTTGGCTTATGTGCCAACACAGGATAACCTTGCAGACCTTTTCACAAAGGCTCTGCCTCGTGAAAAGTTCGAAGCTTTTCGCAAAGCTTTGGGCTTACTCCCTTTTGTGGATTCGTCCACATAGCTAGACACTTCCCTATACATGAGTGCTAGCTCTTGTTCACCGCATCACTCCAGGGGGGATTTGTTACCATATTATAGTAGTGATGTGTGTGAACACACTTAGGACCGCCGGGGCACTTTTTCCCTCACTAGGAGGTTTTTTCCCCCGTGCATTGTATATACGCCCATTATCTTCTAGGGCTTGTTATCTTTCATTTTTGGCACTCATAATACACTACAGTGTTGTGCTCAAGCTTCCTCATCTTCTTGAAGTTGTGTGTGCATTCCTGCAACCCTAATTCCAACAAGGTTATCCTGAGAAAGATAATACTCCAATGTGATGATGCCATTGACGACCAGCTCACGAACGAAGTGAAAGTGGACCTCAATATGTTTGGTCCTTCCATGGAAGGATGAAGCTTGAGCCAACGCCAAGAATACGGATCGGAGAAGCTGAGAGTACATCAAGATTGCTCAACATCTAGAACAACCATAACAACTCATAGCAGGTATCCAATAAGCATACTCAGCCTAAGCAAAAGATAATAAAATTGTATTTTGCTTCTTGGATCTCCAAGAAATACGACTGGAACTAAGAGTGAGGTAATAACTAGAAGTGGATCATTGAGTATCCTGATCACCTATCTAATTAGCATCAGAGTATCCAACAAGCTTAGTACCTCCTCTAAAAGAGAGACCTTAGTCCAAGGTACTAGATAAGTATTGAAGAACCCTCAAAGTGGCTTGCCACCAATGAGAATGTTGAGGAGCAAAATAAAACTAACTGAGAACACTAACACTATAAGAAATGTCAGGTTTGGGTGTAAGTCAAATAAATAAGAGAACCAATAAGCCTTCGGTACTATGTACTATCATGGGAGATCTTGGAGTTAGGATCCATCAGATAAGAAATTGGATGACACTTGGTCATCCCATATATCTCCACCTAGGAGCTACTACAAAATACTTGTACTAGAAACACTCCATTAGAAGATTGATAGACCTCCATCCAAGAAAGATTGATAGACCTCCATCAATCATCTCAAAGGTGAGAGATAAATCTGACTGGAAATGTTTAATCTTGGCAGATGTGAGCCAATGATCAATAAATCATCAACATATGAGGTAATCAAACATATCAAAGCATCATCAATAAAGACATAGAGATTGATATCTACAAAGCATCTTTAGAATCCAAGGGAAAGAAAGAATGCATCAATCTTATCATACCACGCATTGGGTGCCTGTTTCAAAACATAAAGGGCTTTGTGCAACCTATACAACTTACCCTCATGTCTGGGAACCTGAAAACCTTGAGGTTGTTCAACATACAACTCCTCATGTAAGTCACTATTAAGAAATGCAGGCTTGAAATCCATTTGGTAAACTGGCCAATGCTCATGAGAAAAAAGAGCAAGAACTATATGGATGGTGGTGTGTTTGGGTGTAGGAACAAAAGTTTGCTCATAATCCAACCCTTAACCTAATAATACCCCTTTGCAACCAATCTGGCTTTGTGTTTGTCTAGAGATCCATTAGCATGAAACTTGGTCTTAAAGACCCACTTGACCCCAATGACTTGTTGATGCAGAGGCCAATACACAAGCTCCTATGTATGATTCCTCTCAATGAAATCAATCTTGGCCTCCATGGCCGCCCGCCACTCAGGAAGAGCAAGAGCCTCTTTAGCTGTAGTAGGCTCATATGACTGTATCACCATATTCATCAAAGCTAGGCTACAAGAATGATGAAGCTATCGTAATCTTTGTGTCCATATTTAAAGATTATATTGAAGAATCAACAAGCTAATGAAGTTCCATATCGATGGAGAATCACAAACAGTGGTTTCCAGCCATCATGGAACCTTGGGGGAAATCCTCTGTTACACAAGAGTAGAAGGAGGAGAAGCCAGGGGGAAGGAGAAAGTGGGGGTGGAGACAAGGGGTAAAGAAGTTGATGGTGGTGGACTTGGGGTGGCCGAGGAAGGAGGAGGGACCTCAATGGTAAGCTTGGGAGAAGAGCTAGAATCATCTGAGGGTTCAATAAAGTGAACATCACCAGAAATCACTAAGGATCATGACTTCGATCCCATAATATGTGAGCTTTGAAATGAGAGCTATATCCAAGGAATTTGCACTTCTTGGACTTGGGATCAAATTTGGATTTGTTAGAATCAACGATCTGAACATAGACATCACAACTAAAAATTCTGAAATGAGAGACGGAAGGTTTTTATCCAATAAAAGCCTCCTCTAGAGTCATATGAAAAACCACCTTTGTAGGAGAATGGTTGATGATGTAATTAGTAGTGCTCAACAGCTTCTCCCTAGAAAGAAGGTGGAAGATCAGAAGAAGAAAGTTGCATGGTATGGGCCATCTCCTGAATAGTTTTGTTCTTGCGTTCAACCACACCATTCTCCTGAGGAGTGTGAAGTGTGGAAAATCGATAAACTATGCCTTTCTGTGAAAAAGCATTATGGAAGGCTTTGGAGATGAATTCTCCTCATTGTTGGAGTAGATTTGTTGAACCTTCTGTGTGGTCATAGTCTTGACCAAAGTCACCCACTCTTGGAAAGCAAGAGAAAGCTTGAGATTTTTCTGCCAAGAGATAAACCCAAACTTTGCATGTATAATCATTAATAAGAAGCATAAAGTCCTTGGCTCCTCCTAGGGTAGTAGTGTGCATGGGGCCGCATAGGTCCATATGAATGAGCTCTAGAATATGGGAAGCCATATGAGTAGCCTTGTGAGGAAAGGAATCTTGGTGTTGCTTGCCCCCGGGAAGACAAGCCACACAAGTGGAGTGGGAGGGTTTCACTGGTGGAAGACCCTCAACCATCTACTACTGAGAAGACAATAGTTCAGATGCTATGTGAGCATGCCACAAATCTATATCCACATGAGCTACCAAGGCATGATAGCTGTGAAGAAGTTGTAGTAGATGAGATTGGGACCCATTCAAAGAGTCACCAAAGTCCTTCAATAGATAAAGACCGTAAAAATTTGCAAGGTGCTAGTGCTAGTGTCAATTATCTCAAGGATGAAACTATTAAAGTAGACACCATATCCTTTCTCCACAATCCAAAAAATTGAGACGAGATTGCTAGAAAGCTTGGGAACATGAAGCACATATCGAATGGTAGAAGGCTGGCCTGGGGAAGAGTTAAGTTAAAAGCATCACCAATGGATACCGTCAAAGAGTTGGGATGAATGTCATGATAAAGAATGGTATTGTCAAGAGTTATGTGACTAGTACACCCACTATCAACCACCCAATTTGTATGTGAGGTGGAAGAAAAAGGAGAGTCAGAGGGAAGCTCCTGAATACCAATGAAGATAGTCTCCTTGGTGGAAGAGGATTTTTGAGTCTGGTTGGTGGATGAAGAGGTTTGATCGGAGGGTTTCTTAGGAGAGCCACCTTCTCTCTTCTTCTACGACAATCAAGCTAAATATGACCTTTGAGACCACAATAATGTGACGAGGGATGTTGGTAGGTTTGTGGTCATCTTTGTTGCTATGGAAACCTTGGACTACCATTTTCTTTTTCCCTTATTCTGAAGAAGGTCTTGGAAGTACCCTGGTTGGTCTTCTTTCTCATGGCCCTATCTTGAAGCATGGTATGTAGATTAGTATTAGCAAGAAGAAGTGATATAGTATCACAAAAAGTAGAGAAAGTCTTAAGAAATTTGGCGAGGAGTCGATTGACAAAGTCCTAGTTGGTAGATTTTCTCCCCAAAGAGATTAACTGCTTCTAAATGGTTATGAACTTTGTAACAGAATCCGTGATGTTAGCAGTATTGGCAATATTTAGGTTGGAGAGTTGATTCTCCAAGGCTACCTTCTGATACCTCCATTGGATGGTATCCCACAATTCTTATGCACTTTCCTCATCATTGTCATCAAATTGATGAAGATAAAGGCATGAGTGCTTGTATCTTTGTTAGGCCGTGCATTAATCTCAGCCTAAGGAGAAGTTGCATTGAGAGAGGCATCAATACCAGAAAAAATACCCCATAGCTGAAGGAATGTCTTCATCTGTAGTGCCCAATCAAGATAATAGTTAGTGTAGAAGCCATGGAATCCTCCTCTTGATTTTATAGCAAAAGGTTGCAAGTAGGTACATCGATATCACCATGAGAGGTTGCCTCTTTGTTTAAGGACACTCACTCCTCTCTACTCTCGCACTCATAAACACATGCATAAGAGGAATATGCACCAACAATGAAACTCACTCTCCTCTCTCCTCTCACACTCATAAACACAAGCATAAGAGGAACATGCACCAAATAATAAAGCTCTCTCTCTCTCTCTCTCTATCTCTCTCTCTCTCTCTCTCTCTCTCTCTCACCATAGATATAATAGAGCAAGGAGGTAAGACTAGGCTCAATTGGCACAAGGGGGGATTCATGTGTCTTGCTTTATGAGAGTGTTATTATTTATACAATTGGCTCTTATTCATACTTGGGCGCCCAAAAATTAAAGAAAGATGAACTAAATAATTATAAGATATATAGATTTATGGCATTGCCAGCCATTCTCATAATTACAACGTTTATAGTGCCATTTCATGACTCTTATTATGTTATCTCTTTTATGTGATAGAGAGATGCTAGGTTAACCTCAAAATGGGGTTAACAACCCCTCCCACATTTGATTATATGAAGGAAAACCCTATGTGCATATACCCCTCCCCTCCTCCTCCCATTTATTATATGAAGGGAAGCTTGATCTGTATACCCCCTAACCTTTTGTTCTTTATGAAGGGAAGCTTGATCATCTAGATAACCCCTCACCTTTTGTTATTGTCATGAGAATATATTTTAAGTCCTCTAGAAAAATATTATTTATCCCCTCTTGAGTAATTTGGGGACGCCTAGATTACTCTTGCGTCATGCCGGCTAGGTTAATATCGTGGGTGATACCACTATAAATATTAATACGTGCGGTATATGACGTATGTTTGAGGCCACCTATGATTATTTCAGTTAGGTTTGTATGGTAGGGTGATTCCTGGGATACTTACGCTTGGTAGTCATGAGTTGGTGATGATTTGTGCCTGTTTAATATTTGTGGGATTAATTTAATAATTAATTGGGCTTATATTTTCAGGTGATGAAGACTATGGGAATTGAAGAGTTTACTTTGGAAGAAATGTCTTGGATCATCACATTTCATTTTTGGCAAGCATAGTAGCTTGTAATCTTATTAAATGATTTTTCCATTTTGAACTTTAGAAAAGATACATTTATTTTTGTGGAATTTATTAAAGCCTATGGCTTTACCCTAGTCCCAATTTGACACTCTATTTTTGTTAAAGAAGAGTGCCGTGCTCTCTAAAGAGCACATCTTGTATTTTGGGGGCTATGGCCTAATTTTGGTGAAAAGGAAAGCTAATAAAGAAATACTCTTGTGTGGGGAGAGGCCACGCACAAGAGGGGGGAAGATTGCACCCAATATGGTCTTTTTGGAGCTAAGTATTTTTGTTTAAGTGTTTAATTTTTCAATTGATTTGATTTAGTTGAAGCTTACAAGCAATGGTTTTTATGATTGAATTAATTCTCTACTTTTCCACAATCAATTCCTAGAATAAGATTCCGGTTGCAGTGGTATCAGAGCTTGGGCTAGGAGATTTGTGGAGAAGGTAGGAAAAGGCTTTAACTTCTCAAAAATCAAGAAAGTGCAGGAATTTATCCAGTGGACAGAAGGGTGTTTTACAGGTCTTTACCCAAAGGTCAAAGATTCAAAACTAGATCTACTCTCAAACCCACTCACCACCCTGCAAAACCATCCCTCTCTATCAAAAAGCGGTTTTCCCAAATACTCAGTGAAATTAAAATGTGACCGTATGGATGAAATCCTCATAGCCAAAAACCTCACGGGTAACTCTCAGAAATCAGAAAGCTTCAAGGATGAACAAACCTATAAAGGACGGGGGAGATAAATCTGTATAAAAGCCATCACAAAATTCTCAACAAGCTTTTGGACAAGGAGGCGCACGGCGGCAGCCTGCCGGCGCAAAAAGCGTGGAGAGGAGAAATAAAAAAAAATAGCTCAAGCTAATTACTCCATAATCTAATTTCTCTCTTAATCCTAATCAAGCTCACTTTTCCCAATCCCTATGCAAGTCACATCACTCCTTTTTGAACCTCTACTTTTCCCTATTTCCAAATTTGAGGAGAAATTCAAAGGTTTTCCAATTCTGAAAATTTTTGGGTGCAGAAAAGTGATTTACAGGTTTTAAAAAGCTTCAAAATTGCCTAAAAAAGGCCAGAAAATTCTGAAATCGCTTCTGAAAAATTCTAAAAATTTCAGAAAAATATTACAGAGTTTGGGCAAGGTTTACAAGACTGTTTCAGCAGGTTTCAAAGTGCAGAAAAATTGTTTCATCAACAATTCGACTAGCCCAAGACTCTTGAATCACGCGGAATCGTTCGGGATTTGTTTGAAGCGACGAGAACTCAAGTTCAGCCATTGAATAGCGTTTTCCTAAAGAGATTAAAGCACATGAGGGTACTTCTTCTAAACCATTTACTAAATCTTTTTATGCTTCAAAGAAGATGTATAAACTAGGTTATGCAAAGGCAAGGACGAGGCTAAAGGCAACACGAGTACCAATAAGAAAGTCAATGGTGGCAAACCGAAGACATCTCCTATCAAATGTTTCAAGTGCCACAAAGAAGGTCACATAGCACCGAATTGTCCGGAGCGTACCAAGAATTCAACACCAACAGCAGCAGCTCGAGTCAACATGATTGAAGAAGACGACAATGAAGAAGAATCATTCGAGCAAGAGGGTAATTCCGATCCAGATTACTCAGAACAAGAAGGTAAACCTCATGTTCATTCTTTGCTTAAAATAAAAGGAACGATAAATGGACATGAAGTTCTTATTTTGCATGATGATGGTAGTACACATGATTTCATTTCTGAAAAGGTACTTAGAGCACTAAATCTTCATTCTTCACCTACGCACTATAAAGTCAAAGCAGCATTCATTGGAACAAAGTATAATTGCATGCAAGAGGTGAAAGATTTGGATTTATGCATCAAACCTTTAACAGAAAAGAGGGATTTCTTAGTTGCACCTTTACAAGGGGTAGATATAATTTTGGGTATGCCTTGGAGACACAAATACAATCCTATTATAGACTATGACACTCATAGTATTTCTCTAAGGAAGGACAATGAAAATATTATCCTCCAGTGTCAAGTCAAAGGAGAAATGAGTCCTTTGTTGAGTCACACTCAAGCAAAGAGAGCTCTAAGAAAAAGAGACAAGACTTATATGGTATGGGTTAACCAGCTTGATGCTGAGTTGGACACATCCAAAAGACCAAAGTTTGATTCTTTTATCTCCAAATTTAGTGACTGTTTCATGGAAGATCTGCCTCCAGGATTACCTGAGTCTAGGCCTGAGGATCATAGTATTGACTTATTGCCTGGAAATTCCCCGCCTTGTAAAGCTCCCTATAGAGTCAACAATTTAGAGCAAAGAGAAATCCAAAGCCAAATAGAAGACTTGCTAGAGAGAGACCTTATTCGACCTAGTAGTTCACCTTTTGGAGCTCCAGTACTTCTTGTTAAGAAGAAGAATGGAACTTACCGAATGTGTGTAGACTATCATGCATTGAATAAGATTACTGTCAAGAACAGATATCCTATTCCTAGGGTAGATGATCTTCTTGATAAGCTTAGAGGATCAAAGGTCTTTAGCAAGATTGACCTAAAGTCTGGGTATCATCAAGTCCGTATGACTCAATCTGACATTTTCAAGACAGCTTTTAGAACCCAAACTGGTCATTATGAGTTTTTAGTTATGCCATTTGGTTTGACCAATGCTCCAGCTACTTTCAGCCGTATGATGAATCGTATATTCCTTAAGTTTCAAAGTTTTGTTATAGTGTTCTTTGATGACATTCTTGTTTTTAGCAAGGATCGACAAGAGCATGAACAACACTTGGAACAAGTGTTCAATCTTTTGAGAGAAAATGAATTATATGTCAATCCTGAAAAGAGTTCTTTCTTTCAAGAGGAGATTGAATACTTAGGTCATATAGTGTCGGCCGAAGGGATTCGTGTAGATCCTAAGAAAATTGAGTGTATTGCTTCTTGGCCTACGCCTAGAAACATACATGATCTTAGATCTTTTCTTGGCTTATGTAGTTATTATAGGAAGTTCGTCAAGAATTTTGCTTGTATTGCCAATCCTTTGACTGAACTCCTTAAGAAAGCTACAAATTTCAATTGGACTGAAAAGCAAGATAAATCTTTTGCAACACTCAAGAATGCTTTAACACAAGCACCAGTTCTAACACTACCTGATTTTCAAAGACCATTCTTTATAGTAGTGAGACTGATGCTAGTGGCAAAGGATTTGGAGCTGTTCTTATGCAAGACAACCATCCTATTGCATATCAAAGTAGAAAGCTTAAGCCTGCAGAGCAAAATTATAGCATTTATGACAAGGAATTAGCAGCAGTAGTGCATGCTTTGAAAATCTGGAAGCATTACCTAATGGGCTCTGAATTTCTTATCAAGACAGACCAACAAAGCATTAGGCATTTGCTTACGCAACCTCTTATTTCAGATAGGCATATCAAATGGGCAGCTTTCATTCAAAGTTTCCAACCTATGATTCAATATCAACCTGGAAAAGAAAATGTTGTTGCCGCCAATGCTTTGAGTCGAAGACCAAATATCAACAACATTTCTATAATTGAAAGTGAACCATTTGTCCTCATGAAAGAAACTTATGAAGTTGATCCAGATTTTTCTCAAATATGGATCAAATTGCGTGAAAACAATTGGACACCTCAAGGAAGTTATTCTCATAATGATGGCTATCTTTTCTTTGAGAAGAGATTGTGTGTTACTCAACCTTACAGACAACTTGTCTTGGAAGAGATGCACCAACCACCATTTGTGGGACATAGAGGAATTTCCGCAACACTTCAGTAGTTTCTCGAGAATTCTATTGGCCCCATTTGAAGAATGATGTAGCTAAGTTTGTAGTTGAATGTAACATTTGCCAAACAATTAAAAGCTATAAAGGCAAAGCTTTAGGACTGCTTATGCCTCTACCTATTCCTGATAGACCATGGGAACAAGTGTCTATGGACTTCATTACTGGCTTCCCTACTACTTCCAGTCACCATGACATGATTTGGACAATAGTGGACAGATTTAGTAAGCAAGCCTATTTCATTCCATGTAAAAAGACACTAACTTCTCAGCAAGCCGCGAACATATTTGTTAAGCAAATTTTTGTTCATCATGGACTACCCAAAGTGATAGTTTCTGATAGAGATTCTAAATTTTGTAGTCACTTTTGGGTTGCTCTTTTCTCAAACTTGGGCACTAAGTTAGATTTTTCCACGGCTTTCCATCTGGAATCGAATGGACAAACCGAAGTTACAAATAGCACTATCTTAGATATGCTTAGAGCCTATGTTTCCTAGCAACCTAGTGCATGGGATAAGTACATACACCTACTCCAATTTGCTTATAATAATACTCCTCATACTGCTACTGGTCGAGCACCATTTGAGATCATCTATGGAAGAGCATTGCCTATTCCGGCTACTAGACTCTCTCATAAGATTGAAGCAGCCGACCAATATGTTAGAGACTTTGATCGCATTCTATCTGAAGTGCGTGATTGTATTCAAAGAGCTCAAGAGAAGTATACATCTCAAGCAAATAGGAAGCGCAAAGATTTTTCATTTCAAGAAGGTGATTATGTACTTTTGAGAATTGAAAAGCGTCGATTAAAGAGTGTGGAAAAATTCCCTGCAGTGGAGCTAGCGCCTAGATATTATGGGCCATTTAAAATCCTTCAAAAGATTAATGATGTGGCCTATAGACTAGAGCTTCCATCTAATTGGAATATCCACAATTCTTTTCATATCCATCTCTTGAAACCTTTTCGAGGAACACTTCCTACTCACCCAACATATGAGGAACCACCTCTTATTGAAGGAGAGGAAGAAGTCTTAGTTCCTGATGCAATCATTGACCAAGAGATAACAACAACAAGGACAGGTAATCAATACTTCAAGTATCTTTTGACTTTTAAGAATCATCCACAAGAAGATGCTAAATGGATGCCTGAGAAATTTTTCCGAGTTTACCCTGAAATTCTTCATTCTTTTCAAACCCAGCAAATCCGCAATTGAGGATAATTGCAAACTCAAGCAAGAGGGATGTCATGAGAATATATTTTAAGTCCTCTAGAAAAATATTATTTATCCCCTCTTGAGTAATTTGGGGACGCCTAGATTACTCTTGCGTCATGCCGGCTAGGTTAATATCGTGGGTGATACCACTATAAATATTAATACGTGCGGTATATGACATATGTTTGAGGCCACCTATGATTATTTCAGTTAGGTTTGTATGGCAGGGTGATTCCTGGGGTACTTACGCCTGGTAGTCATGAGTTGGTGATGATTTGTGCCTATTTAATATTTGTGGGATTAATTTAATAATTAATTGGGCTTATATTTTCAGGTGATGAAGACTATGGGAATTGAAGAGTTTACTTTGGAAGAAATGTCTTGGATCATCACATTTCATTTTTGGCAAGCATAGTAGCTTGTAATCTTATTAAATGATTTTTCCATTTTGAACTTTAGGAAAGATACATTTATTTTTGTGGAATTTATTAAAGCCTATGGCTTTACCCTAGTCCCAATTTGACACTCTATTTTTGTTAAAGAAGAGTGCCGTGCTCTCTAAAACGCACATCTTTATAAATTATTGAAGACTTTCAAATTATTGAAGACTTTCAAGTTATTGAAGACTTTCCATATTTATTATGTATTGTGTACTATATTATATATATTTACTATATTATATATATTATATAGGATATATACCCCTGGTCACTTAGACCCCTAAGGCTAGGTGCCATTGGGCACTAACCTTGTTTTTTCAAAGTGCCATGTTGGCACTTTTACCAAAAAACGGAGGTGCCATTTGGCACTTGAAATTGTGAAAGGCTCCTGTACGGGTGCCAAATTTAAAGCCTGGGCGGGACGCTGATTTGCTGTGTTTGACACACACTGAGCTGATGTGATTTATCCGTTGATGGCGGCCAGCTTTGTTTATTTGTCTCTGGTGCTACCCGACCACTCCTTGGTGTGATTTGCCACGTGGCCAGCACGCCAACACTACAGCCATGCGACCAACTCCTTGCTGTGATTTGCTGTGAACAAACTCTTAAGCGTACGAAAAGAGTGATTAAAAAATCAAAATCAAGGCTCGATAGAAAACTATGGTATTTTAACTATGCCAAATATATTGGTGTAGTTGATTTTCTTGCCACAAATATGCATTTGAATGGAACTGGAATGGATAACTAATCTCTTTTTAACTTAGTTTCCTTGTACAAGGCATTAGACACTGCTTGAAGAGAGTCTCTCAAGTAAGACCTTGCCATCATGTCTAAAACTTCACAGTTCATACTTGGCAGACTAGGTACAAGTTTATCCTTCAAAAAGAAAGATTTGTGGAAAGTAATTACTACATCTGAAAATGATAGACCTACCACAAGGGAAGGAAAAGAACAATGGGAACTCTGTAACACTAAAGCACTTGCTATTCCAGCACTTGGGCTTGGTGATCAATATTTGCATCATATTTCAAACATAGAGCCAACTAAAATAGCATGGGAAACTCTTGATAGACTCTTTGGTGCTTGTGGAAAGAATTCAAAGATAATCTGAAGTTACAAATCTTTAGGCTCACGATGAAGACTGGAGACTCCTTTCCCAATCATCTTAATAAGATGAAAAGTCTCCTTGCACAACTAGTAGATATCAAGGTTGCTGCTATTAATGATGAAGATACTATAGCTTTATTGCTAAATAGTATGCCTGAAAATATGATAATATTGTAAATACGCTTCTGAATGTTCCGAATCTCAAAATTCAAGATGTGGAGTCCTCTTTTATGAAAGAATATAAAAAGAAACAACTATGACATGAAGCCTCTGAAGAGAAGCTGATGGATCAAGCATATGTCAGTCAAAAGAAGAATGTCAAACCTCCAGAAAGCACTCATTGTGGTAGGATTGGCCATCTTACAAAGAGTTGTTATCACAAGGATAAACCAAAGCTTCAATGTATAACATGTTGAAAGCTAGGACATCTTGTAGAAAAATGCTACAACAACACCCAAGCAGTTGTTGGCAGCCTATGTAGCAAGCACCCCTTTACCATCAGGTCCCTAACAGAGTCCCTTGTGGGTCACTTTACCCTTGCTAGGCACTTCACCTACCTTTACATTCACCCCTTATCGGTCAACCCTAGTTAGTGCTATAGCATCTCCTGCACCTGCACCTTCAGGAGACGTGACACCTCACAGTCATCATGGCTCTCATGAGAGTGGCAACTCTCGTCGTAGGGAGGGTAGTCGTGGAGATAGTGGTGGCGGTCGTACCTCATGCCGCACTAGCACTGAGAGTGGAGGTAGAGGAGATAGAGGAGATAGAGGATGCCTAGGGCAGTGCTTTGGGGGTGGGGATAGTTCTTCTTCAGAGTCACCACCACATCATGGTAATATATCATATTATGATATCACAGATGTGGGTGCATAGTTGATGAATCTCGTGGGAAGGAGGTGGTAAACTACTTGCACCAAGTAGTTTTTGCACACTATAAAGATTGCTTTATACATTTTAAGAGCAGCAAAGGAAGATCCTAGTGGATGATTGCATTAAAGCTGTCCACACAAGAAGTATCCTACTCCTGGGCGCAACACAAAATCAAAGATACTTAAGAATAGGAGGTCTCTAGTAAGGAGACATGCAAAGGATGAGAAAGCCCGAATAGATGCCAGTCAAAATGGATACGGCAAGCCATCTACTTCTCATAGGGGTGAGTGGAAGAAAGCCAAGAAGGATCTCCTAGAAGGAGTAGTGAACCAGCAACAACAAAGAGAAGCGCGGCGAATACAAATGGAGTGATATGGATCGTTGCACTTTTGGATCTAGAGGTCGTGCATCATGGGAGGCCGAGTTTGTATTATGTATAGTGTAACTTCATGTTATTTCTTTGTATTCTCTCTATTTGAGTTGTGTTATAATGTTTATCTTGTGATGTAGCGTGACATTGTGGGTAGAGATCCTACCCCAGCAGAGACTGGCTACCATTGTCGTCGCCACAGTAGAGGAGATACATGGGATTACCTTCACAAAATGAAGGGATCATCTCCGACAACAATATAATGGAGCAAGGAGAACACCAATGTAGGTAAGACTTTTTATTTTTATTTACAAAACATGTTGCGACCTTTATAATACTTTCTATTTTTATTTATATATATCTTCACTTTGTGTAGGCATAAGGTGGACAAGAAGGAGGACAAGATGACTCAGAGAGTGATGACTCCTCCAAGTAGTTTTCCTTGTAGTTTTTCTTCATATATAGTTTTGGTTTATGCAACTATGTTTCTTTTTCAAGGCTCATGTGGCTACCATCATGTATGGACAATTTCTTAGATATAAGATGAAATTTTTCATCTTCTTATGGAGAAATTTTTGGATAAAAATGTAATTCCTCATCTTCTTTAATCAATATTCGAAGTGTGTTCACAAATATTTTTGTGCATATCTATCTTTAATTTAAGTTTTTATGTTAATATCTTTGCTGATCTTAATTCGTCTAAGCAAAAACTTAAACCAAAGACCTGCCTGTGTAGAAAATGCAGTTGCATGTGTAGAAAATACAGTTGTACATCTGCATAGGATTTTTTTTAATTCCACAGTGCATCTATAACAGAGGCTATAAAGGTGTTTATTTACGCATCTATATGCACGTCTATCTATGCGTCTATATGCGCATCTATTTACGCATCTATACGCATGTCTATATGTGCGTCTATATTAGTATAGACGCGTTTATAGATGTGCATATAGACTCATAAATAGATGCATGTAGGGATGCGTGTCTGTAGACGTGATTTTAGATGTGATTATAGACACGTCCGTAACATTTTAAAGCACGTTATCAAAACACGTCTATAAACATGCTTATGGTCGCTTTTCCTTGTAGTGTATACATGGAACATGAAAACATAATGCAATAGCATAGCTCTACATGAAATAAAAATGCATGAGTCCTTGGTATTTTCTAATCATAGTGCATCCCTCCAAAGCCCCATCATAAATCCATGAAAACATCATGCCTCATGTGCATTATCATGAGTTGGGTATGAAGACACAACACTCCCATCAGTCTCCCCTTTGAGGGCTACATGGCCAAGTGAGAGACAATGTGGGCATAGACATATCACATAACCTACATCATCAGTTAGTTAGAGGTTATTTTACATGTGGGAAATAGAGAGCATTACATGGCTTTAAAAATCCCATGATGCCTCTTCATCATTTATAAGAGGCATAACGTTTTCTTCAAGTGTAGAGGTGCTGGCAATGTTTGCTTCACATAGTTTTATGCATGAGGCCTTATGCATAAAGCACTATGCGTAAGGCCTTAAGCATGAGGCCTTATGCATAGTTTTATGCATGAGACCTTATGCATAAAGTACTATGCATAAGACCTTAAGTATACATGAGCATTATGCATAAAGCTTATGCGCAAACCTACAAAACAAATCCCCAGCACCCAAGGGTGTAATAATAATAGAGGAAAGAGAGAAAAGATATGAAAGCACTTACCTCTTTTTCGTGATGTTGAAAGAGAGGATTAGAGGATCTACAAAACCAATAAAAGGGTGAGCAAAAGATTAGTAAAGCTTATGCATAAAGCGATGGATGAGGCATTATGTTTAAAGTACTATGCATAAGCTTAAAGTACTATGCCTTAAGCATAAAGCTTAAGGCATAAGGCTTAAAGAATAAGGCTTATGCATAAGGCTTAAAGAATAAGGCTTATGCATAAGGCTTCTGCATAAAGCTATGCATGAGGTCTTATGCATAAAGCTATGCATGATGCCTTAAGCATAAAACTATGCATGAGGCCTTATGCATAAGGCTTATGCGCAAACCTACAAGGCTTATGCATAAAGCTTAAAGCATAAGGCTTATGCATAAAGCACTTATGCATAAAGCACTTATGCATAAGGCTTATGCATAAAGCACTATGCATAAGGCCTTAAGCATAAAACTATGCACGAGGCCTTATGCATAAAGCATGCATGAAGCCTTATGCATAAAGCTATATGCATGAGGCCTTATGTATAAAGATTATGCATAAAGCTTATGCATAAAGCATTATACATAAAGATTATGCATAAAGCTTATGCTGCGCAAACCTACAAAATAAATCCCCAGCACCTAAAGGTACAATAATAATAGAGGAAAGAGAGAAAAGATACGCCTAAACTAAATCGTACCCTGGCACTATTCATTAGCATGCATGCATAGGGCGCAACTTGGGAAATTCAAGTTGGATTACCTAGTTTGCTTCGCTAGTCGATAGTTAACTGATGCTGAAATCAACGACACCACAACTGGACACCATAACTGGACATGAAGGTTTGGCCATGGTACATGCTCTCAAGAAATACATACATTACTTAAATTTGTATTCTTTGTGGATCATCAAGCCGTATTGTATCTGGCTAACAAGCCATGCACTATGGGGGGAGGATCACACGATGGTTACTCTTACTCTTGGAATTTGACTTTATGGTCATGGTATGAAAAGGATCACAACATGTTTTGGTAGACCATATGTGAAGGATTCCAAACGGAGAACCTGCAAACTGGTGTGGACGCGATGACCTTTCAGATGCATGTCTATTCAAGATTGATATGATGCCTGAGTGGAGTGAGGAAGTATTCGAGTACCTAGTATATGGTTTTCCACAGGATCGACCCTTAAACAAGGATAAGATGCATCGGCTTATTAAGCTGGCCGCATCATATCAATTAATTGTGGGAGAACTATATAAGCTAGGTAAAGACGATATCCTTAGAAGATGTGTGTGAGAATATGAATTCGTTTTAACAGTATTGGAAGAAGCACACTCGAGAATTACCGGAAGATATTTTACTGGAGAAGTTACAACTCGCAAGGTTCTTCAAGCAGGACTATAGTGGCCTACATTATTTGGAGACACCATAGAATTTGTAAAAAGATGTGAAGAATGTCAACGATTTGCCATTTTGCAACAAAAAGACAAGATGCCACTTACCCCTATAATTGTGAGACAACCTTTTGAGAAATGGAGCATTGACTTTGTTGGACCCATTAGTCCAATAGTGCATCCATCACAAGCTTGATATGTGATCAAGGCCATAGGTTATTTCACCCAAGTGGGCAGAGGCGAGAGCCTCTAAAAAATCTGATGCTCAAACTATGACTAAGTTCTTGTATAAACAAATCATTTCCAGATTTGGATGCTCGCTAGAATTAGTCAGTGATTGGGGTTCACATTTCATCAATGAGGTGATTGAACATTTACTCACGGGTTTCCTTGTAGTACATCGTAAGTCATCACCTTACTATCCACAGGCAAATGGCCAAACTAAGAGCACTAACAAAATTCTATGTGCTATCTTGACTAAGACCTTAGAGGCTAGTCGAACTATGTATGATCTTGGGTTGGAGGTGACAGGGAAGTCTATTTTCAATGTAAAGATGGAAAATAAATTTTAGACTTGATAATTCCAATTGTGTCAAAAGGATAGAACTTTCATTTAACCAATAATTGTCTCAGAATTCTGTTTCTGAGAACCTTTTCTCGAATATCAAGGATTTCTTCAGGTTGGAGTTCCATCTGCCCTTGGGTTGAAGAAGTTAAGATTTCATCATCAAGCACATGATTCGGGCTTGGTACATACTTTTTAAGAAGGCTGACATGAAATACATTATGTACTTTGAGATGAGGAGGCAGAAGAAGCTCGTAGGTTGAAGAAGTTAAGATTTCATCATCAAGCACATGATTCGGGCTTGGTACATACTTTTTAAGAAGGCTGACATGAAATACATTATGTACTTTGAGATGAGGAGGCAGAAGAAGCTCGTAGGCTAAGTCACCTACTTTCTTTGTAATCAAATATGGCCCACAATATCTAGGGGATAACTTCTTGTACTTCCCAAGAGATAAAGAACTTCTTTTGGGGCGTACTTGAATGAAGACCAATCTGCTTCTTCGAATTCTCTGTCTGTCCTCTTCTTATCTGCATACAGCTTCTGTCTATCTTGGACAGCTTTTATATCTTTGCAAATTGCCTGCATCTGCTGCTCCATGTCGTCAAGCATCTGTCTGGACATCTCGACCCTAATTAATGGGTCAGACCAAGTTAATGGAGTTAAGCAATCTTGTCCATACAAAGCTTTGAAAGGGTTCATCCCAATACTTCTGTGAAGCATTGTAGGCGAACTCGACTAGGTACAGATAGCTTAGCCACTTCTTGGGTTCCCTGCCACACAGCATGATCGAAGTATATCTTCGATTACTTGGTTTACCCTTTTTGTTTGACCATCGGTCTCAAGGTGGTAAGCTCTGCTGAGATCCAAGAAAGTTCCTACTGCTTCAAAAAATGCAGTCCAGAATCTTGACGTGAATTTGGGATCTCGATCACTTACTATTCTTCTGGGTAGGCCATGCAATCTGAAGATTTCCTTGAGGAACACTCTGGCCACATCCACTACAGTGTAGGTTTCTTTTACTGGAATTAGATGGGCAACTTTGGTTAGTCTATCAACTACCACGAAGATGGAGTTGTAATCTGATTGCACTGAAGGTAATCTAGTAATAAAATCCATACTGATACATTCCCACTTCATCTGCTGGGGGATGTCTAATGGATGTAACTTCCCAGGCATTTTTACTCTCTCGGCCTTGACTTTTTGACAGGTCAGACATTGACGTACATGATTAAGTACATCCTTTTTTAGACTAGGCCAAAAGAAGCTTTTCTTCACAGACATGTAGGTTTTGATGAAACTTGGATGTCCTGCAATAAGACTGTCATGGGCTTCATTCAAAATTTGACCCTTGGTTCCCTCATCATTGGGAATGCATAGCCTATGATTATAATACATAATTCCATCATCCAGGCTGTACCCTTGAACTCGGTTCAACTCCTGTGGAGTTTTGCTTTCCTGCATAAGTAGGGTAGCAATAGGGCCAAAGAATCTATCCTGCATGATCTTCTCACTTGCTTCAATAATCAAAGGATTTGACACTACAGTAATTGCAAGCAAGGAGGCTTTTCTGCTGAGGGCATCTGCTACCACATTTTCTTTGCCTGGGTGGTACTTGATTTCAAAATCAAATTCCTGCAGGGTCTGCATTCACCTTCTTTGGCGCATGTTAAGATCCTTCTGAGTGAAGATCCATTTTAAGCTCTAATGATCTGTCATCAAAGTGAATCTTTGACCTAGTAGGTAATGTCTCCACAACTTCAGGTCATACTGAAAGTAGCTCCAGGTCGTGGACATCATAATTCCTCTCATGCATTCTGAGTTTTTGGGATTCATAGGCCACTGCATGAGTGCACCTCCCATGGCAAAACCACTGGCATCAGTTTACTACCTCAAAGGGGTAGAGAGAAATCTGGTAGCTTCAGAATGAGATTGGTTACCAAGGCGATCTTCAGTTTATCAAAAGCACTCTGGCACTTGGCAGACCATTGAAATGGGATATTCTTCTTGAGAAGATTAGTCAGGGGGAAGCTATGAGAGCATACTTTGGTATGAAAATTCTATACCAACCAGTCAATCCCAAGAATCCTCTGACTTCTTTCACTGTCTTTGGTTCAGGCTAATCTATGACTGCTTGGACTTTTGTGGAATCTGGAGAAATTCCATCTTTTGATACCAGAAAGCCCAAGTATTCAACATGGTCGGCAGAGAAAGTGCATTTGCTCTTTTTTGCAAAGAGTTGGTGCTTCCTTAGAATCTCAAGAACTTTTCTGACATGAGCTTCATGGTTAGCTGCATTCTTTGAGTAAATCAGAATATCATCAAAGAAAACAAGAACAAAATCATCCAAGTATTCTCTGAGAATGTCTTGCATTTATTGATTGAATGTAGCTGGGGCATTTGTCAATCCAAACGGCATGACAGTGAATTCATAATGCCCATACCGAGTATTGATGGTTGTCTTTTCGGGATATCTTGCTCATTAATCCTGATTTGATAATACCCTAATATAAGATCTATCTTTGTGAAGATTTGGGCTCCACTTAGCCTGTCCAGAAGCTCATCAATTCTGGGGATAGGATACTTATTCTTAACTGTCAGCTGATTGAGACCTCTGTAGTCCACACAGAGTCTTAGCATTCCATCTTTCTTTTTCTGAAAGAGAACTGACGCATCCCAAGGTGAAACATTGGGTCTTACAAACCCTTGTTCCAACAGCTGACTAAGCTGTTCCTTGAGTTTGATGGCTTTAGAAACTGGCATTTTGTACGTGCGCAAGGCTACTAGTGGCTGAGCTCCGGGGGTCAATTCTATCACATGATCTACTTCCCAAATTGGGGGCATCTCTGTTAGCTCTACTGGGAATAAATCATCATAATCACTTAACCATTCAGGTTCTTTAGCTTTTAACTTTGAGTCTACCGGACTCATTTTGACAAGATAAATGCGCTGCTTCTTTCTAAGTCCTTTTAGTAACTTAGAAGCTTTTACTAACTGCAGATTTGGGGATCTTGAAATTCCGGTTCCTTGAACCTTGTTTCCATGAAGGTCACGGAAGGAAATGGTTCCATTATGATAGTGAATGTTAGCTTGATTTTTATGGAGCCAATCCATTCCTAGGAAGCTCGCCCACATTTCCCCATCCTTCCTAAATGCCCTAGACATTTGACCCTACTATTTTTTGGAGTCCTCCTAATTACCGAGAAGGTTTGATGTATTGGTGCTTCCACCACACTAGTATATGTGGATTCACTACCCGCACTTATCCCTTCATCTAAGAAATGAATCTTTCTAGGTCTTCCAATTGGTTTTCTATCTCAAATACACACATTGAACTCTGACCTATGGCTTGCATCATCCTCCACATCAATTACTATAGAAGATTGTCTCTTACACCTTGTTGACTCTCGATCACCACTTAAAAGAGTTGCTGCCTTGTACATGGGAGTACCTGCAGTGTTGCTTTTCATAGTCCATATGACCTGTGATGGATTAGGAGTGGTAGAATTTTCCCTTTCAACAAGCTTCTCAAGACTAGGCCCTGCTCTAATGTGTTTGCCAAGGTTGTAAGAATTCTGTTTTGCACTTTGCAAGAGGGCATTGGCCATGTTTGTAACACAAGCATCATATAATGATATTCTTTGCTTGAAACCCTCCCCGGCTAGCCAACTTCCATGCTTGGATTCTAATAAGTTTGAGCGTGGTGTGTGCATGCTTCATCACTACTCTTCTCTACCTGCAATAATTACTCAAATAAGCCAATAACAATAATTTCTCCGCAGGTTATGTTTCCAAAAACCCAAACTTAACAAGAGATAAGGGTAGTAGTCATACAAAAATCATTATATTGCCCCAATAATGGGTAATACGAATTTCCCACCAACTGAACCATACGTCCATAGCAGGTATGTCTTGATCACTCACATTGCCACTTCGCCACCATTGTCGGATGACACGAGCTTGCGCTTGTGCTACTATTTTTGTCATTTTGCCATTCACCATTGCTCACACATGTTCTTGTGTACACCTTGGATTGCTTTCACGACATACTTTGTGCTATGAAGGTTGAGGCTTTGTGCCCAGTGGAACAATCATGACTGTTCTCAACCCTTCATCTCTAGCCCTTGATTGTATACTTCTCTTATGGCATTCCAATTTGCTTGGGCCTCATCTGCCATGAACCCCAAAAAAAAAAAATCGACCTTCTCAAATCCATGTGTCACCCATGACATTATTCAAGCATTCCCAAAATAATACTTGGGAGTTCTTGTCCTCCTCTTTCATTTCACATGTAGCTACTGTAAGAAGGTCCTACAAGCTACCACACAAAAACAACGAAAAAGTGATGGCATAATATACATTTAATGCTATTATAGTGTTTTTATAAATGAATTCCTTGCTACCTTGGATCGTACACATGGCATGCCATTGTCACCCAATCTAAAATGCGATGTGTGTGGTCAAATTGTATCCAAGCTCTCCTTAGATCACCATTTCCTGAACCCCTCATTCTATTTACAAGATCAACACCTGACGCATGTCCCTTTGTTGGCATCTTAAAGACAAAACATCAATTAGATTCACTCCCTTGGCCTAGAAATCTATTTCCATGAAAGAAATCATAGGTGTAATCCCTCTTCAACCGCAATAAATCATCATAGCCAAAAGACCCGATTGAAGGACCCTTACGTGCTTGCAATACTGACCTGCAAAACCTGCAATATACAATTGGTTAAATAAACTCAACCACCTCTTCAAGTAATTCTCAATGCATACTTACTTATTATTTTCAACTAGAGGTCCAAGATCCTCTAACACATCATTGAACTCCTTTTCTCCAAGCTGCTCTGCATGGCCCCCTTCCCTTACCAATGATGTTATAACCAATTCTTTGGCTACACACATTTGCACTTGGACCGGCATTCCTATCAACACTAACCACTTTTTCCACCATTTCTCTTGTATTGTTCAGTAATTTCTTTGATGTTCCGGTCTGCATAATGTGTGAATGATTGCCCACGTGTATCATTAACCGAGTGAGGGTCTCATCACTAGGCATGACATAATACACATAACAACCACATGATCCCTTGCATGTAGCTGGCTTCTTGTTGCAATAGTGGCAAATGATCTTCCCATTATGTATGGCTAGGAGGCCCACTATGCAAGTCCTCTTCATGCATACTTTGAAACAATTATCATTGCTAATGCCAGTGTTTAAATACCAGGGACAAGTTGTATTTGGGCACTCTATTATGTCGATACAATGGTTAATCCTGCACACTCCTTTTGAAAGGAAACATTTGAAGTAGCTGGCTTTGTCCAAATATGGCCATCTAACTTGTGGTCCAAATATGGCCATCTAACTTGTGGTCCAAACATTTGAAGTAGCTGGCTTTGTCCAAATATGGCCATCTAACTTGTGGTCCATCCCTACCATTGCTGAACCAGATCCCTTTATGTTTGGAAACTCAAATATCACATCTCTATCATAAAACCTTGGAAGCTCTTCAACTTGTACAACTCGTTGAATTTGCCACACAAGCTTTGTCAAAGTGTTGTCCTTCTTCATTGTAAGCAAGAAATCCGCGGTACTCTTACTATTGTGACGAGAAAGTGATCCTGTCTTCTGAGGAACCTCTGTCCGTAAGGAAACTATATCAACAAACTGTGAGAGGGACTTCAAGATCCACAAACTGTGAGAGGGACTTCAAGATCCACAAACACCCAACTACACATGGGTGTATGACATTCTGAAGTGAATGTCACCTCATACAAGAGAGAAAGTGACCCCTCAAGGATATAGAGATCATTACCCTCCATATCTTGATGTGGAATAAGGCTCACATGCTTTTCCTCATCTTCTCTATGAATGATGGCATCTAAGGACTTGAACTCCTTGGGATAAGATTTTTTAATCAAAAAGTCCTTGCTAACATTACCTTTTCCATTGCACAATGGAGCACACATGTTAGCATCAGTAAGCTGGGGGAATAGTAGCTTGGCCTCCATGAAGAGAGAGAGAGAGAGAGAGAGAGAGAGAGAGAGAGAGGATGGGAGGGCAATGGAGAGATAATCCAAGAAACTTAAATATTTAAATTTAAAAAATTAGATTTAGGTTTAGGATTAAGGTTACGTTTAGGGTTATAATTAGGGACTAAAATATGCTTAAATATATAATTAATAAATTGATTATTGGGCATACATGATAAGGCTCTACAATGTCTCTAATACAAAGCTAGAACTCATTTGTGATAGGATAAATATGTGGAGTCACACTTACTACTGGCTTCTACTAGAGACTTGCCACACTTACTACTGGCTACTTTCTACTAGAGACTTGCCACACTTACTACTGGCTACTAGAGACTTGCCACACTTACTACTGGCTACTTTCTACTAGAGACTTGCCACACCCTAAAGCCTTCCAGTGAACTCATAGCCTAACCTCCTACCCATTCCTTCTAAGAAAAGGACTCCCATGTGCACTGTAAACTAAACAAGAGATGGGGTCTTCTGATGGCCACAATGGTACGTCCTCTTTAGCAAATTGTGGAATAAATATGTAGAGCCAAAGAAGGCTTGCCTAGCCTCACTAATCATGTATAGAGCCATTTGGACTCAACAAAGAGCGTTCAGCATGAATATTGGGGATAGTAAGTGCCAGAGATGCCAAGAGATGGAGGATGACATGCACATATTTATACACTGCCCCCAAGCCAAAAGATGTTTATACACTGCCCCCAAGCCAAAAGATGTTTATACACTACCCCCAAGTCAAAAGATGTTTTGACTCTCTTAAAACTTGTATACGGACCTAGAATTGTCTCTCCTTAGGCTGGAAAAATCAGTTTTTGGGGGAGAGTATTGGTTGTTCTATGGAATTATGGGTTGTGTTGAGGGATGAAATGCTTTGGTGTCTCCCCTCTCTCTCTCTCCCTCTCTCTCTCTCTCTCTCTCTCTCTCTCTTCCTTCGTATTTATTTTTTTGATCATCATGGTGTTTTGTCTTTTAAGAGCCTAGCAAGTGTTGTTGTGTGTCGTGCCTTCAGATTAGCCTTTACATGAGGGTAGAAGATGGCTCCTAAAACTCGTTAAGAAGGCTCATAAACAACATGATGTGGCTCCTAAAACTCGTTAAGAAGGCTCATAAACAACATGATGTGGCGGATGTCTCTCAACCAGAAGGATCCAAAAGCACCGAAGTGCCTCGTGTGAGTGAGGAAGCCTCTGCAGTAGTCACACCCACGGTGGATAGTCATGTTGGTGGCTCAATAGCCCCCCAAAGCTCTAGGAAAAGGCTAGTTCGTGAAGACCCACCAACAAAAGATGTGCCTTCTTTGCCCAAATAAGTTTGGCCGGTTGGTGACTACAGAACTATTGCAAGATTGGTTGTCCAAGAATTTTGTGAAAACGAAGAAAGGCTTCCAAGGGTACCATTGTGTAAGCTTTTGGTGAGCCCAGCCATAAGGTTCACTGATGAACATCTAAGAGAGCTCGAGGAGAGTTTTGATCAACATGGGTATGTGCCTACACAAGGTGAATTTATTGTGTCGAAGAGCTTTCCGGGAGAACAACCAGTGGAATTTAACCCTCAAGAAGCAAAATGGGCAATGGATTTTGGACAAATCAATCCCATCATTTCAATGTGGCGGTCTGCATATCTCCTTGTCTTTATTTTATTGATGCTATTTTATTTTGTGGTTTTTACACATGACGATTGTGTTATGTGTTTCTGTAATTTGCAGACGATTGATTCACAAAGGTGGAAACACAAAGAAACTTATCGTATGGGATGGAAACCACAGGGTGGTTGCATGGACTAATGCAATATTTAAAAGTAAGTACAACTTATCTCAATGCTTTACTCTTTTGTTTCCATTACCTATGTTGGTTTGATCTTGCCTTTGATTGTAGAGTGGGATAAATTCCCCGAAAGATATCCATTAGTTCGTTGTCGTGTCATTGCCTTCACCAAGGAAGAGGAGACTGAGCTATTAATGTACCTAGCGAACCTAAATAGGTGACTTCATGAATTGACCTAAATTTATTACATATATTTTATAGTGTAGCATGTCTTTGACCTTGTATATGAGGTACTTTAAGTAGAGTGACACATGTGCATGTGCCTCAAACGATAGCCCATGATGTATTTTTAATGCAAAGGTTTGGGCTTGCCAACCCAACCACCTTACTCAATAAGCTCACAGACGAGGAGCGAAAATGGGCTGAACTCATTAACGGCACATGATAAGCACAAGCCAAGGTGAAGATGGTACAAGGTGTCCATGACCTTGTTGTGCCAATTTGTATTCCAGGTATGTTATTTTTTCTTGCCTATTTGTAGCAATTGCTTTACTTTTGAAACTTCACATCTTAATACATGAAGCTTTCATGCTTGAGTGAAATAGGAGTTCAAAACAACATTAAACGCGAGGACACATCAATTGCCTAGTGGAGGCAATTGCATAGAAGAAGAGGAGAAGGCATACCAACAAATGCATTTGAAGGATGTAGAAAAGGTCTTCACCAAAAAGGGGTATCTCTTGGCGGCCATTTCCAATCTTGCCAATGGAAAGGGATTCTTTGATGTAATTTTCAAATACTGAGATTGGAACGTGAAAGGCCAACAATTGACCATGGACAAGTTACAACTTTTGGGGCACTTAATCTTGCCTAAGAGAAAGTAAGTGTCCAATACATAAGGTTGAAAGAACATGCATATATCTCTCTTCCACACAACCCTTATAATTTTATTTTAATTAGATCAAGAAGGCAAAGATTGTACAAGTAATTGTGGGTGGAAAACTAGCAATGATAAATGCAGTTTATGGTCATAGTGACCATACATTCCGATCTTTCTTGTGTAAATTTGTTTATTGTTGGTATTGCTTGAAACAAAAAACATTGAAGATATTACTTGGTATTAAGCGTGAGTCTGCAAAGGTTCAAAAGGCTCATGAGGATGCAATGGATCTTGGAGCTAAACCATTCTTGACTTACCTCAAGGAGTGCAAAATAAGCATTTTGCACATGCGTTTACATCATGACTTTCTATTATGAAGCCTTCTTCTTCAGTAGATGTTATGCCACACATGATGTCAACTGCACAATGAGTTTTATATAGGTATGAAACAAACATACATTAGTACTTTGAATATGTATACATTATATTTATGCTGACATATATTCGAATAGGTGGTGGCTAACATTTAAAGAGCAAGTTGATGTCCCTTCCCTCCACCATCCAGCCAAAGAATGGGTCACTAGTGAGGTGGAAGAGACACGCATTTATCATGATATTTGGATTGAAGATCTCACAAGGAAAGAGGAATGGGAATTATGCCCATGGTGGCTAGAATATGAAAATAACACATATCCACCCGCCGAAGAGAAAGATTTGTGGACAAGTAAGTGAAGTAGTATTCATTTCTTACCAACAATGCATATTGACATCATATAATAATGATAAGTATTGGCGTAGGGCTTCATGGAGGTAAAAGCTCCAAATAAAGCAAAAGCACGTGTACCGCAAGACAAAGGAAAAGAGCAAGCACTAGAAAAGCTCCAAAAGGGTAAGAGACCTCCAACAAAAAAGGCAAAAAACTCAAAAGAAGAAGGGGAAAGGCCAACAAGGGAAGTCAAGTAGTGAAGAAGAGGGAGAGGAGTCTCCATCGGAATTTGGCCCATCAGAGAAGGGAGATGAAGTGCACTCCGAATCTAGGCATTCGTCAAAAAGATAATCGAAATCTCGAGCATCGCACTTCAATAGGGATACAGCTAGTTCTACTGGTCCTCCACCTAGTAAGCCATTCTCTTTGTTGTTGTAAGAATATTTTAATCATTGCAAGTTTCATGCAACGCTCTTTTCTTGGGTTTTAATATTCTATTTTGATTTAAAATAGCATCTCAAGATATTCATCCACGACATATGGTGATAGAAGAAAGCATAGTGTATGTGGCCGACACAATTCTTGGAGGATCTAGTTCATTACGAGTGTATCAATTATTCAAACAAATAGATCATTGCTTTGTGTCTTCTAAAACTGATAACAGTTGACCTTAACATTTCATGATTTTTTGTAGGAGGGCCACACATATGGCATGATTTATTGGGATCCTTAACAAGTATGGGAGTATTGTTCATTCAGCCTTGGCAGTTCAGGGATGCTCTTTAGTGTGGGCGGATTTCCCAACATCATTGATTTTGTGGATCAAGATTATCTCATTGTGCCTAGATGGAATGCTTGGACGAAGGAGCTTGTGGTTGCAACATGTGTGTTAGCCAATGAGTTTTTAAAAGATAATGGCACATTTGTCACAACAAGATGCAAGGAGCTTACCATCAGATTGATGATGATGGAACTGAGGAGGTGACCTACACAAACTATGTTTATATATAAGTATATAATAATTTTATCATGGTTTGAACAAAAATGTCTAACTTGTAATTGCGAGGTAGGTGCTCATTATACTTATTGGAGTGTTTGTACGCAATCCACTAAGTAGATATAGCCCAACATATATCTAAGAGAACGGAAATAATGCAGTGTAATTGCGAGGTAGGTGCTCATTATACTTATTGGAGTGTTTGTACGCAATCCACCAAGTAGATATAGCCCAACATATATCTAAGAGAATGGAAATAATGCAGTGGATGGGAAAGGTTTTGGGCCACATTCCATTGCTGTTTCAGAGTGTGAATACTGCAACAGGAAAGAACCCAATCTGATAATGGGTAGGGACCGTAAGCCTCTAAAGATCCAGCTGAGAGACCAATGGTTACTGCAAGGTATGAAACAAGAAAGAGCTTTTTTATAATTTGAATTTGTGTCATGTTCAAGATGATAGGGAATGTATCTAATTTTTTTCACTTTGCAGGTGGTTGCTTGGAACTTTCACCATGGAGGGGGACCTAGTTCTTGATTGCTTTGCAGGGACATGTAGCACGGCAAAGGCATGCAAGCAGATACTCCGACATTGTATGAGCATTGAGGATGATTTGCTATGCCATGAAATTGAGTTGGGAGGGCTTGAAGACATTCCTAAAGACCTCGTCCATAGCCATCTAGGTACATCTCTGGATGGGGGGACCATGATGGACAAAAGCCTTACCCATGGTATGACCCATTACGTGAAATATCTTGAAAGAAATTATATCCTTTCGATCTACTTTTTAGACCATTTGCCTCTTCTTTGACTATCATAACAAGAACCTCACCACCAAAGAGCAAATAAATAATAATAAAGCGAAGTTTCTAGTTTCACTATGAGATATGAGAACCATACCTTATGGCATCAAATAATTCTAGACCACCATTGCTCATTTTGCTAATCAGATAAAGGTGGTCTTGGTGCATGAATCTGTAAAGCAAATCTGTGGGCCCTCTTTCTTTATAAGGGCCTAAACAACTCACAACCTTGGAGATAAGGCCTCGTACTAACCATTTTCACTCCCACATTACACTTGGCTTGCTTCCTAACTCCAGGGATAACCAAACTCTACTTCCAATAGGCCCCAAAGAACATGGATTGGTCTCTTTACATTTTTTAGCAACATCTTCACCACTCGAGGTTAACATGGTTTCATCTACCCATTCTATAATTGTGGCACTTTGCCATCTTACCCACATGTAGTAGTGGAAGCCTATCCCTTGTATCACTTTGCATGTTAACATGGTTTTAATCACCCCTTCTACCATAAGCCTAAGGCACTTCACCATCTTATCCAAATATAGCAAAAGACTATCTCTTGTAAGATGGTGCTGAAATTTATTTCTAATAGGCCCTAAAGCACATGGATTGGTCTCTTCACCAACTACATCTTTGACCATCCACACCTAGTAGCATCTTCTTCACCTAAGATGGTACTGGAGTTTATTTCTAATAGGCCCTAAAGCACATGGATTGGTCTCTTCGCACCAACTACATCTTTGACCATCCACACCTAGTAGCATCTTCTTCACCTAAGATGGTACTAGGATTTATTTCTAATAGGCCCTAAAGTACATGGATTGGTCTCTTTGCACCAACTACATCTTTAACCATCCACACCTGGGAGCATCTTCTTTGCCCACTAAAGCTTAGTGATGTAAGGACTCTATAGGAAAGGGGGCATGTTAGCCACTTTGTAGATTAACATGGTTTCACCTACCCATCTATTGTAAGACACTTTGCCGAACCCCCATTATAACACCGAGCCAAGGAATCCCATGAGGGGAGTATCTTGAGTAAGGAACCATACGAGAAAAGACCAAGAGAGGCAGAACCAAGATTGCCCAGCAAGAGTCTTATAAAGAGTGTGAAAACAAAATAAAAATTTTGGAAGAGCTTCAAGATCTTGCTAAAACAAAGAGCATGAGGTTGCTCCATGAGCACATCATAAGAGAAATGCTCGACTACGAGGTAATATGCCCTCAAAGAATCTTGAGTAAGGAATCCCATGAGGGAAGTGTCTCGAGTAAGAAACCAAAAGAGGAAACACCAAGGGAGACAGAACCAAGATTGCCCACATGTTAACCCCATTTTGGGTTAACCTAGCATCTCTCCATTACATAAAAGACATAACACAATAAGTGTCATAAAATGGCTCTCTAAACATTGTAAGAGACATAACACACTAAGTGTCACGAAACAGCTCTCTAAACATTGTAATCATGAGAATAGCTGGCTATGCCACAAAACTGTGTAGCTTAGAAGGTTCTAGTTCATCTTTCATTAAGTTTTGGGTGCCCAAGTGTGAATAAGTGCCAGTTGTATAAAAAACATTATTCTCATAATGCAAGACATAATCCCCCTTTGTGCCAATTGAGTCTAGTCTTATCTCCTTACTCTCTTGTGTCTATGGTATGTGAGAGAGAGCATTGACAGGAGAGAGAGTTGCATTCTTGATGCATGTTCCTATTATGGTTGTATTCTTGAGTGTGAGAGTAGAGAGGAGTGAGTGTCCTTATATGGAGAAAGGCAACCTCATGGGTGACAGCTTGAGGAGGAGGCAAGAGAGTAATGCTAGCTACCAGCATAGCTTAGAGTCTACCGAGATACAAGATTGGATATACAAGAAAGTTCCCTTGATAAGTTAAGTTAAGCATAATCCATTACACTAGGAGAGGGATGGTGTAGCATGTAACATTTTTGGCACCATTGCCAGGGAACTACTAGTCTTCTTCTATTCTATTTGCACTCCCTGACATCTTCTTACAAGACTCTTTTCCCTTAAATATGGCTATTTGAAGCTGTGTGATTGGTAAAGAAGAGAATAAGATGTGGATATGGTTGTGAGGAAAGAGAAAACAAAAGAGATTAAAAAAGGATATTTTGCATGTTTTAGCATTTGAAGTTATTATTTGCGCTTTTGCTGCATTTCACTCAAATTTTGAATAATCAAAAAAATAAAGACCCATTGATCCCATTACTTAATGTCATTTGGATACTCATGCACCACCAACACACCCCTTCTATGTTAAGAGCTTCATCTAGATTTGCTTGGGCCTATTCCAGTGAGCATCAGGCCAACAAATCAAAATGATCTTGCATAATAGGCCCCAGAGGATTAACTAACCAACACTCTCTCTGATAAACTCAAATTCACCACCGTGATTTTTCAAACTCACATCAAATAACCTTTTTCCAAACCCAACTAAAAATCTAAAATCAGTCCCAAATTGCATCATAATCTAGTATAGACCCCTATTGATGAATCACAGCCATGATTCTCACATCTACAAAATCACACCATAGAACCTGAGCTGAACCTATTTTTTTCTAAGCTCTCGAGGTGTCGTATGCCTAAAAAAGATGGTATCACATGCTTTTTAGTACTTTCACATGGCATGATTGCATAGTAATCACATGCTTTTTCTTCACACAACATGATTGCATAGTAATCATGGTCATGATCACATCCACTATTGTTGTGATTATGGCACATATCCCAAGACCAATTAGATGGTGCCACGTGTTAAATGCATTAATCCTCCCAACAACCACCGCCACCATGATTCCCCCTGGCCATAAATAGACGATTGCCTCCATTATTTGCATTGTTTTTCATCATTTTTTATATCTTCGTTGGTTGTCTTCTTTAAGCACTTAAACTTGCAGCTACATCCTACACGCATCTCATCCACCACTGGCACCATTCACACCAAGTAGGACTTATTTGTCCTAACTTCAGTTCTTTATTGCGCTTGTTTTGTATCTTCCCAACTAGTGAGACATCCATAATCAAAAGCGGGTAGGTATTAACATCAATTTCCATGTTCTCTCTAATCTTCCAAACTTTATCCTGTTTCAAAGGCTCCACACACAAATACACCTCTATTCACACTCCAACTCCCCCAAAGCTCATCAAACACATAAATTCACCCCACCATGATTGTATAGTCTACACAATCATGATCCCCAACACTGGGACTGCATAATCACTCCAATCCCCCATTAAATAACTAACAACTAACCCCTCCACACAAACATTTGAGTTGCCAATCACATTATTTCAGGATCACACATCCACGGCCACTGTGATTATGCAGTCTATGAAATCCCGGTGTGTGATTGCCACATCACCAATCACATGAAAAATCATGATGCCACATCACCAAATCATGGCAAAAAAAAACGCAATGTCACATCACCAATCAAGCCTCAAAAATCATGATGCCACACCAATCACGGCTTAGAAATCACAATGCCATATCACCAATCATGCCACCTAACATCATCTCTACACAGTCACATCACCCCACCACCACCATGACTACACAATCATGACATTTAATTCTTCGTGTACACACACCAACCTTCACCATCAAGCCTTCTCTCGTGTTCTATTGCTCTTAATGATTAAAATCATGAAGGTTGTCACGTCGTGATTCTATCATCTGCTAAATAATGACCGTGAGACTAGGAAAACATAGAGCACCGTAGAAGAAGCCCCATGCTCCCCAAATCACAATCTTCTCCAATCTAACAAGAACTTGCTATTCTGGAGGTGCACAAAGAGGCCATTAGGCCAAGCATGCCACTTCACGGACAGGTGAAGCCCATAGCCAATAACCTAGCTTGTCCTTACAACCCCAGTAAGTCCCCTTTGTTCCACCTCACATTTGGCGAGCCAATTCACAAAGAGGCCATTAGGCCAAGCATGCCACTTCATGGACAAAGAGGCCATTAGGCCAAGCATGCCACTTCACGGACAGGTGAAGCCCAAAGCCAATAACCTAGCTTGTCCTTACAACCCCAGTAAGTCCCCTTTGTTCCACCTCACATTTGGCGAGCCAATTCAAACTAGAAAATTTAATCATCAGAGTCCAGACCCATGCCTCTCTTGCACCATTATCTTCCAAAAAGCATGCACGAGAGAGCATTCTAGTTAGCTCCGGGGAAGAGGTGGATACTTCAGCAAAAGCACCAAAAGAGGGAAGCATCCCAAAGCAAAGAAGAACCCTACAAGCCCTCTACTTATAGGTGAAAGACATGGATGCCACAGCCAAGCAGGTGGTAGTACATGAGTTGGAAAAGGGCCTTCTACATTGCTTAAAGCCAAAATACACCCAGGTGAAAGAGTACCTGAAGCAAGGAGAGCGAGAGGATTAAGCACAAAGCTAAGGTGGCAGAGTTGCAAGCTAAATCATAAAACTAGTTTGCTGTCTCTCTACACAAAGCTCTCCAATACCAATGATGAACATAAAGCCCTGGAGCATCGGTTAGAAGAAAAAGACAGAGAGCTAAAGGATACAGATGTTGGGCTGAAAGCATAAATAATAGCATTGGAAGGACAACTAGACCAAGCCAAAGATACCTATGAAATCAACTCCGCAAATTATGATATACATGTTAAAGATCTCAAGGAGACACTGTAAAATCTACAAATGGGTGACAATGTTTGCTAGCCACCAACAAGCTATCTCTCACCTCAATGAGAAGATCATGGATGCCCACTCAGTAACAACAATAGGTTTACCAGCAGAAATGGGTGTGATTCAGAAAGAAAAGGCTGGCCTCATCATACAAAATCTCCAAGTCTAAGATGCTCACAAAGGGAATTGGACATAGCCCATGATTTTGTGGCTAATGAAGAACAAATTATAGCTGTCAAGAAACAGTTGCATTCATAGAGGCAACCCACCCCGCGATTGAAGAAGATGACACGTGCATTAAGCTAGTGGATAGGACGTCCCACAGGCTAACCTTTTAGTGGTTCCTCTCCCCCCTATCAATCCTTTTCCCTCTTTTTTACTTCACTAACCCTCTCTTTATGCCAATATAATATTAACTTAAGCAAGGAACTAACCCAGGGGACTTATACAACAAAATATGACTCGCTACGCCAATCCCACCATTGTCATGCTGTGTTTATGGGGGGACTGTGTCATTCCATGTATATCTACCCCTAACTTTCGATCTTGGTATCGGGTGCTCATTAACTCTACTAGCTTTGGCGAGGGGGAAGAGGCTTCCAATTAATAAAACCATCAAACATCAATTCTTTTGTAGCACCCCTGCCTAAAATACAAGAAAGCCTAAATTAGATTCTAACACACAAATGGTTAGAAGCTTGGGACACCCCACCAGCACTTGCTTCTCCATAATAGTAAACTATATCATCCTTTATAGTATTCTTTGTACTTTTAATCTCATTGATGCACACAAAACTTATTAACTACATTAGTATATGACTTCAAATAAGTGCACATTGAGTATCCCTCCTTCCTTGAGGAAGAAGGTTTGCATGCTTTACATGATTTCATTTGTGCACTTACAAAACTTTTTAACCACATTAGTATATGACTTCGAACAAGTGCACATTGATTATCCCTCATTCCTTGAGGAAGAAGATTTGTATGCTTTTTACATGATCTCTTTATCACACAAAGAAACCATCACCACCTTCCAATGATGGGGATACGGCTAAACAAAATGATGAGGAGGACCACACCCATCTAGTGTTTAGTCCAATAATCTCTTACTTATCTAATATTTATGATAATAAAAATAAGGATGATACTAACACTCCATTAATTGAGATAGAATTCCTTGCTTCTTCGTTTAATTTTCCCACTAACACTCTCACCCCCAAGGAACCACTGGACAACCAACCACTAGAGGCTGACACTATGCAACATGAACCAGATGCGGGAAGTTATACTTTCGACCCCAAAATCAAAATTGATAAGAATAACTCTTTTGGATTAAAAGTGAAATTCTTTATGCATCTATTTATGCATAAAATCAAAATTGATGAAAATAACTCTTTTGAATTAAAAATAAAATTCTTTATGCATCTTTCTATTAATAAAATCAAAATTGATAAGAATAACTCTTTTGGAATAAAAATAAAATTCTTTATGCATCTATTTATGCATAAAATCAAAATTGATGAAAATAACTCTTTTAGATTAAAAATAAAATTCTTTATGCATCTATTTATGCAGAAAATCAAAATTGATGAAAATAACTCTTTTGAAATAAAAATAGATTTCTTTATGCATCATTCTATGCGTAAAATCAAAATTGATGAAAATAACTCTTTTGAATTAAAAATAGAATTCTTTATGCATCTATTTATGCATAAAATCAAAATTGATGAAAATAACTCTATTGAAATAAAAATAGATTTCTTTATGCATCATTCTATGCATAAAATCAAAATTGATGAAATCAAAATTTATGAGAATAACACTTTTGGATTAAAATAAATTCTTTATGCATTTGTCCATGCATAAATCCAATTTAGTAGGAACTACACTTTTAGAATAAAAGAATTTCTCTTATGCATCTAATTTATGTAATCATCATGAGCGGGACTCCACTTTTGAAGCCTCATCTAATGCGAGAAGCTCTTTTGCAGATAACTCCGTTCAACCCCACCACTCCAATCCAATCCAAAGCATATGCCACAGGGGTCTAGCCAACTAATGTTACCATACCGTTTAGTCAATGACAAGCCAAATGAAAGAGAGCTGGGGCACATGGAGCACCAAAAGTCCTTGTGGTCTAATGTGGCTAAAGGTTCCAAGCTTGCCAACTCACTTGGCTAGCAGACTTACTCTAGATCAAAATAGTCGCATTCATGATTGCCTACGCCTATAGTGGCGACAACAAGAGAATACAGTGGGGTCATGGGGCGACTGTGAAGAGATATAGGCTAATGCTGATGGCAAAGTTAATATATCTCCTACACCCATGGGAACATAGTTTTATGATGAGAATGGTAGAGACATAATTCCAATCATGACTATGACCCCAATGCTTCCAAAGCAAAAACCGATTCCACCAAGGAAGGAGGAAACAAAAATGGGAAAAAAGTGTTCCAATGAGTCAAAAAATGTACCAATTAGGGTGAGTGCAAGCCTTGCACCAAGCAACTCCTCTGATAATGGCAAAGAAGGAGAAATATAACTCAAACACTAGATCCTTCTCAAAGAATTCCTTGAAAAGAGAAAAGCTCTACTTTTAAAAGAGCTAAGAAACCAGCAAAAATTAGAGCCAGAGACCCACCAAAGCCTGAAGGGGGGAGAATAGTAATCTGGACAAATCTCTACAAAGATCTAGAAGTTATTGACATTACTGAAACTAGGTCCATCAAGCCAATGAGTGTAATCATATGTAAACTCAAAACCTCATCCAATCAACCCGCATCACATCCCATAAAACCAAAAGTCAAGGAGTCAAAATCCCAACCAAAGGAGGAAAAGCATCATAAAAAATCGAGGATAAAACCAAAGCCTAGCAACTAATACTTCTAATCTTGCTACCTTAGCCTCTCATAAAGCCCCAAGGAACCAAATGAAGCAAGTGTGGGCACCAAATACACCAAGGAAGCCAACTTATATGCACACTAAACAGCTAAAGCCCAAGAATCAAAAGCTTAAATAGGTGTGGATTCCAAAGGAGAGTGTCCCCAAAATGCCAACCAAAGTTGATAAGCTGGTTGTTGTGAATCCCTAAGCCAAGAAGAAGTTGAAAGCTAAGAAGTGATCCAGCCACACAAGGATGGGTGACCGTAGAAAGGTCACTAATAGCCCATGGATACTACTAGGGAAGAAGCTAGATCTGGGTACCAAAGATGCAATTCGCACAAAGATGCAACCCTTCTAGAGTGAGAAAAGAAAAGTTTATAAAAACATCATCATGCTCAAGGACCTTACATCAAATGTCACACCAAAATAGGCATGGATGCCCAAAAAGCAAGATGAGGGAAAAGCTGAGAAAGAGAACACATGGATTGTGGAAGAGCAAAAATAGCTTCAAAAGCAAATCCAAGAACTACCCTCTTCTTCAGCTTTATATGAAATCTCGACATCCTTATCCATTGAAACCTTTTATTAGCGCAGTGTTAAGATTGTCCCAGCACAAGAAGAAGGCCCAAAGACCATCAAAGCCTTATTCTTAACCTAGATAGAAGTCAAGCACATGAAGTTGATGCGACCCCCTTAACTTGGGTAACAAAGCTAAAGACAAGATTGCTTGAAGCTAGCAATAGGAAAGAAAACAAGAAAAGACATCAGGTAAACATTCGACTCTAAGTTAAGTTGTCGAAGGCCAAAATGTACCAATGGCATAAGAGTTCAAAAGTCAAATCGCCAATGGCCAAAATGAGCCTAAGGCATAAGAATCAAGATTTTAAAAGTTAAGTTGCCAATGGCCAAAATGAGCCTAAGGTATAAGAATCAAAAGTCAAGTTGCAAAAGGCCAAGATGTGCCCAAGCGTAATTCCTTTAAAAGGTTCACCTAGTATGTAGCCATAGAAACTACTGTACGATGGATATCTGGTGAATTTTTCATCAAAGCTCCCTTCCTTGACACAAGGGGAGAAACTAGATGAAGATTGGATGCAGAAAATCATGCAGTTAGGGTGAAAGCATGAAAGGGTGCCTAAAAAAGTACTCCTTTTCACCAAGGAAAACTTGTTACTATTTTTGTACTATGTAAGTACTTTGATTTTTTTGCATGTCAAACTAGAGTACTTTTTAAGTTTGGCTATGTTGAATGCAATGTTTTGTGAAAGAAAATTCTTGAAGCAATGTTCTCAGATAGGATATTAGTACTCTTTATTTTGTATTTTTTTGGCCAATAGTATGTACACCCTTTCAAAATTCAGAAGACTTCCATGTACTGTTATTTTTGTAAGAACATCAAAATTTAGATGACTTCCATGTGTAGATAACCTGGAATTTTTTTACAACCCTCCTTATCTACTTGGAGAACTTTAAAGATGTAAAGCATGATAGAGGTGGCACATGTACTATGAGCACCCTCACCAATAGCTAGCTTTTGACTTTGCCATTAGTCCGACACATTGTCAGATTTATGGCTACTTCGGTGCCTTCCAGCTCATCACATGTAAACCTTCAAGGAATGCTTTTTGACAAAATTTTCCAAGTAGGGATGTCCAAAATCTTCCAGCCCTTTTCCATCAATCCACTCTAGGCCCTCCATAAATTTGCCGCCAACCCAATAGTATTTAAATAACCACTTCCAAGGATGGAAGTTAGACTAGTGAGAGGGGGTTGTTACTCCTTTTTCATGCACTCTTTGTAATCCCCAACCTAGCTTAGATGTTTCACATAGTATATGGCCAAAGGCCCATCTTTGAAATGAGAGTCAGCCATATAAGACTTGTATGTGTAATAAGGACATGTTTTGCCCATGGGTGTGGGCGACCAGGCAAAGCCCAATTGTATACAAGTGACTTATGGGCATATTCTTAGTAATACAATCAACATTGAGCTCTAGCTTGGAGAGCTTCTCTATTTGCTTTGTCTTATGATTTCACATCTGTTTCTGGTTTCCATATCTTGCATGTCTATGGCTATGAGTCTTGTTAGCTTGCTTGCAACCTTGTGCGAGTGCGTGTGTGCATGTTGAGAGCTTGATGATTGCACGATTCTCCTCTTGTCATTAACTAGTTGTGGAGAGAGAGAGAGAGAGAGAGAGAGAGAGAGAGAGAGAGAGAGAGAGAGAGAGAGAGAGATTATAGGTGGAGAGAAAGCTTTCTAGCTTCCCGCGGTTGTGAGATTAGATTGCAAGAAGTCTAAGAAATAGGATTGGTAAGCTTGAGGGTTTGACACCCCTCGAGGCTTTCATTCCCGCGATCAACACGCTTCAGATGGGTTCATACTTCCGGGAAGACAATGCTTGTTGTGAAGCTACATCTTCCCTAAATAGCCATAAAAAATGCAATGACACACGTCCATGTACTAATCACTAATGCAAGGCAACCTTATTGCAGTTTTAAATGACCCATAATACTTCTAAATGAATTCAATGGAGAAAATATGTAAACATTTCGAAGTTAAAGGGCTTACCTAGATTTCATGAGTGGCATTTCAGTTTGAAGGTAAATTGAGGGTTTGTTGTTAACAAAAACACTGATTACATGCATAATGATTTTGAAAGCTTTGTTTCTAAAGGTATGAGCTTTAGTGAGGTGTAAGAAGTAAGCCTTTGATAAGGTTGTAGACACATAAATATTTTTGGAGTTTGCCAATTGATATTACCATGATGGGATAGGTATTTTAATACAACCTTCATTTGATTTTAACCCATAAGCTAATTCACCAAAGGACCCCATCATGCATAATTAGCAATCTACATATAAAAGAAACGAGTTGATATGTAGCATTAAGGGCCTAAAAAATACATTGCGCATGAAATTATGCTTCATAGTCAATAGACATAAGTGAGCTAATTTGTCACAAGTTCGATATGAAATTTTAAGCAATGAAAAATAATAACATTTGTGTTAAAGGTAAATTCACTTCTTGCAACTACATCAAGAATTTTGATCGCTAGAAAAAAGGGAAGTGGTAAGGGCCACTCCACAAATATACCATCATTTGCCCATTGTGCTGTAAAAGAAAAATTTGATCACCAAAAAAAGGGAAGTAGGAATGGTCACTCCACAAATACCATTTTTCTCCCCTTTTGTAGCACAATCTCGGGGGGTTCATCTCTAAGGAATTTTATGTATCATGTGCATTCAAGGGGTATTTAAAAAACCCCTTATACTTACATACTTTTATGGAAAAAATTACCCTTTTTCTTCATAAAATTACGGTATTTTTAATAAATTGGTTAAAAAAACCCCTCATGTAAATGTAATTCTGTAACATTTTTGAATTAATATACACCTCCCGATGGACTCACGTGCTACACTTACATATTTTTAGTTGAACCCCCCGAGAGCACAATTTGCAAAGATCCATGGTCACAATAGCATCAAGGGTGACCTCAAATATTTAGGTTGGTCTATATTGGGCATTCTAGGGTGACTTTTAAAGCCACCCTAGAGGCCCCTAAGGATTTTTTCAAATACAAAGAGACACCTTTGGACCCATATGAGGTCTATATTTCAATATTAGCTATTTGATTTTCATAATGTGTGTGGTGCAAAGAAGTGTTTCCTTAAAGAGGAACTTTAAATTTCTTCATGAGAAAGGACTTTCATGGTTTCTTTATTGAAGAGTTTTGAAGATATTAGCAAAAGTCATTTTTGTACTTACAACTTTTAGTGAAATAAAACATTACCATTGTTGTCTTCCATGTTGCATTTTGTTTATGATTATGTCGAATGTGATGATGATACTTGCACATGGCAAACATGGAGAGAGTCAATGTTCAAACATTGAAGAAGAATTTTTGAATTTGTTTATTAAAGAAGAGTTGTCCCACGAAAGAACCCTTATGAAAGACATAGGGTGACATTGTCCACGAAAGAACCCTTATGAAAGACATAGGGTGACACTATCCATGAAAGAACCCTTATGAAAGACATAGGGTGACATTGTTCATGTTATGTAATATATAGGGTGACATTGTTCATATAGTCACAAAGTAGCTCCTTGATTTTTTCACACTATGAAATGAATGCTAGGGTGACATTGTTCATATAGTCACAAAGTAGCTCCTTGATTTTTTCACACTATGAATGCGAGAGAGAATACCAATGTGCTCGCCTTCTTTATAGATCTTGAGTTGAAATAGTCAAAGCACAATGAATATTGCGTGCTAATGTGATGTGCTAGAGTATGTAGCTAAACATGTGGGGAAAAGTAAAAAGAATGAGGTCTTAGTTACAAACAAGTCATGAGGTGTTCCTAAAATGAAATGAAAAGGAAAAAGAAAAAGAAAAAGAAAAAGGATGGAGTTTTAGCTACAAAAAAGTCATGAGATGTTCATGAAGTGAGAGTAAGGATTAGGAACATGCACACTTAAGGGGGTATGGCGAAAAGTTGATTAGGAGGGGATGGGTGTGCAAGGATGGTTTTGAGAACACAGGGGAGAGAGTATAAAGGGTATAACATGGAGGCATTCCAAGATCAGAGTAAATATATGCACATAAGGAGGTGCGTTAGTGTTGGTGGAGGAAAGGGAGTGAAAGTTGGAGGGAAGCTTGGGCGTGTGTGGACAACGTTAATTGCAACATTTGTAGTGTTTGATTAGCACTAAAGGGAAGCATTTAAAGCACTAAAGGGAAGCATTTAAAGCATGTTGACGCTCATCTTTTAAATCTAATGTGCGTTGTTAGCTCACCTTAGAGCTCCTCATGTACGAACATACGTGGAAGTGTGTGTGTTCGAAGGTGAAATCAAAGTGTATGACTTTAAAGAAAGTTTTGCCCAACTAACATGCTCCACAGAGATGTTGTAGGGTATGGGAAATTTTATTACTTGTCTTAAGGGTGCTTACACATATACCCCGTCCCATGGCTAAGACGAGCGAGGTTACTTGTCAAAGTCTTATTGTAGAGTAATATTTGCACTCATTGTTGGGCAAGATTGTTACACACAAGTGATTTTTGGGCACTCCAATATATGTGATGGGCAGGGAATCGAAGAAGCTTAGTTTTCTTCACGGGCGTCCAGCTGTGTGTGGAATGAAGACTTTGACTTGTTTTGGGTGAAAATGGTCCTTTCAGTTATGACAAGTCAAGGACGTCAGAATTCAAGGTTAATTAGATTGGAAAACGGTGTTGGGGTCCGATAGTCAAATACATTGGCGGACATCCCCACATACATAGACATTCATGCACCATACCTATCCGGTTGCGCATCCTGATCATCTCCCCTCTCCAGGGTTTCTTCTGCCTGTGTACCGTTTTATCTTGCTCGTCTGGTTAGGTGTTGGCCTTTCTCATCTGTACCTGTGATTTTTGTTATGTGATAAGGCCTGGTTCAAGCTCTCGCCGGAGCTTCGTGCTGTCCGCAGACAAGGATGGTGCTCATGTGAGGAGGAGTACGAACAAGCAGGATTCAAGCTTTCTGCATCAACAGGCGGGACTAGGATTAACCCCAGCTTCTGTGAACTTCTGCGATTAAAGTTTAGCTGACCCAAGAAGTGGTGTCAGGCATCAGACAAGCGGGATTAGGGTTCGTCTGCATCAGACAAACGGGATTAGGTTTTCTCTGCACCAGACATGCGGGATTAGGGTTTTCTTTAATGCATCAGACAAGCGTAGCTATGGTTTAAAAGATGACCAGGTGTTTCTTCATCAGACTAGCAGGACTAGGATTTTCTCCATAAGGCAAGCAGGACTAGGGCGCTCTGTATCAAACAAGCAGATACCTGCACCCGATAGTGAGACTTGGGTTCTTGGCTGCATGCCATTCTCATCCTCTCTAACACAAGTAATGATTGGGCCATGGCGGAAGATGACGCTTCATTTAGAGGAGCCCGTGCCACTGCTCTGAATGCTTTGCAAGCGCTAGGTAGAGGCTTTGATGTGACCTGTGACATCCGGCTACTATACTGCAAGGGTGCACCGGGTGCGAGACTGCTAAAGATTGATGAAGAACACTGCAGTGATCTCAAGTTGTCAGAAGGTTTGTATATTCCCAATGTTTCTTCAGACATCAGGGCAATGTCGGAGGAATGTAAGCGCCTTTCCTTGGATGTATCAGACTTCAATCAGGTGCGTCATACTGTGAGTGCTAATTTGGCTGGTTTTCTTAGCGGGGATTGCAATAGCAACATGTTTGTATACTCTCAAAAGTATGATAGCTGCATTGAACTCCAACTTTGAGACTTGTAGAGTTGCCAACCAATCACTCCGCTGCTTGAGTCCACCTTGTCATATGAAAGTAAAGCGTGCCATTTTGTGAATCCAGTTCAGTTGCCTTGAAGGTAATTTAGATATCTATGTCCCAAACTAGGGCGGCAGTGTTTGCTAGTGTAACAGGTATGTAAAATGCTGACATAGTTGACCTAGACCCCCTATGCATGCTCAAGGCAAGAAGCAGGACAAGTCCAACTCAAGCAAGGAGTGCTGAACAAAAGGCTTCTGTCCAATGAGGGGATGGATTGCCATTTAAAGAGTAGTTATTTCAAGTGCCACGAGGTGGGAGACTTGAAAAAGAGTTGCTCTCCTCGACTCAATTAAACTCTGAAGTCAAACAGGCTGGGGAGTTGGGACACCAAGAAGACCCGAGATGGTTTCTCTTAAATTGGTGCTCAAGTGGTGGGTAGTGGTGCTCTTTGACCATGGGAGCACTGAAGACGCAAGCTTGACCATCACTTTGGTGCACATTCATAGTCTTGCAGATACTTTTTTTGATGACCTTGAAGACTTAATCATAGATTCAAAACGTGGAGCTGATTTTGCAAGGTGAGTAGAGTGGAGAACATTCGCTTTTGCTAGTGGCAGTATTACACACTGATTTTGTGAAGGGATGTTTCCAAGGAGTTGGTAATTGGATGTGACTTATGGCCATGCTGTCAGTCATTCTGTATGTGTCCATGACGTATGCCTCACAGCTGCTCTTCAGAAGCCAGATCAAGCTGGGGTACACTATTTAGTTGTCAAACTTCCTGCTCTTGTAAACATAGATATCAAAGTTTTCTGCCGAAGCTTCCACCATCTGGATTGGAGGGCTATTGCCAACTTGGTGGCAGATGGTTAGCCACTTTACTGTGATAGGGAAGTGAAGTTGGAAGTGTTGTAGAATGGTTTTAATCAGCCTAGTCACTCTTCCTTTGTTGCCTAAATTTCCCTATTGCAGGAGGAGGATGGTTTTGCCTGATTGATGGATGCCAATCCTATTGATATGATTGATGTAGGCAGAATGCTGCAAAGTATGTGGATTGCTACATCCCTTAGAAATTTCATGTGGCAAATGGGAGAACAGAACTTACAAAGAACTTAGGAATTAGCATAAAATTTCTTAAGGGCTCACATATAACTCCTTAGAAACTCATCTATTCCAGGGAACTACTAGGGAACTTCTACCATAGCGATTCTTTTCATTCTAGGAACTCAATATCCAAGGAAACTCTTGGAACTTGAACTCCATTTGCACTCCCTTCAAACTCAACTCCCTAGCAATTTGGTATATGGAGTTTCTCGCTTGGTTGATCTGTTGGAGACTTATATCTTGCTTTTAAGTAAACGACTTTAGATATCTTAGTTTGTATATTGTGACATGAATGCTAACAGCGAAAGACTTAAATGATGATCAATGCTATGCCAACCATGTTAAAATATGTGCATTGCATATGTTGTGTGGGAACTAGGTCTTGTGTAGGTTTAAATCTTTTATTAAAGTTGGTGCAAGTTGGGATACATCTTTGTAGGTCGTTAGGCTTCGTGACGTGCCTATTTAAAGGCCTCCCTCCCCACTCTTGTTGGTTATCCATTTCCTAGCGCATATTGTCATTGCCTATTTGTTGGCAAGTATAAGCCCATGTAAACCCTTTGCTATAATACAACTTGATTTTGTTTGATCTCTCTCTCTCTCTCTTTTCCCTCTCTCCCTCTCTCCTTTGTTTTGCTTCCGCATTGTGTAACTCTAACATGGTATCAGGGCTCTAGGTCCTGGCTGCCTCATTTGCGATCTTTCCCCTCCTTCCTCCTGCACTTTTTGGAGCAACTGGATGGCTGTGTTCTCCCGTGCTCGTCCTCCTTCGTCAGCGTTTTCTCTTACCGTGCTCCTACCTCTTGCGTTTTCACTTGCTGGGTGCCAAGGTGCTGTGTTTTTTGCTTCCTCAAGCTTATGTAGCAGTGTCGCGAGGAGTGTTGGCTGTTTTTATAGCAAGGACAGCAACTGGAGGTGGTTTCTTCGTGTGTGGTACAGCTCAACAAGCGGCTTTGACGGTCCCTCCACTTCCCTAGCTACCCTCCCTTTGTTAGCAGTCATCTCCTGTCTGCATACTACACCCGGGCCTGTGTTGTGGGTGTGCCCACCCATTTTTGGTGTTTCCCCATTTTTCCTCACTTCTATGTATTTTTTCCATTTTTCTTGAGGTGTGGAGGGCTGTTGGCTGTCTTTTGATGCTGGCCGACTGAGTGTTGCTACCCGACTTATGATATGGTGTCCTGGCCGACTACATGCACTTGGCCGACTGGCTTAGAGCAGGTCATGAGCATCCCAGATGCTAGTCGTGAGCACATGCTGCTGTCGGCCTGTTTTAGATTGGCCGACCAGCCGCCTGGGGCCATATAAAATGGCCCCTTGCCCCCCACACTTCCCAGTTGTATATCCATATCCGGGATTTTCTTGAGTGTATATAGCAGAGTTACATAGCTTCTCTCTCTCTCTCTCTCTCTCATCTGCATTTTGCTCTCTATAGCAGTTGTCTTCATTTCCGCTGTGCATTCTGACATGGTATCAGAGCCCCAGGTGGCTTGAAGCTTGGAGACAGTGGGATGTTGAGGGCTCAGGGTTTACTGATTTGAGGTGCTGATTGCAGATTGTTTGGGCTGTTCGGGACTTGGAGATCGGGTAGAAGGTGGCCATCACCGTTGGACAGCCACCTTGCATATTATTTGTAGCCTCTTCTTTTTTCCCACCCTCCCTCCCTCCCTTCACAAGACCTTGTGAACCCTTGAGATGGCAGACTTGCTTGAGATGGCTGAGAAGCATGTGAAGATCCCAACACTCCCCACGTTCCCGGTGGACCGACAATTGGACGAGAACAACTATGGCATATGAAGAAGAAGGACAATGCCACAAAATTCCTTACAGCTTCTATTTTTCTACTGTTCATGTGTGGCATGTGGAGCCTGACATGACATACATGTATGGCTGGTGTAGCTTGAGATGGTGTGTCTGTGTGGCATATGGAGTTTGACATGACAGTACATGTATAGCTGGTGTAGCTTGACATGATAGTACATGTGTGGCTCGTGGGGCCTGACGTGGTGTACTTGTATGGCCATGAAGCCTGACATCATGAAAGTCTCTGGGACTAGCTATCTTGGAGATCTTGTGTATTTATGTTTTAGGAAGGTTCTGGAAGGATTATGAACCCTGGACATTTTATTGGATACAACTGAGCAGATGGGTGTTTCTTCCAATATAATTGCACTCATGCGTGTGCATGACTTTGATTTTATCTTTGGATGACTTGTCTTGTTTGCCTGGACAATGCCTGAGATTTCTGCTTGTGTTGTCCATGGGGCCAGGGACGCCTGGGCACCCTGTGGACGTGTATGTGCACACCTATTTGGGATTGACAAGTGGTGTACATGTGTTTTGCAGGTGGTAAGTATTCCCAAAAACTCAATTTACAGCTTTATGAGTTCACATGTTAATAATTATGGATGTAGGTTCACACTCACTTATAAGTGACCGGACAACTTATAAGTGAGTACACATTGAGCAGGACTTATTTAATACACGTCGCAGTCAAAGACCAGGCGGGCACTAGACAGTATTTGGAGCCCCTTCATGTAGGCGTCCCTTTTTGGACCAGAAAAGCACACGTGTGGGCTATTTTCAGCGGGGAGCATCTATCATTGAAAAAACTCCAGATTGGAGGGGGGCACGTGCTTTTCAGAAGTGCATGAGGGCTGGTCAGCTGGTTTTCAGCCTGTTGACAAGTTTCTACAGCCATCCATCGCGAGTGAAGTTCACCTGATGCATGGGAGAAGCTAGCCAACTCCTTCTGCATGTTCTCCACTGATGGTTGGTGGATTTACAGCTTGAATAGAGGCTGGACAGAGGTTAAAAACAGGGAGGAAGAGCTGGTCAAGGGCTTCTAGACAGTTTTCCTTCCGAGTTCCGACACCGGAGGTTTGCAGGCTTGTGCACAAATGCTGGTCGCTTTCTTCTGTGGCTATTGAGGGCTGGTTGACAGCTGAAAATAGACTTCGAGGGCTGGTCGACTTGCTCTATGAGCCAGACAGGAGGAAGAATGATGATGTTGAGTTGTCCTAGGCTGATGTGGGAGTGCTATGGGCTGTCCATAGTTGTCCTGCATGTGCTTGATGCTGCGAATGCTCACTTGTGCTGAAATTGTCAGCAAATTCAGGCATTGTGATGTTTTTATTCTTGTTTTCATATTGTAGAAGGAGAATGTGCAGAAAATGCAGCCCAATAGCCCTCATGAAGGACGTGCCAATTTCTAGAGAGAGGAGGAGGAGAGAGGTGGTGAGTTGTCCACTGTAGGTGACAGGCAGGTGCTTTGTGGAGCAAGCTAGAGTGGACACATGGCTGGTTACTCCCTTTGTACAAAGAGGATAAGGTCTGGGCGGTGGACATTGGGTTATGTCCACTTCGGGACATCAGTGTGTGTGAACACCGGGCTGGTTATAATTTATAAGTGAGTTTTGGTCGCCCAAAACTTAATGAAGTGTGTACACACTCACTTATAAATTAGTGCCAACTCCTAAGGCCAAGTTTATGACCAATACTTACCACTTGCCACATGCTACATAACTATGTCGCAGACAGTTTCACACGCACGGTTTGCGGGCGGGCGTCCCCTTACCTGGAACTACACATTGGTCAAGCAAGCATGAAAACAGCATGTAATTTCAATTGCAAGAAAGCACATAAAGATGCTATGCAATGTAGCATTGGTATGGACAATCCCCGTTCATGAGACTATACCAAAATAGACGTGCTCCAGGCAAGTACACAAGGTACCAGACCCAATGGAACACCAATCCACCAAGCATTTCCGGGCATGTACACGGAGGCACCAGTCCCAACGGAAAGCCAAGTCCACAGTAACACATGAGTGGCATCAATCCCCGGCATATACAACTGCCATGGACACCAGTCCAATGTACATACATGATAAGAAAGCACGGGTGGACCAATTGGGTGGCCAAATGGTGACACCGCCCGTCCAGATCTGACGCCGCTAAGGCGCTGCCGCTGTTTACTCCCGTACCTGCTGTCGCACCATCACCGCCGTACTTTACCGACGTCATAGCCTCAGATTTGCGCCGCCTCATCACCGTACTGTCTAGATCAGCTCTGCTACCTACTGCCCGTACTGCGCTTGTACCGTATGACTGTACCTGCTTTGCTCTGCCCAAAGCAACTTCAAATTTCAGATCTACAAGGTTTGACCTGAAATTGCACACATTGCCTGTTGAAATTTTGGGCTTTTCACCATTGAGCCTGCAATTGCAACATTGGCATTGATTTCAGCAGATTTGGTGCATAATTGCTCTAGAAATTTGGAGATTTTGCAGAAATTGGCAGAAATTTGGAGATTTTACAAAAATTGGTACTATTTGCTGGTAATTTTGGGTATTACAGGCACATTTGGTTGGCATTGGGGCATTTCCCTCAATTTTTTGGGTATTACAGGTACATTTGGTTGGCATTGGGGCATTTCCTCCAATTTTTGGGCATTACAGCATTTGGTACAGGTGACAATCGCACAGATAAAAATTAGGGCTTTTCTACATTGAGACCATTTTTGGAGCATTCGACGAATTTACCTTTGATTTACAGGATTTGCGCACTTGCAGCTCTTACAGGTGTCAGCTGATTGTGTTTTTCACGGCACATGTATACATTTGTGGTTTGTTGCAGTATATGTATGCCATTGTGGACACTTTGACAGATTTGCATCATCGTGCAGGACACTTGCAGATTTGGGACATGCATATGTATTTATCGTGGTGGAGTTCCCTTTCAGTCCATTGGTTAATCCTGCTATTTATCTCCCGCATTCTTACGATTTTGCTGGGCATTGCCTACTCTTGGTGACTTGTGACAGATTTGCTGTGCTAACATGGCCAACAGTAATAATGACCTCTTTGGAATGCTATCTTAAGAGGACAAGCTCAATGGGGACAACTACCCTATGTGGGCTTATATGATGCGTCATGTTTTGGTTGCCAAAAATGTATGGCTGTATGTGGATGGCACCGAGGAGCGTCCTCTTGCACCTACTTTGCGGTTGTTGGCTGGCAATGCACCTACTAATGCGGTCACTTTTGACAACCTTGTGACTCTCTTGCTCAGTGAAGAGCAATCTCGTTCCAATAGGAACAACTTGATGTCTGTTGAGTCAGCAATGGCTGCTCCCTTTCCTGGGAATAGATCTAGGCCTAAACCTAGCCCATCAGATCCTCCCAAGACAGAGGACAAGCTTAAAAAGAAAAAGCGTTGTAACTACTGCAGGAAAACAGGACACACCATAGAGGAATGCAGGAAGTGTATTGAGAGTGAAAAAAAGAAGAAGATGGCATCTTCTTCTACAGGTGCAGATCAAGCCAATTTGGCTACACGTGTCAGCCTTGACCCTTACAGCTTCATTGCTTGCAAAGATGTCTTCTGATGCCATTGCTTTTGATGATTATGCTTTATAGTCTGTACTCCATGGTATGCATTGTCTGGCAGATGCATTTCAGGGGGGGATTCTATTTGCCCACATGCAGTTGGTGATGCCTCATGGTCACTTATGCTTGTTGACCCTTATGCTGGTCTATGCTAGACGCTTTCTCTTATGTGATGTCTACTGGAGATGCCTTTTATGTTGTTTTCCCTTGCAGCGGGATTCTTTCTACAGTGTTGACATTGTCACTTTCTCACATGTGATGTTTACTGGGAGTGCCTTTTACACACTTGGCCAGTGTTGGCTTGCTCTCATGGTTTTGACATGTCACATGTATATTATTCACTGTGGGATTATGCATCTTTATACTTGCCATACATGCCACTGATCATGGCATCGATGAGAGTTTACCTACCCTCTCATAGCATTGGCTAATGCCCGCCTCGAGCCCCCACTTTTTCTCCCCATTTTCAGCTTTTCCCATTGCTGAATTTATACTTTTATTAGCCCTACCATTGCTGATTTTCCCTCATCGGATCCTCCATTGATGAGTTTCACTTTTGCAGCTTACATTGCATGTCTCATAGGCATGACTTCTGGATCCTGTTGCCTTTACACATGCGTATATATGCTACCTCTTCTTATGCTTCACTGGTGTAGTTACAGAGCATTGATGTGCATTACATGCAGTTCAGCTTGGCATTTGGTACTTGCCTTCAGGGGGGTATTATGCGATGCCTCTTGATTTGATGCAGTTGATGTCCACATGATCTTTGCCATGCATTTCTGGTGATGCATTTAGTACTACTGTGCTCTAGCATTAGCACTATGACATTGGGGATTCTCCTTTTTCCCGTCATATAGTGCTTGCTTTTTCCATTAGCACTGTAGTTCACTCTTTCTGTGGCAGCATTCATAGCTTTATCACCCTGCTGCTACCCGTTCACACCATTCACTTGAGGGGTGTTTGTTGGTCACGTCCACTCACAGCTAGTTCAGGTGTGAACCCAGCTTACTCAAGGACACTTTTTCCCTGTGACTGGACATAGGTTTTTTCCCGTGTGAACACACTTATGTGTGTTGGGCGCTTTGCCCTAGGCCTTTTAGTACTCACTTGTACTTTCATTTTATATCATTATTGAGTACATCTTTTCCAGCACTCTCATGTTTCTCTGTGCTTGAGGTTGTGTGTGTGTGTGTGTGTGTGTGTGTGTGCAGGCTAGCTTCCCTCCTACCCAACACTAGTGACCAAATGGCCGAGATGACCGTATTGGACTTCGCAGTCGGGGATCATTGCGACTAGATGGCCGAGATGACTGTATTGGATTTCATAGTCGGGCAGTCAATGCGACCAGATGGCCCAAGTGACTATTGATGAACTCTCGGGCGGTCCTAGTGACCAGATGGCCTTGAGCGAACATAGCTGAGGGAGACCTCTCAGCCATACTCATTAGCCCCATGCTTGATATTTTGGAGAGTGTTATACCATCTACTCGGAGCTGGTGTTGCTCTCATGTTTCTATGTTCTTAGTATTCCATGATGAGTTTCCATGGATAGTTTTGTATCACCCCAGTGAGATAGCTATGTTTATGTTTTCTTTCTGTTTTATTTTCCATTCTATGATGAGATATGCCATGGACATTATTGTATCGCTTTGGTCTCATAGGTCCATTGGGTCTTTAGTAGACGCTTAATATATCTTTCTTTCTTTCTCTCGGGATGTCCTAGTGACCAGACGGTCTGAGTGGTTTACCTTGGGAGCCAGATAGCTCAACTCTATACTTGGAGTTCACTGCACAGTGGTGTGGGAATTCGGAGCTGTCACATGCGAAAGCTCTAGGAGTCCTCTTTCAGACCTTAACACGATCCTGGAACATGCTTGATGCAATACACATACAGAAGATGGAGAGAAGAGAGAGAGAGAGAGTTGAGTATTTAGTATATTCTCTCTTCTCTCCATCTTCTGTATGTGTATTGCATTAAGCATGGTCTAGGATCGTGTTTAGGACTGAAAGAAGACTTCCAGAGCTTCTGATGTGACATTGGTATCAGAGCTTCTGGTTGGTTCTGAGATATCGTTGCTACCCATGTCCCACCCACCCTTATTGCATCGCCCGAGTCTTGATCTTTTGGTGTGTGGGGACCAGGAAACATTGTTTCAGCATTAGGCTCAGCAAGGCTTAACATTGATTCAGTTCGAGATGAAGGTGCACAGGAAAGGAACACGAAGTTCCTAGGAGGTTGGTTGGTGGTGGAACGGGGAATGGCAGTCTTGTGAGTTGGGTGCCTCTTGGGGCACATCAAGAAAGGTTTTCAAGCAACGGTTCATAGGGAGGATGATCCTTCAAGGGGTTGAGTGAGTGCCAGACTCAGTACTCAAGAAAAGAAGACCAGAGAAGTGTTCAGGATAGGGCATAAAGGGATAAGGGAGAGGATGGAACAGATGCATGGATCTTCAACGGATTTGGAGACCGGGCAAGGTTTCCGGTAAAAAGGTTGCTAGGAAGGGAAGGATGATGTTGGAGGGGTCATCTCCACTGTTCAAGGGGCTTCCTTGTTGTTCCTACACCTCTGGAAGACCTCTCCCAGCTTGGGAAAATTTCCCATATTTTTTTGGATTTTTTCCACATTTTTTAGCGCCTTTTCTGGCGTGTTCCACATAATGCCTGAGTTGGCCTTCTTTATGCTGGTTGACTGGGCTCTCTAGGTGCTATGTAAGCATGGGCTTTGCCCCCAGTTGTGTTATCTCATTTTCCGCATATTCTGGGATATTGGCTGCACCTACGGTGTGCCTCGAGCTGCCTACTCCAGCTTTGCAACCACCTTTGATGTATACGATCTTCCTCTAGTTCCTGTGCATCATGTATTTGTGAACTTCAGTTCTCTTTCATTGTTTGGCACTTTGTCATGGTATTAGAGTGGGTTCAGGACTGAGGATTTGCTGGACAGCACCTACAATTTTTTTCCCAGAGGAGGTGGGCTGTAAAAACCTCTCTAGACTGCGTTTTCTGTGTGGTCAGCCTACAAGCTGCGTTTTTCTCCTTTTCAGCCTGGGCAACCTACAAAGGGCTGCATTTTCTTTTGGAGAGCTGCCTCTAGTTGCCACACCCACCCAACTTTCATCGCACATTGGGAGGGACACCCCTCTATTTTCACCTCAGCTTGTGCTTTGGCTAGTGGTGGTTGGTTTTTGGCTGTGTTCTCATCCACAGTCATATTTTTACTGAATCAACAGCCTCTTCTACCTTTTTCCCACCCATTCCCTCCCTCTTGCTTCTGAACCCTCTCTCTCTTTCCTGCCTTCTCAGATCAGCAGGCTGCATTTTCTTATGCTTTAGAGGAGGAGTTTTCACACAGAGGATGGCTTCAAATACTTTCACCATTTCCCAGTTGGAGAAAGACTCCAAATTTAATGGCTCCAATTATCCCCAGTGGAAGGACGCCATCTTTAACCTTCTGGTGGGTCTTAATCTTTGGTGGCATCGCTGATGCTTCTACTCCAAGCCCAACCTTGCAACTAACTCACCACAGACTGTGAATTCCCGGACCAGCATGGATCTTGGGCTTGCACAATCATCTCCTACAACTTGAACCAGCTATATCTCTCAGAATTTTCTGGTATGGATAAAGCTGCCCAAACCTCTCAGGAACTATGGGATGCACTTGCAACCCGTTTTTAGAGGAACACCGACAGCCGCAAACTTCATCTCTAAGCCCAACTCAACGAGCTGAAGATTTCTGAGATAAATGATGTCATGGCCAAGTGCAAGAACTCAAGAAGATCCGTCAACAACAAACCATCTTGGGTGTCCGAATTCCCGATGATGACTTTGTCTTGAGTTACTGGGCAAACTTCCTCCATCTTATCAATCCTTTAAGGCTACCATTGCCTTTCGACGTGGTCTTCCCCTGATTGGCATGCTTCAGGATAGGCTCGATCCCATGAAGATTTTTGACTCTTCCTCTACGAGTCAGCTTTTTGGGCCAAAGGGAATCCCAAGTGGCAACCCAAAGGAGGTAATAAAAACGGTGGCAAATCCAAGGAGGAGTTTACTTCAGGCTCCAAGGATAAAGATAAAGGAAAAGATAAGGGCAAATCTACGGAGATGAAATGCCACTATTGTGGCAAGGTTTGGCCTGATTGCTTCAAGAAGAAGAGAGACGAGGAGAAAAAGTCAAAACAAAAGGACTCCGACAGCAAAGAATCCAAACCCAAAGACAAAGATGTGGCCTTTGTCCTAGTCGAAGAGTGCACCTCATCCGCTAAGGTGCAGACTACTACCTCTCTTGAGGACTAGATTGTGGATTCTGGGGCTCTTTTTCACATGATTCACAAGGATATCTTGGAGGACTCACTCTTTCTCCATGCAGGTCCAACTTGCGAACAATCAACCTGTTGATACACCAATTATGGGTAATATTCCACTAGTCACTCCCTCAGGGAGGCCCCAGTACTTGGAGAATGTTCTTTATGTTCCAGAGTTATCCAAAAACTTACCTTTGTCTCCAAGATAGCCCAGAAAGGCTATGGGTCATACTTTAATGATCAGGTTTTGGAGATCATTCACAAGGATTCTCATAGGATCATCGCTTGGGGCATACAAGAGGGTGGTCTTTACAAGATCACCAGTTTTCAGGAGAACCCAATCTTGATCACTCTTATTTGTTCCAACTTCTAGCCTCTCATTAGGCTCTTCTCATAGATGAGGATAGTACTCTTGAGTTTTTGGCATGCCCGTTATGGGCATCTTCCCTTCTCTTCATTGGAGCATCTTGTCTCTCGCCAAAACGGTGAAAGGCTTGCCTTGACTACCTCGGATGTCTAGCATCTGCTCGGCTTGTCTTCAAGGCAAGCAATATCGGGATTCATTTCCACAAGAGGCCTCTTTCAGGGCTTCCACCGCTCCTCAGCATGTCCATATGGATTTGAGCGGACCTACGTTGGTGGATGATTTTTCCGGAAAGGTCTAGGTCTTTTTCTTGCCCAAGAAATCTCAAACATTTAGAAAGTTCAAAGAATGGGTTGCTATGGTGGAGGTTGACACTAGCCTCAAAGTCGTCAAAGAGCGCTCCAACAATGGTGGTGAGTTTACTTCTCGAGCATTCACTGACTTTTGTACTTCCCACGGCATACAGAGGTAGTTTTCTACTCCCCACACTCCTTAGTAGAATGGGGTAGTAGAACGGAAGAACAGGACCGTGGTTGAGATGGCTCGATCTCTTCTTTCTCATTCTTAGCTTCCTCAAAAGTTTTGGGCTCAAGCAGTTAACACTATTGTGTACATCATCACCGTTCCCCCACAAAGGCGGTCGATGGGAAGACTCTAGAGGAGGCATATTCTAGGAGAAAGTTGGTGGCTAAGGGCTATGCCTAGAAGGAAGGTGAGGATTTCTCAGAGACTTTTGCTCCAACTGCCAAGTATACCAGACCTTCAGGAGGAAATATATGTTGAACAACCCCTTGGCTTCATCTGCGATGGCTTCGAGGACCATGTTTATCTTTTGCGGAAAGCTCTTTATGGCCCTGAACAGGCTCCCAGGGCATGGTACCAAAAGATTGATGTCTTCTTTCTCTCTCATTTCTTTGAGAGAACTCTTGCGGACAGTAACCTTTATGTTTTGATAGAGGAGGATCACATTATGATTATTATTTTGTATGTCAATGATCTTATTCTCACTGGATCTGACCCCAACTGCACTGCTATGATTATGGATCTTTTGAGTCATACCTTTGAGATGACTAATCTTGGTCTACTTCATTACTTTCTTGGAATGGAGGTTTGGCAGTGCCCACAGGGGATATTTATCTCTCAACAAAAGTACGCTTCTCAGATTTTGGAGAGGTTTGATATGAAGGATTGTCGCTCATTATCTTGCCCTATGAACCCAAATCAAAAGTTGAGTAAAAATGATGACTCTCCACCCTATCATGACCCTACTTAGTATAGAGAGCTTGTCGGCTCGCTTATTCATCTCACCATTACTAGGCATGGTCTTACTTACAGTGTTAGTATCCTAAGTCAATTTCTTTCAGCACCACATACTTCTCATTGGTAGGCTGCCGTTTGTGTTCTCCAATATATAAAGGACACCTTGACACATGAGATTTCATATGGCTCTAGTCTCAATTTGGTTGGATATTCAGATTTTGAATTCAGATACCCGGAGGTCTACTATGGACTATTATTACTCACTTGGTACCGGACTTATTTCTTGGCAAACGAAGAAGCAACCTACAGTTGCCGGTTCTTCAACAGAAGCGGTGTATTGTACTTACTTTGAAACAGTCAAAGAGCTTTTGTGGCTTCATCAACTGTTTGATTATCTTCACGTATGCCTATTGTTGTCTACTCTCACAGTCAAGAGTGCCATCTTGCACGGAATCTGGTCTTCCATTTGAAGTCCAAGCACATTGCCGTTCATTATTTAATGTTTCGTGACTACTTGGCGCTTGGTACGTTAACATTGGAGTATTGTCCTACTAGGGACAACGTGGCGGACATCTTCACCAAGGCGCTTTCCAAACCACTTTGTATCACTTACTTCCATGCACCAGACCCCGGTATCGGTCCTCTTTAGTGGAGCTGAAGAGCAGGTGTTGGGAGGGGTCATCTCCACTGTTCAGGGTGCTTCCCTGCTGTTCTTGTACATCTGGAGGACCTCCCCAGCCAGGGAAATTTTCCCATATTTTTCTGGATTTTCTACATTTTTTGGCACCTTTTCTGGCGTGTTCCATATTATGCCCGAGTCGGCCTGCTTTATGCTGGCCGACTAGGCTCTCTAGGTGCTATATAAGCATGGGCCTTGCCCCCAGTTGTATTATCTCATTTTCAGCATATTCTGGGACATTTGCACCTACGGTGTGCCTCGTGCTACCTGCTCTAGCTTTGCAACCACCTTTTGGTGTATATGATCTTCCTCTAGTTCTTGTGCATCCTGTATTTGTGAACTTCAGTTCTCTTTCATTGGCCGTGTTGGTACTCTGACCACACACCTTAGAGGAGAGGTGGGCTCAAGTTCACTATACCATGTGGCCTCCATAATTAGCCTAGGGGCCACCAAAGGTTATAAAACCTTTTAAACTTTAATTCTCTTTGTCCCCTTCACACTTGGGGTTGTCCACACATGGGATTATCAACATTAATTCCCTTTTCGACCCCAAGAGTTGTACCAATATGTCCATGAAGTTATTGCCCCAAACTGATGCCACTAACACTGTCCACCATGTCCCCGTGCACACCTGCATATTGTCCAGAGAAAAACACAGGGTCGTGACACACGCACCACCACCAACACTGGATGATGGAGAAGATAGCATAGGAGAGAACGTGCTGCTGCCACCATAAAAACGCAGCCACCAAAGCTGAAGCACAGCACCCCAAAAGGAAACGCAGCTACCAATGTGAAAACGCAACCTTCACGATGAAAACACAGCAGCCAGAGGAAAACGCAGCCACTAAGTGGTCAAGAAAACGCAGCCACCTGGAAAATTGCACAAAACACAGCCCTCTGCTGCATATGCCAACAAATAACACAAGCCTTCTTCTGCTCCCAAAAAAACGCTGAACAACTTGCAGTGAGGAAACTCACCGCCGCCTTGAAGTGCTGGTCAGCTAAGCACTCATACCATGATAAAGTTGCACAATGCCGAAGCAAAACATAGGGGGGAGAGAAAGACATTAGACAATGAACATCATGTTATGTAGCAAGAGGCTTTTACAATGGCAATGTCAGCCAACAAATGGTGTAGAACATGTGCCTGTAAAGGAATGAACTGAGTTAAAAGTGAGAAGGGAAGTGGCCTTTATATAGGGAAGGAGTGAAGCTGGCCGACTGCAGCAAAGAACCCCACGACCAGCACAAATGAGATAAATACATGTGTGCGCCAATAGAAGGCCCTGTCCCCACATGTGTGAGATGCACAAATTCTAACACTAGGTGTCTGTTGACACTCACCAACATCAACCATTAATCTCCTTGGCCATACACAATCTACTGCGGCTGTAAAGGTTGCCCTATACTCAACCTCACAAGTAGATGTGGCAACAGCGGGTTGCTTTTTGCTTAGCCATGATATGCATGAATTCCTAAAAAAGAAACAATTCCCACTGGTGGATTGCCATGTGTCGTTGTCACCAGCCCAGTCTGAATCACTCTAAGCATGTAACTGCAAGCTGACTCCCCTAGGATATACCAAAGCAAAATCAAGGGTGCCCTAAAGACAGCGGAAGATTCGCTTCACTGCTTGCCAATGCTTTGTACCTGGGCTGTGCATAAATTTGCTACACTGGGAAACGCCAAACTGAATATCCGAACGTGTGTTGCATAAGTAAATGTGGCAGCCTACTGCGTGGCTGTAAATACTCATATCAAAAGGCTCTCCAACATCACACATGCTCAATTCGAGCCTTGGTTTCATTGGAATGAAGATGAGCATACAATCCTGAACCCAAACTTGTGCAATGGCTTCTGAATGTAGCTTGATTGATGTACATATACCCCAACATCTGTCTGCACATTGTGTGCCCAAATAGTAATGCAACATCCCCAAATCTGCCACTTCAAATGTGCCAAAATGCTTGTAAAACTATATGTAGCAGATATGCTTTTGGAGAACCGGGATATTTATGCCTGTGACTCATTCTCATCTTGTATTCTACACTTGACCCCACCTCCCCTTCCAGGTCTGTGATCAGAATACCACCACAAATGTACACCACTTTTGGAGACACGCCTCTCTTTCTCTCTCATGCTTTTTGGGAAAGGACTGCTGGCGGGCAGCGCTACACTCTGGCCTTTTGAAAAACAGCTGCTGGTGGGTTCTGCGCTGCTGGTCTTCTCTTGCTTTTTGGAAGGATTGCAGGCGGGCTGCAGTGTTGTGTATACAGGCGCTGCTGAATAGTGTCCCTGGATTGCCTTTTGGAGAGGAAGGTTAGTTGGCTGCTGTGCTGTGCTGTGCTGTGCTACAGAAAACACATGCCTCCTTTCTCTCTCTCTCTCTCTCTCTCTCTGGCTTTTGGAGGACAGGTTGGCTGCTGTGCTGCAGAGTATACAGGCGCCTCCAGAATTTCTTCTTCTCTCTCCTTTGCTTTTGGCAAGAAGCTGACTGTCAGCTGAACTGTTGTTCATACAAACAGTGCTGGACATAGAAGCGTGGACTGTAGGAGGGAGTACAAGGCTGGACAGCAGGTTCACCCATAGGTGTTCTCTCTCTTGGTTGCAAGACAAGACGTGCATGGCTGAGCAGGTCTCTCTGTCTCTCTCTCTCTCTCTCTCTCTCTCGGAAGGGAAGGAGCGGGCTGAAGGAGGCGCATAGCCGGGACTGTTTTGAGACTGTTTATGGGCTGTTTTGCTTGGCTGCAAGTACACTGCGTACATGGGTTATTGGCTGCAAGTACAAGGTAACCTGGTTATGTTTCTTGGCATGGGAGCGACGCAAGCTCTCGTAGGTGCATACTTGTAACTCGCGGCGGTGCTCGGGGGACTAGGGCCTTTGACACACTTGTCGACACCATCAATGCATATCAAAACACTTAAACATGACCACAACCTTAACACATATCCATCATCACTTTGCGTAAAACATAAAAGCTGGACAAAACATCCACAAATGCTGAAAATGGATCTTGCACATGTGACACCACATAGAGGCCGGAATGGGCCGACCCCCCCCGGCCCCCCTTATTACCCAAGGAGAATAATTTCATGTACAAGCTTTGAGGGCCTTACTCTCCCCACGGGAGATGCCGGATTATCCATATACAAATGCCATAACACAGCCCAACATGAGGCAACCAAGCCGGAACATAGGTAGCCAACAATATAATCCATATACCTTCGTGTGGGTACTGATTCTTCCCCAAAAACCACGGGTCTTCATGCAATAGAGCTGGTACAGTAAGTACAACTCTCCATTCAGCCGGTACAGTCGGTACGGTGGTTGGTACAATCGGTAGGTATAGCAAGTACAACAAGTACAAATGTTGGTACAGCATGTACAATGACTGGTACAACAGGTACAAAGGTTGGTTTAACAAGTACAATGGCTAGAAATCATAATAAATGATTAAATACACTTGCCTTCTGTATTTCTTCGCGATGGAAGCCTCCAAAACAGTCCCCAATAGCCGGTATTCTTCATGGGCAGCCTTCAAGAGAGAGAAAGAGAGTAGCCATCATTAGGGCAGGTTGTAACGGTGGTAGAGGCTAGTGTGCAGCAAGAGAGCCTCCATTAATGAAGAGAGATGGCTCCAATTTATAGATTTGGGTCTCCCATGAGCTAAAATGGCAAGAGAAGGCTGCAATGACAAGTGGAGAGCCACACAATAGCTGAAGTGACAAGTGCATAGTTGTTTCTCGTACGCGTACGAACCTATTCGTACGTACGAGTCGTACGGCACGATACCGTACGAATTCGTACGGTACGAGTTAGGTTTTTTTTTTCCCCAAAAATTTTTTTTTCCCTTGAAAAAAAAATTCCAAATGCTAAAAAAAAATAGAAACCCTGCTTTACGAAGATCCCAAATGCTCGCAATACTTCGCAACTTTCGTGTCCACTCAGTATTCCATATGGGGTTGTGGAGAGACCTAAAAAATCTAGCGAGGTAGACTGGTAGTGTATACTTGATTGGTAGGATGAGAGAATCTTGCTACATCACTTGGGGATCCTTGGTATAGGTAGGCTAGACAATTAGATTCTCAAGTTATGCACAAGGGAGAACAGTTGGACATGGCCATTTTGATCTAGAGAGGAGTCCCTAAACTTATCATCCTAGATGCACTCCTCGTATTTGTGCAAGGACGGTTCCTTAGTCATAAACGCTACACTGGGAGACCTTTGGTATTGCATTACCCATCCAGGTTCTTTTTTGGAGACAATCAGGAGATCCAACCGGGAGAGACACATATCCATGTACTGGTTTCTCAAGCACTGTAGACTCCTCCCCTCCCAACCTTCCCTCACATTCAAGCTTGAAGCTCCATAGCTTGTAAGTGTAAAAAATAAAAACCGTATTTTATCGTACCGTATCCCAAAATTTCATATCGTACCGAATATTCCCGTACGGTATCGTACCGTACGGTATCGTATTTTCGTACCGTGACAACTATGGACAAGTGTTAGGCCACTTGTCTCACTTTGATCCATTTTTTAACAAGTGTCAGGCCACTTGTCTCACTTTGGTCCACTTTCTTGCCACATGTCCCAATCTCTAAGATGGGTCCTTCCATAATCTTTACCTCTAAAAATATCCCAACTAGTAGACATTCTGTCATAGGCACTTTGCCAACTCTTGGTATCTGCTCAATTCCAGATGTAATGACCCGAACAGAATTTCCATCGGAGTCGGGCCAAATATACCAACTCTCCTAAATTTTAGGAGTGTGGTCCTTTGTATTCTAGGATAATCCCCCACTCCCAAAGCTTGTACTTTCCAAATATTTAGACATCCTAGAGTCCACCAGACTCCTTTCATACTGGGAAATGTCTAGGCTGGTGACATCCTCCCCAACTTCTTAAAAGTTGTCCGCAACTTTAAGCTTCAAGCCATATATCCAAGATATAATCATGTCCGATCAAGTGGGCGAGACGAGACAGTCTCAAAAATCCAATATAACTGAAGAATCCATGTGCCAAAGAAATCGGTGAGACTAAATAAGTCTCCATAATACCAATATCAAAATCATGTTCCAAAATAAATGGGCGCGAATTCCATGGAAGATATGCTAGACACAGGCACAAGAGCCAATTGTGTCTCAACCACCAATATCAATGAGATAATCATATACCAATGAAAATCACCAACCAGGTGCTAAGATACTTAAATAAGTGCCATGCACAAGAAACTAGTGCCTCGCACAGAAACATGTGCTATGCACACAAACTGGTGCCAGTCAAGAGCACAAACCATGGTGACAGAAAAGCTGGTTCTCCGTAGTTCTGGCAATTCTTTCTCCCAATCCCAACAGTTTTCATGTTCTCCCATACAATCCCAACTCTGATCAACAAGCATGGTGTGGAAACAATGAAACACTCACTCCACAATCGCAACACGAATCCATGTATATGGTGGAGTGTTCATTGAATTGCCCTCTCACAATCCCAACATGAATCCACATGCATGGTGAGATGAACAATAAACCTCTTGGCCTCTGTATGGGGAGATAATATGGCATAAAGATAAATAAATCCATGTCCCAAATAAATGGGCGAGACAAAACAGTCCCATAAGTCCAGATATCATAATCATGTCCCAAGTAAATGGGCGAGACAAAATAAGTCTCTTGCCAACAAGACATCGGTCCACATGACCCTTGGCATAGACATAAGTCCCGTGCAAACCAAGCGTCATGTCTACTTTACCACTTGCACTCCGTGTTGGTACTCTGACCACACACCTTGGATGAGAGGTGGGCTTAAGTAACAAGATAAAACAATCACTCGCATACAGGCATAGATAACCTGGTGTTCCATAAGCATTTCTGCTACACATAGTTTATAGGCATTTCGGCCACCAATTCACACTACCCTCTCAAGTGCCCATGTTCCCTTCCATCTGCTCTCTATTTTTCCACCCAGATATGGTAGAAACAATCTTCAAGAGAGCACGTAGGACAAGAGAAGACTACACACGGTATGTTGTGCTCGACACTACCCTCTGAAGTACCCATGTTCCCTTCCATCTGCTCTCTATTGTTCCACCCACACATGGTAGAGAGCACGTAGGACAAGAGAACACTGTTAGAAGTCATCTCCTGTCTAGATTTATACACCAGGGCCTTTGTTGTGGGTGTGCTCGCCCTTATGAGGTGTTTTATCATTTTTCCTCACTCCCCGCATTTTTCCCCTATTTTTTCCCATTTTTCTGTGGCTTGGGAGGCAGCCCATGTGCTGGCCGACTGCTGAACTGGTCCACGACTGCATCTGGGAGGTGGCCGACTGCTGTTGATCTGGCCGACTGGAGATGTGTCTGGTCGTGGAGTTCTCAGGGCCAGTCGGCTGCCTGCACATGTGGGGGCATATAAATAGGCCCCCAGCCCCCATACTACACTTGTATCATACCGGGATTTTCTTGTGTATATCAACGCAGAGTTACACGCCTACTCTCTCTCTCTTGTGCTGTTTTTCTGCCTGCGTTTTTTTTTTGCTCTTGTGTTCCCAGATCTGGTCATCATCTCCGCTGCGTATTCTGACATGGTATCAGAGCCTAGGCTCTAGATAGGTCTTGGGATTTGTGTGAGCAAGAGGGGGACTGTTTTGTGGCTGATTGGTGGACTGTTTTGGACTGTTCGGGAAGAGGAGAAGCAAGAGGAAGGTGGGCTGATTTGCTGGACAGCCACTTGCAGGTTTTATTTCTTCTTTGTTCCCACCCACCCACCCTATTCAGAGTACATCCCCGTAATGGCAAATCTGTTTGAGATGGCCGAGAGACATGTGAAGATCCCGACACTCCCCACGTTCTCGGTGGACCATCAGTTGGACGGGAGCAACTACGGCATATGGAAGGTTATGATGGAATCTGTTCTGGAGTCTTACGACCTCGCTGATTTCGTCGTTGTTGGTGTTCCATGGCCGGAAGTGGAGGAAGGGGAGTTACCGTCAACCCGAAAGGACCGGGAGGCCCAGACACAGATGTGGGATCGTGTCAACACGAGGGTCCGTTCGTTTATTTTCCTCAACTGCACACCGCAGGTAATCAATCATGTAAAGCATATGACGCTGGCCAGAGGTATATGGCAGCATTTGGCCTCACTTTACAACTGGGTATCGCCCATGAAGAGGATTTCCTTGGAAGTACAGATGCGGGTTATGAGCCCTGCAAAGTCGTCGACGATGCGGGAGCATATTAACAAGCTGCAGGCTCTTCAGTAGGAAGTTCTTCAGGCTGGGAAGGAGATATCGTCAGAGGACATGGCCATAACGTTGCTGTCACATTTGCCCTCTTCGTACTTAGCATTTTACTCCTCTTTGATTACCAGTGGCAGGCTCAGCACCATCACGTGGGAGGAGCTTGTGCCCATGGTCCTGGACCAGGAGGAATGATTCACGAACCCTCCTCAGGGTGGAGGTTCGGAGGCCTTAACTGGCCAACGGTCGAAAGGCCGTAACTCCGGCAAAGGGAAGGCTTCATCGGAGAAGTCTTATGAGAAGAAGTCCGATGTTGACCGCGAGAAACTGAAGGCAGAGAGGACCTGTAATGATTGTGGCGAGAGAGGCCACTATTGGAGGCAGTGTCCCAAGCGGAAGACCGAGAAGGGTGAAGATTCCTCAGCCGCAATCATGAAGACTCCGGCTTTTGTGCACCTGGAGACCGATGTTTCATTTTCTTCAGGCAGGGAGGAGATTGGAGGACTCTCCGCAACGGATACTCGGGAGTGGATTCTCGATAGTGGTGCTTCCACGCACATGACTCCTTCCCGTTCCGGTTTACAGGATCTCTGCAGGCTTTCTGGTCATATTCTTACTGGGAATACATCCACTATCCCAGTTCACAGTGAGGGCAGATAGTTCCCGATGGCAGAGGGGGGAAGCATTCCTCCCAGGTGTTGTATGTTCCGGCACTTGGTTTTCATCTGTTGTCAGTGCATCAGGTTTGCAAGACTGGCGTACGGGTGGAGTTTGATGAGCATTTTGTTGCTCTCCGGGACAAAGCAACAAACCAAGTGGTTTGGGAAGGCGGAGTGGAGAATGGAGTTTACAGGCTTTTAGCACTCTCTCTCCCAGGTCCTCAGGTTTGTGATGAGTGGCAGTCTGGTAATGGCCACTCAAGTGTGGATACGTTGCAGGTACAGGCTTTCCGGGACCAGATGGTGGATAGCTTACCAGTAGTTGGCAGCAGTTGGCAGGAACTTTCCAGTACTGATGTTGGTAGTTCTTGTGTTCGTCAGTCAGAGGAAGCTGAACAGGTCACTTATGCTCTGATGTCTCATAGTGTTCGGGACATAGAACTTCCAGTAGTTGAGGATGTTCTTTCCAAGGGGATCTTTCGGAAAGCCATGCAGGTGACAGGAGCTTACTTGCAGAAGGAGGTGGTTTCTCCAGGCTTTGTGGTTCCGGATTCAGAGGGGGTGGTTGACAGGTTTCATCTGGTTTCCAGGACTTGTTTGTGCACCGTAACAGGTGTTGATCCTTGTGAGCAGTGTGATGTCTCTGTGACTCAGAAGCTGTATGGTTCATTGATCTGGTTGATGGACACCAGATTGGACGGGAGCTTCCTGATGAGGCAGTTGAGCTCATGGTTGTTGTAGATGTCTCTTTGGGAGGCAGGATTGCGTTTCCTGTGGTTTCTGTGGCATGCGAAGGATCATGGACTCTTGTACACAGGAGGGGGATTGCTGGATGGAGTCCGACTCCACGGTTGGAGTGACTCAGTTTGGGGAGGAGATCCGGACACGAGGGGATCTACTTCAGGCCCAGGAGCAGTTTTTTGGAGCAGTAAGAGACAGTCATCTTTTGCCTTGTCGTGGACAGAGGCAGAGTACCGGGCTGTTTGTGATGCTGCTTGTGAGGTGGTGAGGATGCAGAGGTTGCATTGCAGGTTTGGGCTTCCACTGGAGAACCCATGGTCATCCAGAGGCACTTTGTTGGTGAACAGATCGTTGCTGATGACATCCTGCTAGAGTTTTGTTGGACGGAGGACAGTACTGTGGACCTCACACGAAGTCGCTATCTCAGGATTTGCTCAGGCGGCACCCCAGCTCCCCGTGGTGGTTGGTTACACAGCCAGGAGCTGAGAGGGGGTGTTAGAAGTCATCTCCGCTGCGTACTCTGACAAACACTACACAGGGTATGTGAACCATGAGTTTCATAAGTCCAGTGTATCCCAAATAAAGGGAGCCAAAAAGAATAATCCATAAACGTGAGGATAGATCCAAATCCCTAGAAAAGAAGTCTAGGATTCCATAGACCTATATACCATAATCCTTGTATACCATAACTCTTACCACATACTCCGTGCTAACCACACACCTTGGAGTAGAGGTAGACTTTTATTCATAAAAGCATTATATCCATGAGATATCCAAATATTTCTTCTCTATAAACTCGGACAGATTCGTCCATAGAAATTGCTTGTGAAGCCCAATATCTATATAAATCTCGTCCAAGAAAGAAATCTCCATAGATATAATCCATCCCAATAAAGGGAGCCAATAAACAATGTTTCCCTAAAACTATGTCAAGGCAAACAACACCTCCTTTCTCCTTGCATGGCTCCACAAGGATTAGTGAACATCAAAAACACTTCATAGCAAAAGCACTAACTTTGCAAACTCAAAGTATACTTAGCTTTTCTTTGCCAGGTTGGTCATGAAGCCAAATTAAATATCTCGTCACCATATCCTTAAGATATCCTGAGATATATCTCCATATAGCTTGCTTGTAAGCTTGATAATATGATCCACAATATCCATATGGAAAGAGTGCTAAACGTGTGCTCATAAAGCCAACTCCATACTTCCAAGATATATTCTGTGAATTCATAAATCCTTAGACCAACAAGCTGTCTACTGCTCATGCTCTTGCTTATGAAGCGGCTGGCCATGCTTAACAGCAATGATGGTGAGTGTGGTCCCCACTTGAGATCTTTTCTCGTCCTTATTGATAGAAGGAAGCCTCCGCTTCCAAGAAAGCCTATGCTCTGATACCAATGTAACTTGCGGCAGTGCCCAGGGGACTAGGGTCTTTGACACACTTGTTGATACCATCAATGCATATCAAAACACTTAAACATGGCCACAACCTTAACACATATCCATCATCACTTTGCATAAAACATAAAAGCTGGACAAAACATCCACAAATGCTGAAAATGGATCTTGCACATGTGACACCACATAGAGGCCGGAATGGGCCAACCCTCCCCCTTGGAGTATTTTATTACCCAAGGAGAATAATTTCATGTACAAGCTTTGAGGGCCTTACTCCTCCCACGGGAGATGCCGGATTATCCATATACAAATGCCATAACACAGCCCAACACGAGGCAACCAAGCCGGAACATAGGCTGGAGAAATGCGGAGCCAACAATATAATCCATATACTTCCGTATGGGTACTGATTCTTCCCCAAAAACCACGGGTCTTCATGCAATAGAGCTGGTACAACAAGTACAACTCTCCATTCAGCCGGTGCAGCCGGCACGGTGGTTGGTACAGCCGGTACGGTGGTTGGTATAGCAAGTACAACAAGTACAAATGTTGGTACAGCATGTACAATGTCATGACCCTGTGTTTTTCTCTGGACAAGATGCGGATGTGCACGGGGACATGGTGGACAGTGTGAATGGCATCAGGTGGGAGTGAAGATGGAAGCCCATGTGTGGATAACCCCATGTGTGAAAGGGGGCAAAAAGATTTTAGCTTAAAAGGTTTAAAAACCTTTGTAATCATTTATAAAGCCTTTCATTAAAGAAACGTGGCCCTTATGCTATTTTTGGGGCCATGTGTGATATAGGCGACTGCTGTACGACAGCTGATACAGAAAGGAGGGCTGGATATTCAAGAACATAGACATCATGTCGATGGCGTTCAACTGATGGAACTTTCAGCTTCTCTTTGTTTTGGATTCGGGACTGTTTTGGGACAGTTTATGGGCTGTTTTTGTGTGGCTGCAAATTCAGCTATGTACTTGGGTTTTTGGCTGCAAGTACAGGTCACTTGAATATGTTTCTTGGCATGGGAGTGATGCAAGCTCGCATGGCTGCGTGCTCATGGAGCATATTGTTTTCTTCCTGCTAGAAAGGAACAGTGGGACCTACAGTTATGGGTATCTCTATGTTGCCAGATGTTTCATGAGGGAACAGGTAACTAGATGTATGGAAACAGGACAGAAGTTTCAAAAGGGAAAACAGGCCTAAGGGTTTCATGTGGAAACAGGTCGTAGGTTTTCTCGAGGAAACATGTTTTTGGGTTTCTCCAGGAGATAGGTCACATGCAGGCAGAAGGTACAGGAGTGGACACATGTTTGGTACAGCCTTGCTACTGATAAGACAGGGGACAGGGATTCCATGACAGAGATGGATAGTACCCTTGGAAGGTAGAGAGGGTTTGTACAGGTGTGTCAACTGTATGGTATGCTGTGTTGTGATACGAGTTCTCTTCTGAGAGACAGTTTGGGAGTCTGTGTTGTGATGCAGGAGCACTGGATGTGTCAGGGTGTGATGCTGTTCATAGTGTGAGAGGCTATGGATGGTTGTGGCAGCCTTGATCATGGGAGAAAGCTTCTGTATGCAGACTCAATGTGAGAAGAGTCTTTCGATATGAACAATGGCTGGACTTGTTTGTGGATGCCGTGTGGACAAGAAGCCAGATACAGGTTCTTTGCAGGCTTCAGGAGTTCTACTGTGACGGCTGAATTACCAGCCTTACATTGTAATCAAAGCTCTTATAATCAATTAAAGAAATACCGCAAGGGGCGCCACTGCGATTTGGGGCCAATCGGTGTCTGTGTCCTATTTGCAGGAGCACTCTAGCTCCCCCTGTTTGTTTTCCTTTTCTAGGTCCTCAATGGTGTTGAAGTGTTTTATGTGCAAATGTTTGTTCCACCGCCCTTTGCTTTCTGAAGGCCGGTTTACATACAATGACTGGTACAACAGGTACAAAGGCTGGTTTAACAAGTACAATGGCTAGAAATCATAATAAATGATTAAATACCCTTGCCTTCCGTATTTCTTCGCGATGGAAGCCTCCAAAACAGTCCCCAACAGCCGGTATTCTTCATGGGCAGCCTTCAAGAGAGAGAGAAAGAGAGTAGCCATCATTAGGGCAGCCTATAACAGTGGTAGAGGCTAGTGTGCAGCAAGAGAGCCTCCATTAATGAAGAGAGGGGGCTCCAATTTATAGATTTGGGCCTCCCATGAGCTAAAATGGCAAGAGAAGGCTGCAATGACAAGTGGAGAGCCACACAATAGCTGAAGTGACAAGTGTGAGGCTACTTGTCTCAGTTTGATTCATTTTCTAAAAAGTGTCAGGCCACTTGTCTCACTTTGGTTCACTTTCTTGCCACGTGTCCCAATCTAAAAGATGGGTCCTTCCATAATCTTCACCTCTAAAAATATCCCAACTAGTAGACATTCTATCATAGGCACTTTGCCAACTCTTGGTATCTGCTCAATTTCTTATGTAATGATGCGAACAGAATTTCCATCGGAGTCGGTTTCGGGCCAAAAATAGCAACTCTCCTAAATTTTAGGAGTGTGGTCCTTTGTATTCTAGGATAATCCCCCATTCCCAAAGCTTGTTCTTTCCAAATATTTAGACATCCTAGAGTCCACCAGACTCCTTTCATACTGGGAAATGTCCAGGCTGGTGACAATACCCATGGAGCAGATTTCTTTCTTCCTTCTTGTAGGGAACTGAAACCGGCCTCTGATAGAAACCAGAGTGCGGTAGACTAGCAGTCACCCGTCCACTTGTAGTCTAGATGTGAAAACAAAACAGATTGGAGCTAGAGTGCCCAAATCTGAAAACAAAGCGACACCTGTTGGCCCCAAAGCTTGGCGCCCCTTGCGGTATTTCTTTATTCAATTATAATGATATGAATGGCTGAGTACAACAAAAATCAGCCAAGAGTTTACACCTGTATGTCCAATCTGATGGCCCACAATATCTCTTAGCACAGAGGATCTATGCACACAGATCTGTGTTCCACAATTACACATTGTGTCTCCCTCTGATCAGCCAAGACCACTAAGCAGGGCAGCCATGAGCATACATCTGGCATAACTCAAGTGCATGATACAACATCTCAGCTCATACATACATATGCTGTCCAAACTCTGTCTCAACCCTTGTCAATCTGCCATACCCCTCCTCTCACAAGGGGCCAGATAACTCATATCTGCAACAGACAGCAAGCAGTAGAAAGAGAGATAGATGAACAGAAACGGAGCTTACCAAATTCAGCTCGTGAAACAGCACTGGAGGAAGCAACAGTACCAATCTGTACTTGCAGGCACTTGTATCCACAACCCTGCTTCACATATATGCATGTACTTGTCTGTACCCTCCTCCTTATGTTCACCTCTATGCTGACTTTGAATGTACAGATCTGAAAAACAGCACTGTACTTGCTTGTACTTGACGGTACGGGCTGTTTCTGCAGAAAACCAGAAGTAGTCGCTTGCTGATTTGCTGCTGGTCGCCTGCACCGTCTGCAACAATATTGCCCAGCACCTGTACTTGCTCCAAAACTGGCCGTACAGTGTACCTGCAGAAAGTACAGAGCTGTACTTGCAGTCGTACAGCACTGTACAGCCTGGATTCAGCAGTCGCAGCCGCCTGTCTCTGTCCCACAGCTCTGCGCCTCTCTGTCCACAGCAGTACCTGCAGTCGTACAGCACTGTACGGCTGCTGTACGGCCTGTTACAGCACACAGCTCACAGAAAACAGCAACAACCAGTATATTCAGCAGCCGCCGCCTCCTTCCCAGCTTTTCCACGCTAGAGAACCCACTTTTGCTCCACGACTTCCAAAAGGGAAGAGAGAGAGAGAGAGGAGAGAGAAACACTCCAAAAGTGGAGTGGCCCTCCTCCCCAAAATAATCCCTAGGGCCCCAAACTTTAAAAGTTCCCTAGGGCCACTAAGGCCTAGGGGCAACTTTTATAAACAATAAAAGTTTAATGTTCTAGTTCGCCCCTTCACACCTAGGGATGTCCACACATCTTAAACTCTGTCCGGGCACCCCCCATGTGAATCATAAAATATTCTGACTCTGCAACCACCATGCCCACACTTGTGCTGTTCCATTTTCACAGGGCCATGACATACCCCCCTCTTGAAAAATGGCAAGCGTCCTCGATTGCATTCTGGTGATGCATCAAAATATCCAAAGTGAAATATACAATATGGCAAGATCAGCGTCCCAATCTCTCTAAGCCATACACATGTATCAACATTCACTGCAAACCAATGGCATAGTAATAGTCCAAGTTGTATACCACTGTGAACCATACATATCCACAAAATTCCATGTGACTAGTACACATATATCATAGAAGTCCCATAAACAGATGAACTCTCAGCCTCAGTACCTTCGGGTGAGATAAAATCTGCACCAAGCGACCTTTAGATGTCATCTGAGCCTGTCTGTATCAAGGGAGTGGAGGTGCTACCCCCCTCTTGAGCATCAGGTAATGCTCCAGACCCATGCTCTGCCGAACCTGAATGAGCCGCAATAAGAGTTGGCTCTAACTCAAAGGCATCGAGATAAAGCTGCAAAACCTGAGGTGAATCTGTTAAGTCAACTTCCTCCATCCACTTCGCATCCATCGGTGAATAGTTCTTGAACTTCACAAGATAGCGACGGGAAACTTTACCTCGTACCTTCCTTTCTTTATGTGCCAGTATCTGCTCTGGAATCAGAACCTCATCAAGTTCCTCAACTTCCGACTGAGCCTCATCTGATACATCCTCAGGCACATCCCCATGGAAAGGTCTAAGAAGACTCACATGAAAAGCATTGTGAATCCTCCAGTGATCTGGTAACTTCAATCGATAGGTTACCTCACCAATCTTTTCCAAAACCTGAAAAGGCCCATAATATCGCATGCTCAACTTAGGGAATAAGCGCTCTTTACCCTTCATCTTCTTGAGTCTAGCCTTTTCAAAGCGCAAAAGAACCCAATCACCCAATGCAAACTGTAAATCACGTCTGTGACGGTCTGCGGCTTTCTTTTGCTTCTGCTGAGTTTTCTGGAGGGCCAACTTAACTCTCCGATAAGCTTCATCCAAGCTCTCCACATACTGGTCAGCCTCAAAGATCTTATCCTTTGTATGCAAAATGGGTGGTACCTTCTTCCCTCCTTCTACAATCTCAAAAGGCGCCTTGCCTGTCGAGCTATGTACAGTGTTGTTATATGCAAACTCCACCAAAGGAAGATACTTTTCCCATTGTTGCTTGTGCTCTGATACATAACACTTGAGAAGATCCAACACTGTAGAGTTAGCCTCTTCTGACTGACCATCTGTCTGTGGATGAAATGACGATGAAAACTTGAGAGTTGTACCTTGTGGCACCATGGCATCCCCAACAAAACATCACAGCCATCCAAAGGCATGATGAAGAACTCTTCGCTGTCCACATAACCCTGCAAATGAAGCCGAAGCTTCCCAATGATAGGAGTAACGGGTTCTGCATACCCTGGACAAGCCATATTTGCCTCATGTAACGGCCCCATCTCCTCTGCGCGAATCCCCAATCGGCCAGCCAAATCTGGTGAAATGAAGTTGGCTCTAGCACCTGTGTCAAAGAAGATCAAAGCATTCTGATCTCTCACTTTGCCCCATGCCCTGCACAACTCTGTTGCTTCACCACCTGGCTGTTCCCCCACAAGATCAGAACTAAGCCTGCAGAAGGCTTTGGTTTCTTTGGCTTGGGCTCTCCTTTATTGTCAGGGTCCTTTTGGGACAATTGAATGACATATGTCCCTCTTCAGGACAGTAAAAACACTTTTGAGCATCTCTCAAAGCCTGTCTTTCCTCAGAACTTAGAAGTCCTCTTGGGCATTGGCAACTTCTTATACTTTGTCTCTGAAGACCCTTTAGCATCACGAGAAGCATGCCCAAATTTTTCAGCTTTCTTGCTCAATTTCTTACTGCCTTTAAACCCAGATGAACCACCTGTGAGTAACGCATTAGCTGTCATAGCATTTTCAATCATTTGTGACATGTTCGTTACTTGTCTTTATACAATAATCTCGTACCTCCTTGGGCAGCCCACAACAATACTTCTCTACCTGCTCAGATAATGGCACCGCACGATGCAAACACATTTCCTTGCATATCGGATTGCATACCACCATACATATTCCCTTGCATGCCAGGCTGAAAATTGGCTCCAAAAGGCCCATACATACCCATGTCTCCCTGAGGGTAACCCCCAGTCATGGATTGGAACACCGAACCACCACCAAAATAACCTGGATGCATATTCTGCTGAGGAATATGATGGGAGAAGGAAGAATTAGGGTTAGGAGTTATGTGGGAGACATACATAGAGAAGCAAGGAAGAGAGAGAGAGAGAGTTGTGGGGATAAGTCAAGTCATCATGTGAGGTTGTGACTCCCCTATCACACATGTATATTGCACTAGTACACATAGTGCACTTAGTACATTAAAAGTACTAAGTGTACTATGTACTATAACTTATGGGCTTGTACACACTATAAGGGTGGGCATTATGCCTTTACCCCAACAACCTCCCACTTAAAGGCAAAGTGCCCTTAAGTAAAGGAAAAGAAAAAATCAGCATGTACATGATAATATACAAGGCCATATCAAGGCTGAAAATGGCCTCATCCAATGCCCATCAAGTGTCTGCAATGAGCAAACCGCTCCGGAGGCAAACTCTTCGTCAACAGATCAGCCGGGTTGTCATCCGTATGAATCTTAACAAGCTGAATTTGCTTGTTCTCTATCACCTCTCTGATGAAGTGATACTTCACATCCACATGCTTCGTCTTTGCATGAAAAACAGGGTTCTTTGCCAACTGAATGGCACTCTGACTGTCACAATGCAACAATGGAATATCCCCTGTATAGCCCAAATCAACCACTAACCGAGATAGCCATAATGCCTCCTTGCAAGCCTCTGTGGCTGCAATATACTCGGCCTCTGTAGTAGATAAGGCAGTGCACTTCTGCATCCTGGATATCCATGACACAGCACCTCCTGTGAATGTAAACACATAACCGGTAGTAGACTTCCGGTTATCTGGATGACCAGCATAATCCGAATCCGTGTAACCATGCACTAATGCATCCTGTTTGCCAAAGCAAATGCACAAATCCTGTGTGCCCTTCAGGTATCTCATGACACCTTTCACTGCTTCCTAATGCTTCTTGCCAGGGTTGGCCATGTATCTAGAAACCACTCCCACTGCAAATGCAATGTCCGGCCTAGTAGCAACCATGGCATACATGAGACTGCCACAAGCTGAAGCATACGGAATTTTGGCCATATCAGCCCTGTCTCTATCTGACTGTGGGCTGTCCATAGCACTGAGTTTCACATATGGAGGCAAAGGAGTACTAGTCTTCTTCCCCCCGTCCATATTGAACCTCTGCAAGACTTTGCCAATGTATTCCTTCTGAGACAAATACAACACATGCTGATTTCTGTCCCGAAGTATCCGCATACCCAAGATGTGATTTGCATCACCCAAATCCTTCATATCAAAGGTTTGATGCAGCCTCTGCTTCAAGGCATCCATCTCTTTACGAGATTTCCCGGCAATCAACATATCATCAACATACAAGATGAGGATCAATAGACTGCCATCCAAAGCTTTCTTGGTGTACAAGCAGTGATCTATGTCACTTCTCCTGAATTTCTGAGATTTCATGAATGTATCAAATTTACGATACCATTCCCTTGGTGCCTGTTTGAGCCCATAAAGACTCTTTTTCAGCTTGCATACAAGCTTCTCCTTTCCACTCACTGCATAACCCTCTGGCTGCTGCATATATATCTCCTCATGGAGATCACCGTGAAGAAAAGCAGTCTTCACATCCATCTGAAGCAAGTCCAGATCATCATGTGCAACCAAAGCTAACACAGCTCTAAGTGTGGTCATTTTGACCACTGGAGAGAAGATCTCATCAAAGTCCACACCATATTCCTGCTTGAAGCCCTTAGCCACTAACCTGGCTTTGTATCTTGGCTTTGCATCTGATGCAACTTTGAGCCTGTATACCCACTTGCATGGCAAAACCTTCTTGCCTGCAGGCAAAGGCACCAACTTCCAAGTTCCATTTTTATGCAGAGAATCCATCTCTGACTTCATGGCACGCTCCCAAAGAGCCTTGTCTGCCCTCTGTAAAGCCTCCTTATAACATGAGGGCTCCCCACAGTCAGTGAGCATCAAGTAGTCAACCCCTGGAACAAACCTGTCAGGGGCTCTGGAGGGTCTAGTGGACCTCCGTACCCAATGACCATCATTTGCAGGTTGCTGTCCAGCCTGCATATCACCCATTGGTGGCTCCTGTTCCATGCCATAAGGCTGAAAAATCATGCCCGGTATCTCCTCCAACTGTGGTATATCCATAGGGATATCTTCTGCCATATCTGGCTGTCCATTTGGACCATTTTCAGCACCATTTAAGGGCTGGTTTTCCTGCTGTAATGGCTGATTTACAGCCCTTTGTTGTTGTCCATGATGTCCATCATCATCAAAGATGACTCTGCCAGGCTCCTGTTGCCTTGCAGGCTCCTTATACATGCATGTTTCATCAAAAATGACATCATTGCTGCGTATGATCTTTCTATTCATGGGATCCCAAAGTCTATACCCCATTTCACCTCTATCACCATATCCTAGGAATATGCATTTATGAGACTTAGGATCAAGTTTGGTGCGCATTTCCCTGCGTATGTGCACGTACGCAACGCAACCAAACACTCTCAAGTGCTTGTATGACGGAGGCTTCCCTGTCCATACTTCTTCTGGCACTTTCCCACCAAGCCTCGTGTTAGGTGACCTATTTATAAGGTGAACGGCTGTCATAACAGCTTCAGCCCAAAAACCATGAGGTAATGCAGCATGTGACAACATAGAACGGACCTTTTCCTGAATGGTCCTGTTCATCCTCTCTGCTGTCCCGTTTTGTGGAGGATCATAAGGAGTAGAGAGCTCCCTCTTGATGCCTTTAGCATCACAAAAGTCCTGAAACTGTTTGGACATGTACTCTCCACCATTGTCGGAACGCAAAGCCTTCAGTGTTTTGCCAGTTTGATTCTCAACAAGAGCAACAAACTTCTCAAACACTGAGAATGTATCACTCTTCAAACGAAGAGGATAGACCCACACCTTGCGTGTGGCATCATCTATAAAGGACACAAAGTATTTTGCCCCTCCCAAAGAAAGCTGAGGCATCTCACATACATCTGTATGCACAAGCTCTAACTGAGCATCTTTCTGTCCAAGAGCTTTCTTGTGGGGGCACTGTAGTTGCCTACCATATATACAATGCTCACAAAACTGAAAACTTGAAAACTTTAGAGAAGGCAAGTAACCCAAACGAGACAATTGCTCCATTCCCTTGACACTCATGTGTCCCAACCGGCTATGCCACATAGAAATTTCCGGCAGCTCGGTTGCATTTACATTAGCATGGTGACAAACACCTGCATGCATGAAATAAAGAGTGTCCACCTTAGAGCCTCTGGCAACAACCAGTGAGCCCTTACTAATCTTCCACTTTCCACTACCAAATGTGGTAACATAATCAGCATCATCAAGCTGTCCAGTAGAAAGCAGATTCTTCTTGATCTCAGGCACATGCCTGACATCATGGAGCATAAGCTGTGAGCCATCTGAAAATACAAGCCTCACATCACCTCTGCCAAGAATTTTGCATGCATGGTTATCACCCAAATAAACCACTCCTTCATTGCCAGCAGTATACCTGACAAACAAGTCTCTGCAACCTGTGACATGAAAGGAGGCACCTGAATCAATGATCCATGAGTGCATACCATGACCACCTGTAAGAAGTGAATGGGCATCAAGTGAAGACGTAAAGAGGACCTCATCCTCACTGCCACCTGCATGTGACACATTGATTTCTTCAATCTTGACTCCACTTTTGCCCTTTGGCTTTACATCTTTGGCTTCATCCTTCTCTTTGTCTTTGCCTTTTCCCTTTTCTTTTTGATCATTTTTCCATTTGTAGCATTGCTTTTTAATGTGTCCCTTCTTGCCACAATAATGGCATTCCAAATCCTTTTTGGAGCGTGACTTGCTCCTTCCCCTTTCTTGGCTTTTCCCCCTTTGCTGGGATCTCCCACGTGCATTCATTGCATTGGACTTTCCAACAGAGTTGTTTTTCCTGTTCATCTCTTCTTGAAGAAGAGCACCCTCAACATCTGCATATGACAGCATAGCATGCGAATTGCTAGTGGCTGTCCTGAATGTGTCCCAACTCTCTGGCAAAGTGCATAACAGAAAAGTGGCTTTGAACTCATCGTCCATTGCCAACTTTTGATTGATAACTTGGCTGACAATACCATTAAACTCATTGAGATGGGCTGTCATAGATGCCCCTTCCTTCATCTGAAGACCTATGAGTTTCTTCAACCAATACACTTTGCTTGAGGCACTTTGTTGGGCATACAAGTCCTGCAATCTTTGCCACATTCCCCAAGCTGTCTTCTCTTCACGAATGCTGAAAAGTAATGAGTCTGACACAGACAACATGATAGTAGATCTTGCCAGCTCATCCATATCTTCCCACTCTTCAGCAGTAAGAGAAGCGGGCATTACACCCCTTTCTTTGATAGGCTTGTGCTGCTTTTTCTGGAGCAACACATTGTAGCACTGGGTTTGCCAAATATCATAATTATGTGAGCCTTCAAGCTTCTTGATGTGAAGCAATGAAGAGCTCTCACCTGTGGTTGCCATAGCAATATGCAACCTTTAATGCCTGACTCCCTGCAAATGTGCAAACACTGCACCAAAAGCACACAAAGTGCTCACAGTTTTTCTCCCAAAGTTTATCTCCCACTGCGGAAGCAAGAATGCAACTTTTCTCCCACTTTATGTGATGAAAACACCAAAATCTGGCTGCTGCAGATTTTGGACAGCACCTTAAATGTGCTCTTTTGCCCTTCCAAAGTACTGTAAAGCAGTACCAAGTGCTCACCAATGATGTACCAAACCTGTCCCGGCAAGTACAGCAGCTGAAATTGAACCTTTTGGTCACTCAAAACAGTGTACAGCCATGCCAAAACATGCACAAAGCTGTGCCAAATCTGTACCAGCAGGTACAGTAGCAATAAATGCTCTCCTGGCTATCCAAATGAGTGAAAATCAGACTTTTACAGTCCTGTACACTGCATACAACAGTCCCGAACAGAAATTGGGCAAAAGCCCCTTGACTGCAAGCTGATTTCTGAGGATTCAAGGCATAAATGTCTTGCCTGCTGCTTTGCCAAGCTCAACAAGCATACAAACTTGAAAAGCCCCTTGATTTGAGATCAATTTCTGATCATGCATGGTACATTGACGCACATGAAGGCATCCAGAGTGTTCACGATGCTTCCCCCTGGCCACATATACATCAAATACATGAAAGCCCCTTGATTTACAGGCACATTGAGTGCTTGTAAAGCATCAACACATTATCCACAGCATCAAATGCGATTGCCTGCATGCAAATCGACCAAATCGGCACAAAAGCCCCTTGATTTGCAATGCAATTTGCTGCAATTTGTTGCAATTTTGCCCAAATGTGCGATTTTTCACATCATACAGCATGTATGAGTGCTTAATTGCACAATTACATCAAAAGCCCCAAATTTCGACATCCAATTTCCTGCAAATTGATCCTGATTTGACCAATTTCCTGCAAATTGATCCTGATTGTGACCAATGTCACCCAATTTTGCCAATTTTGCTCAAAAATTGAGCAATTGGGCACCTGTACCTGCTCAATTGTTGATTGTACTTGCTCAATTGCAAATCCCAAAAAAAAAATTGAGAAAAATACCTTGTAATTTTTGATTTTCCTTCAATTTGCAGGCTGTTGCAGGAAAAGAGGGGTTGATGCTGATGCTGATGCTGCTGCAGAAAGCTATTGCTGCCTATTGCTCTCTTCTGTGATCTGTAGACGAGGACGGCATCACAAGGGTCCATTCAGCATCGGCTGCCTTCGTCTTTCTGAAACATCCGGTGCTCTCACTGTAGACAGCCTGAGCTTCCCTTCGCTAATCCTGCCATAGCCCGATTGCTAGTGGCTGTCTGTGAGATGGATTCGAAGGCGTCAGCCGTCAGTTCCCCAGCGAGCGAAAGGGCCCCCTGGAAGGGTTCTGCAGTTCTGCGGCTGTTGTGTGTGGCGCCGGTTGTGGTACGCAGCCTTCTCCGCCTGCGTATACACACCCGCCTGATGCTTTTACACACACGCTTACAAGCTCGCCTCCAGCTTCGCCTTCGCTTAACGCCCGACTGACGTATTCGCCTAGCGCCTTACGCTACGAATCTTCGTACGCTTTGCTGCCTTCGTTCACGCCCAGCCTGCGACCTTCCACGCTTACGACCAGTTGATGCAGTTGCTCTTCCTGATGCTCATCGCTGCTCGTTTCAGTTTCGCCTAGCGCCAGTTGTGGTTGGGCAGCCTGGGCAGCCACGTGGGCTGGCTGGGGCAGCTGGTTGGCCAGCCCCTTTTGTGCTGCAAGGAGCAGGGCGACCAGGAATCAGCAGGGCCCAAGAGCAGGCGACCAGCAGAGCAGAAGAGGGAGGAGAACCTGGTGACCACAGCTCTGATACGAGTTGATGGGAGAAGGAAGAATTAGGGTTAGGAGTTATGTGGGAGACATACACAGAGAAGCAAGGAAGAGAGAGAGAGAGAGAGTTGTGGGGATAAGTCAACTCATCATGTGAGTGTGTGACTCCCCTATCACACATGTATATTGCACTAGTACACATAGTGCACTTAGTACATTAAAAGTACTAAGTGTACTATGTACTATAACTTCTGGGCTTGTACACACTATAAGGGTGGGCATTATGCCTTTACCCCAACAGAATAGGTGGCTGTCCATAGAAGGAACTCTGAGAGTTAGCACCATAAGCATGCTGCATATTCGGAAATTGGCCAAAAGATGGTTCCTGTGGGATGGCACCACTATGACCCTGAGGAAGATTCTTTGAACGAACCTTCTTCTTCTTTTTCTCGGGCTCTGTGCAGGGTTCTGTGCGGGATCTCATAAATTCAGCAAATCTCTCACTCTGTGTGAGCTGCATAAAAGTATCCATAACACTAGCCAAGCGATCTTTGAACCGAGCATCATCATCCTCTTTACCATGCACATCTTCTGGCTGTGTTACATCCTCATAAGGCTCAACATCTGCAGCTTGTTCTCCTGCAAAAATATCCTCAGATACATCTCTCTCAGGAGAAGTCTCTTGCTCTTCTTCTTCATGATAGAAGTACTCATCCTCTGTATCAGACATGGTTGCTGAATTTTTCAGCGATGGCTTTCTTCGAGGCAACCACGAGCTCACCCCCTTCATAAAGTTGATGATTGGTCCCGGGGACGGAACCTTGAAACCGGCCTCTGATAGAAACCAGAGTGCGGTAGACTAGCAGTCACCCGTCCACTTGTAGTCTAGATGTGAAAACAAAACAGATTGGAGCTAGAGTGCCCAAATCTGAAAACAAAGCGACACCTGTTGGCCCCAAAGCTTGGCGCCCCTTGCGGTATTTCTTTATTCAATTATAATAATATGAATGGCTGAGTACAACAAAAATCAGCCAAGAGTTTACACCTGTATGTCCAATCTGACGGCCCACAATATCTCTTAGCACAGAGGATCTATGCACACAGATCTGTGTTCCACAATTACACACTGTGTCTCCCTCTGATCAGCCAAGACCACTAAGCAGGGCAGCCATGAATGAGCATACATCTGGCATAACTCAAGTGCATGATACAACATCTCAGCTCATACATACATATGCTGTCCAAACTCTGTCTCAACCCTTGTCAATCTGCCATACCCCTCCTCTCACAAGGGGCCAGATAACTCATATCTGCAACAGACATCAAGCAGTAGAAAGAGAGATAGATGAACAGAAACGGAGCTTACCAAATTCAGCTCGTGAAACAGCACTGGAGGAAGCAACGGTATCTGTACTTGCAGGCACTTGTATCCACAACCCTGCTTCACATATATGCATGTACTTGTCTGGACCCTCCTCCTTATGTTCACCTCTATGCTGACTTTGAATGTACAGATCTGAAAAACAGCACTGCACTTGCTTGTACTTGACTGTACTTGCTTGTACTTGACGGTACGGGCTGTTTCTGCAGAAAACCAGAAGTAGTCGCCTGCTGATTTGCTGCTGGTCGCCTGCGCCGTCTGCAACAATATTGCCCAGCACCTGTACTTGCTCCAAAACTGGCCGTACAGTGTACCTGCAGAAAGTACAGAGCTTTACTTGCAGTCGTACAGCACTGTACAGCCTGGATTCAGCAGTCGCAGCCGCCTGTCTCTGTCCCACAGCTCTGCGCCTCTCTGTCCACAGCAGTACCTGCAGTCGTACAGCACTGTACGGCTGCTGTACGGCCTGTTACAGCACACAGCTCACAGAAAACAGCAACAACCAGTATATTCAGCAGCCGCCGCCTCCTTCCCAGCTTTTCCACGCTAGAGAACCCACTTTTGCTCCACGACTCCCAAAAGGGAAGAGAGAGAGAGAGAGGAGAGAGAAACACTCCAAAAGTGGAGTGGCCCTCCTCCCCAAAATAATCCCTAGGGCCCCAAACTTTAAAAGTTCCCTAGGGCCACTAAGGCCTAGGGGCAACTTTTATAAACAATAAAAGTTTAATGTTCTAGTTCGCCCCTTCACACCTAGGGATGTCCACACATCTTAAACTCTGTCCGGGCACCCCCCATGTGAATCATAAAATATTCTGACTCTGCAACCACCATGCCCACACTTGTGCTGTTCCATTTTCACAGGGCCATGACAGGAACAGAGGGACTTGCAGTTTTGGGCATACCTATGTAACGTAGTTGTGGATTAGAAATACAGCTGGACATATTCAGTAAGAGTTCTCTCTTTTGTTTGTGTGTTGTGTTGGCGTTTGGTTTGAGTATGTGCCGAGAATGTTTTCACGTGGAAACAGGACATGGGTTTCATGCTAGGCCAGACCAGATGTTTAATGGGAAAATGGGTCACCCGATGTTTGCTAGAACAGGTCTTTGTTTCATGAGGAAACATGTTTTTGGGTTTCTCCAAGAGATAGTTCACATGTAGGCAGCGGTCATAGGAGTGGACACATGTTTGGTACAGCCTTGCTATTGATTGGACAGGGGACAGGGAATCCATGATTGAGATGGATAGTATCCTTGGAAGTTAGAGAGGAAGTGTACAGGTGTGTCTACTGTATAGTATGCTGTGCTGTGATGCGAGATCTCTTTTGGGAGACAGTTTGGGAGTCTATGTTGTGATGCAGAAGCACTGGATGTGTCAGGGTGTGATGCTGTTCATAGGGTGAGAGGCTATGGATGGTTGTGGCAGCCCTGATCATGGGAGAAAGCTTCTGTATGCAGACTCAATGTATGGGAGTCTTTTGATGTGAACGATGGCTGGACTTGTTTGTGGATGCCGAGTGGATATGAAGCCATGATGTAGGGTCTTTGCAGGCTTCAGGAGTTCTACTCTGACGGCTGAGTTTCCAGCCTTATTGTAATCAATGCTCTCTTATAATCAATTAAAGAAATACCGCAAGGGGGCGCCACTACGTTTTGGGGCCAATCGGTGTCCGTGTATAGTTTGCAGGAGTACTCTAGCTCCCCCTGTTTGTTTTCCTTTTCTTGGTCCTCAAAGGTGTTGAAGTGTTTTGTATGCAAGTTTGTTTTTGCACCGCCCGTTGGTTCTGTCTGAAGACCGAGGCCGGTTTACAAGGTTCCGTTGTCGGGACATCGTCGACTTTCTCAAGTAGGTGAGCCTGTGGTTACTCTGGTCGGGACAATCGCCAACTTTCCTAAGGGGGTGAGCTCATGGTTGTCTCATGAGAGTTACATGAAAAGCTTCAACATGTGGAAAGTGAAAAGGAAGTGTAGGAGGCAGTACAGGACTGTGTGTCTTTGCCTGTATAAGGTGAAGAGAAAAAGCTGAAGATGAAGCTCAGGAGAAAAGACACCAAGAACAAGAAGTAGTTGGCGAGGAACAAGAAGCAGTTGAAGTGTTATGGTGCAAAAGATGGGTTGAAGGCTATGGCTTTCGACACTTTGTCACCGGTGGTATCTTCACGGAGGCTTCATGGGTTCGGAAGGCAGCTTCTTTCTATGTTTAGCAGTGGTGATCTACTATGCCTCATTGGGGATTTGTGCTTACCACTTGGGTGGAGTGCAAGCAGGTTTTGGGTGCTTGAGGATGTATCAGATGAGGCTTAGATGGAAGTGGAGGAACTTGATGAGGAGCAGATACTGGCACATAAGGAAAGAAAGGTACAAGGTAAAGTTTCCCGTTGCTATCCTGGGAAGTTCAAGAATTGTTCACTGATGGATGCGAAGTGGATGGAGGAGGGTGACTTAGCAGATTCACCTCAGGTATTGCAGCTTTATCTTGATGCCTTTGAGTTGGAGCCGACTCTTGATACGGCTCATTCAGGTTCACCAAAGCTGGGGTTTGGAGCATTGCCTGATGCTCAAGAGGGGGGAAATGCCCCAAATGTGTTTTTGTCACTTGTACCAATGCTGTAACACCCAAAAATTGGTGTACCAATGATGTAACACCCAAAATGCTTGCAAATGTCTATAATAGACTTGTAAATAGTATCAATGTTTGCAAAATTCCCAAATTTCTAGTGCAATTACGCACCAAATCTGATGAAATCAATGCCAATGTGTGCCAATGTTGCAATTTCAGGCTCAATGGTGAAAAACCCCAAAATTAATGCAGTCGATTTTCTAATTTTTAGCAGTTTCTGAGTTTTTGAAAAAATTGCAGAAATATCAAATCGTGGGTAGCAGTCGGCACAGTTTCCGAATATTGAGTTGCAATCGGCACAATTTTCGAGCAGCTTCAATCGACAACTTCAACAGGTCGGGCACACATCAGTCGGGCAGAAGGTGTGGACAAGGTAGCGGATGGCAGAGCGCTAGCGTGGACACAAGGTGGCGCACAGCAGCAGCAGTGGGAAGGTACAGTAGCGCACAACAAGGTGGAGGTCGTTGGCTTGTTGGTTGGCATTGAAGAGCTCTGAGATGGTAGGCTGAAACCGGCCTCTGGTATAAACCAAAGTGCGGTGGACTAGCAGTCACCCTTCCACTTGTAGTCTAGATATGAAAACAAAAATGATTGGAGCTAGAGTGCCCCAAATCTGAAAATAAAACGACACCTGTTGGCCCCAAAGCTTGGCGCCCCTTGCGGTATTTCTTTATTCAATTTCAAAAATATGTAAGGCTGAGTACACCAAAACCAGCCAAGAGAATACACCTGTATGTCCAATCTGACAGCCCACAATACCTCTCAGCACAGAGGATTCACACACACAGATTTGTGTCTCAAAGCAACACTCTGTGCTTCCCTCTGATCAGCCAAGACCATTCAGTAGGACAGTCTCGAGCATACATCTGGCATATCTCATGCACATGATTCAACAACTCAGCTCAAACATACATTCACTGTCCCAATCTGTGTTTCCACCCTTTTCAATTTGCCATACCCCTCCTCTCACAAGGGGCTAGATAGCACAAATTTGCAACAGACATAAGCCAATGGAAAGAGAGATAGATGAACAAATTCAGAGCTTACCAAAATCAGCTCGTGGAACTGCATCGGAGGAAGTGATTGTACCAGTCTGTACTTGCACACTTGTTTCAACGACTTTGCTTCACACGTGTGGGTGTACCTGTCTGTACCTTCCTCTCTGCATCCACTTCAGTGCTGTACCTGGCTGTACAGACCATAGAATCTGCACTGTACCAGTCCGTACAGGTTGTACCAGTAGCCCACGTGGCATTGTACCTGCCTACGCTGCCTGAAAATAGCCTCTGTACCCGACTGTACTTGCTCAGTCCAGCGCCGCCTGCTCCAGGTCTGTCCGTACAGCTGTCCGTAGAGCAGAACCTGCAGCAGCAGTTTTGTACCTGTGCGTAGCTTGTACCAACAGATGTACCTGCAGCAACAACTCTGTACCTGTGCGCAGCTTGTACCAGAAGGTGTACCTGCAGCAGTAGCCTGTCCGTACAGAGCTGTACGATTGGATTATACGGCCTGTTTTGCATAGAAATCAGCAGTTAAAACTTCTCTGCAGACAGCAGCCGACTAGTTCCCACGTTTCTTCTCCACGCTTCTTTCTTGCACGACTCCCAAAAGCTAGAGAGAGAGTGAAGAGAGAGAGGCATGCACTCCAAAAGTGGAGTTGTCCCCTTCCCAAACTTGTCCTAGGGCCCCAACTTTAATAATTATTAAAGTTCCCTAGGGGCCACTAAGGCCTAGGGGCAACCGCACATATAACATTAAAATATTAATGTTCTAGTTTCCCCCTTCACACCTAGGGATGTCCACACATCATTATCTCTGTCCGGGCACCCCAAATGTGAATCATTTAATATTTTGACTCAGCAACCACCATGCCCACACTTGTGCTGTTCCATTTTCACAGGGCCATGACATACCCCCCTCTTGAAAAATGGCAAGCATCCTCGATTGCATTCTGGTGATACAACAAAATATCCAAAGTGAAATATGCAATATGGCAAGATCAGTGTCCCAATCTCTCTAAGCCATGCACATGTATCAACATTCACTGCAAACCAATGGCGTAGTAGTCCAAGTTGTATACCACTGTGAACCATACACAACCACAATATCCCATGTGACTAGTACACATATATCATAGAAGTCCCATAAACAGATGTACTGTCAGCCATCAGTACCTTCGGGTGAGATAAAAACTGCACCAAGCGACCTCTAGATGTCATCTGAGCCTGTCTGTATCAAGGGAGTGGAGGTGCTACCCCCCTCTTGAGCATCAGGTAATGCTCCAGACCCATGCTCTGCTGAACCTGAATGAGCCACAATAAGAGTCGGCTCTAACTCAAAGGCATCGAGATAAAGCTGCAAAACCTGAGGTGAATCTGTTAAGTCACCTTCCTCTATCCACTTCGCATCCATCGGTGAATAGTTCTTGAACTTCACAAGATAGCAACGGGAAACGTTACCTCGTACCTTTCTTTCCTTATGTGCCAGTACCTGTTCTGGAATCAGAACCTCATCAAGTTCCTCAACTTCCGGCTGAGCCTCATCTGATACATCCTCAAGCACATCCCCACGGAAAGGTCTAAGGAGACTCACGTGAAAAGCATTGTGAATCCTCCAGTGATCTGGTAGCTTCAAACGATAGGCTACCTCACCAATCTTTTCCAATACCTGAAAAGGCTCATAATAACGCATGCTCAACTTAGGGAATAAGCGCTCTTTACCCTTCATCTTCTTGAGTCTAGCCTTTTCAAAGCGCAAAAGAACCCAATCACCCAATGCAAACTCTAAAGCACGTCTGTGACGGTCTGCGGCTTTCTTTTGCTTCTGCTGAGTTTTTTGGAGTGCCAACTTAACTCTCTGATAAGCCTCATCCATACTCTCCACATACTGATCAGCCTCAAAGATCTTATCCTTTGTATGCAAAATGGGTGGTACCTTCTTCCCTCGTTCCACAATCTCAAAAGGCGCCTTGCTTGTCGAGGTATGTACAGTGTTGTTATATGCAAACTCCACCAAAGGAAGATACTTTTCCCATTGTTGCTTGTGCTCTGACACATAACACTTAAGAAGATCCAACACTGTAGAGTTTAGCCTTTTCTGACTGACCATCTGTTTGTGGATGAAATGACGATGAAAACTTGAGAGTTGTACCCATGTTGTCAAACAACCCTCTCCAGAACAAACTCGTCATCCGTGGATCACGGTCACTAATGATAGACGTAGGCAAGCCATGATACTTGAAGATGTTCGCCATGAACAACTTCACCATATGATCCACTTTGATCGTCTTACGCAGGGGAATGAAATGAGCCTGCTTGCTGAATCTGCATATGATAGTCCAAATGCCATCATTACCCGTTTGTGTCCGTGGAAGATCAAATATAAAATCCATGGCAATGCTCTCCCAAGGTCTATCTGGAATAGGTAAAGGCTGTAATAACCCTGGTGTCTTCTGACGATCAAACTTTACCTTCTGACATACGATGCATTGTCTCACAAAGGCATCAACATCTCTTCTCAAGGTTGGCCAATAAAAGAAAGTCTCCACTGCTTTTACCGGGGTGTCAATACCTCTATTACCTGCATACGGTGGAGCTTGACTTTCAATCATAACCTTGAGTCGCAATGGCCTGGTAACACACAGTCTGCCATGCATCAATAAAAACCCATCTCTGAGAGTATAGTGCTCATGCCGGTGACCCTCAGACATCTCATCATACAACTTTTCAAAGTCCTCATCATGGGCATACTGCTCTTTCATTTCATCAAGCTCATGATGATAAGCAAGTGAAACTGCAGAGACCTGTGGCTTGCGTGACAAAGCATCTGCCACTACATTCTTTTTGCCTTCCACATGCACAATCTGGAAGTGAAACATAGACAAAAAGTTTGCCCAACGCATATGCTTCTCTGAAAGCTTAGTCTGCGTGAGGAAATAACGCAAGGTTTGATGATCTGTCTGCACAGTGAAATCAGTCCCAAGCAAGTAGTGTTTCCATGTAGAAAGAGCTTGAATTATAACCAACATCTCTTTCTCATAAACCTGTAAATGCTTCTCGGCATCTTGCAATATTCTACTCTCATAAGCGATCACATGTCCCTCTTGCATGAGAACTGCACCAATGCTACTTCCACATGCATCACACTGGACAACAAAAGCCTTTCGGAGGTCCGGTAACACCAATACTGGATCCGAAGTAAGCTTTTCTTTGAGCTTTTTGAATGCTGTAATTTCCCGATTAGCCCATCTAAACGGAGTTGCCTTCTTTGTTAAGGCATGAAGAGGCGAAGCAATTTCAGCAAAGTACTGTATGCACCGCCTGTAATAGGAACACAATCCTAGAAAGCTGCGTACATCATGCACGGTCCTCAAATCTGGCCAATCAAGAATTGCTTCCACCTTTGCTGGATCCATACGGACTCCATGCTCAGACACAATATGCCCCAAGAAATGTATCTCTGGCAAAAAGAATTCACTCTTCTTGCCATTAACAACCAACCTATGGTTTCTGAGTTCTGCAAACACAATGGCCAAATGCCTTCTATGCTCTTCCTCAGTTTGTGAATGCACAATCATATCATCAAAGAATGTGCCCACAAACGCTCTATGAGGCCTGAAAATCCTGTCCATCATTCTGTTAAATGTGGCAGGTGCATTTGTCAAACCAAAGGGCATAACCAAGAACTCATACAACCCAAACGTGGTTCGAAATGCTGTCTTATGCACATCCTCGGGTCTAATTCGTATCTGATGATACCCGCTTTTCAAGTCAATGCGACTAAAGACTGTGGAGCCCTGTAAGCGGTCCAAAATGTCATCGATCCTCGGTATGGGGAATCGATTCTTGATGGTATTCTTGTTCAGTGCCCTGTAGTCAATACACATGCGCCAAGAACCATCCTTCTTTTGCACTAAGAGTACAGGTGAGCAAAAGGGTGATGAGCTAGGCTGTATCAACCCTTTATTCAAAAGCTCCTGCACCTGACTCATAATCTCTTCCTGTTGGGCTACACTAACACGGTACGGTGGTCTATTTGGTGGAGTACTACCAGGAATTAGATCAATGGCATGATCTTCTGGCCTCTCAGGAGGAAGTTCTCCTGGCAATGACTCGGAAAAACAATCTTGGAACCCACATAAGAAATCAGTCCTGTCCTTATCTAGCATAGACAAATTAGACTTAGACTCATCATCTTGTGCATCCTTTACATAAATCAAGTACGCGGAAAGATGCTTTTTCATTATTGATGAAATTGCCGAAGCAGATACAATAGGAACAGATTCTCCTTTGAGTTTTACATCCAATACATGTTCTTTCCCTCTTATGAGTCAGAGTGATTTTCCTATTGTATGTATCCACCACCGCATGTACTCTGTGGCACCATGGCATACCCAACAAAACATCACAGCCATCCAGAGGCATGATGAAAAACTCTTCGCTGTCCACATAACCCTGCAAATGAAGCCTGAGCTTCCCAATAATAGGAGTGACGGGTTCTGCATACCCTGGACAAGCCATGTTAGCCTTATATAACGGCCCCATCTCCTCTGCACGAATCCCCAATCGGCCAGCCAAATCTGGTGAAATGAAGTTGGCTCTAGCACCTGTGTCAAAGAATATCAAAGCATTCTGATCTCTCACTTTGCCCCATGCCCTGCACAACTCTGTCTCCTCACCACCTGGCTGTTCCCCCACAAGATCAGGAACTAACCCCGCAAAAGGTTTTGGTTTCTTTGACTTGGGCTCTCCTTTATTGTCAGAGTCCTTTTGGGACTTTCTTTTGGGACAATTAAATGACATATGCCCCTCTTCAGTACAGTAAAAACATTTCCGAGCATCTCTCAAAGCCTGTCTTTCCTCAGAAGTTCTCTTGGGCATTGGCAACTTCTTATACTTCGTCTCTGAAGACCCTTTAGCATCACGTGAAGCATGCCCAGATTTTTCAGCTTTCTTGCTCGAGTTCTTACTTCCTTTAAACCCAGATGATCCTCTAGTGAGTAACGCATTAGCTGTCATAGCATTCTCTATCATCTGTGACATGTTCGTTACTCGAGTCTTGATACAATAATCTCGCACCTCCTTGGGCAGCCCACAACAATACTTCTCTACCTGCTCAGACAAAGGCACTGCACGGTAAGAAATCACTGGGAGTAAAGCTTCCCAAAACTTCTCGTTATAATCTTCCAAATTTTCACATTTTGAAGCATCCAACTTGTGCCATGCAGTCGTAACATCCACCTCAAATGTAGATGTGAGCCATACGGAAGAGAAGACCTGTTTGAATTGTACCCAAGTAGTGGGTGCTATGCCTTGCAAAAGAAGAGTAGACCACCACTGCAAAGCATTGCCCTTGAGAAAAGTGGCAGCTTTCCTCACCGTAGAGGACTCTGTGTAATTCCCACCAGAAAAAGCAGCATCAAACTGTTGTAAAAAGGTTAGTGCTTTCAGTTTATCTTTGGCTCCACTGAATGTATCAAACTTCACTGCAGCTCCCCCTTCCTTGTAATCCTTCGCCTTTCCCATAGGTGTTAGATTATCATATGGAAGTGGCTTCGCAAGATTGCTGCCCCCAACATTCATGCCCATCATTGGGTCAACATTACCCATTCCCACACCTGGCATACCATACATTCCAGCCATGTTTCCAAACATTCCATTATGTATACCTGGCTGCATGCCACTATACATATTTGCTTGCATTCCAGGTTGCATGCTCCCAAACATATTTCCTTGCATACCAGACTGCATACCACCATACATATTCACCTGCATACCAGGCTGAAAATTAGCTCCAAAAGGCCCTGGCATACCCATGCCTCCCTGAGGATAACCCCCAGTCATAGATTGGAACACCGAGCCACCACCAAAATAACGTGAATGCATAGTCTGCTGAGGAATAGATGGCTGTCCAAAGAAGGAACTCTGAGAGTTAGCACCATAAGCATGCTGCATGTTCGGAAACTGGCCAAAAGATGGATCCTGTGGGATGGCACCACTATGACCCTGAGGAAGGTTCTTAGAACGCACCTTCTTCTTCTTCTTTTTGGGCTCTGTGCGGGATCTCATAAATTCAGCAAACTTCTCACTTTGTGTGAGGTGCATAAATACATCCATAACACTAGCCAAATGATCTTTAAACCGAGCATCATCGTCCTCTTTACCAAGTACATCTTCTGGCTGTGTTACATCCTCATAATGCTCATCATCTGCAGTGTGTTCTCTTGCAAAAATATCCTCAGATGCATTTCTCTCAGGAGAGGTCTCTTGCTCTTAAAATTCATGATAAAAGTACTCATCTTCTGTATCAGACATGTTGCTGAATTTTTCAGCAATGGCTTTCCTCGAGGCAACCACGAGCTCACCCCCTTAAGAAAGTTGATGATTGGTCCCGGCAACGGAACCTTGAAACCGGCCTCTGGTATAAACCAAAGTGGGGTGGACTAGCAGTCACCCTTCCACTTGTAGTCTAGATATGAAAACAAAAATGATTGAAGCTAGAGTGCCCCAAATCTGAAAATAAAACGACACCTGTTGGCCCCGAAGCTTGGCGCCCCTTGCGGTATTTCTTTATTCAATTTCAAAAATATGTAAGGTTGAGTACACCAAAACCAGCCAAGAGAATACACCTGTATGTCCAATCTGACAGCCCACAATACCTCTTAGCACAGAGGATTCACACACACAAATTTGTGTCTCAATGCACCACTCTGTGCTTCCCTCTGATCAGCCAAGACCATTCAGTAGGACAGTCTTGAGCATACATCTGGCATATCTCATGCACATGATTCAACAACTCAGCTCAAACATACATTCACTGTCCCAATCTCTGTTTCCACCCTTTTCAATCTGCCATACCCCTCCTCTCACAAGGGGCCAGATAGCACAAATCTGCAACAGACATAAGCCAATGGAAAGAGAGATAGATGAACAAATTCAGAGCTTACCAAAATCAGCTCGTGGAACTGCACCGGAGGAAGTGATTGTACCAGTCTGTACTTGCACACTTGTTTCAACGACTTTGCTTCACACGTGTGGGTGTACTTGTCTGTACCTTCCTCTCTGCATCCACTTCAGTGCTGTACCTGACTGTACAGACCATAGAATCTGCACTGTACCAGTCCGTACAGGTTGTACCAGCAGCCCACGTGGCACTGTACCTGCCTACGTTGCCTGAAAATAGCCTCTGTACCCGACTGTACCTGCTCAGTCCAGCGTCGCCTGCTCCAGGTCTGTCCAGCGCCGCCAGCACTTGTACCGTCCAGCACCGCCTGCTTCCAAGTCTGTCCGTACAGCTGTCCGTACAGCAGAACCTGCAGCAGCAGTTCTGTACGTGTGCGCAGCCTGTACCAGTAGATGTATCCGCAGCAACAACTCTGTACCTGTGCGCAGCCTGTACCAGAAGTTGTACCTGTAGCAGCCTGTCCGTACAGAGCTGTACGGTTGGATTGTACGGCCTGTTTTGCATAGAAATCAGCAGTCAAAACTTCTCTGCAGCAGCAGCCGACTAGTTTCCACGTTTCTTCTCCACGCTTCTTTCTTGCACGACTCCCAAAAGCTAGAGAGAGTGAAGAGAGAGAGGCATGCACTCCAAAAGTGGATTTGCCCCCTCCCCAAACTTGTCCTAGGGCCCCAACTTTAATAATTATTAAAGTTCCCTAGGGGCCACTAAGGCCTAGGGGCAACCACACATATAACATTAAAATATTAATGTTCTAGTTCCCCCCTTCACACCTAGGGATGTCCACACATCATTATCTCTGTCCGGGCACCCCAAATGTGAATCATTTAATATTTTGACTCAGCAACCACCATGCCCACACTTGTGTTGTTCCATTTTCATAGGGCCATGACATAGGCACTGGCTGGCTTCAAAGTCTGAAGGTGAAACTTCTGACGCGGTTGTTGATTGTGTGTTCGAAAGGCTCTTGTGCGATAGGCCAAAGCTGCAGGAGTAGAGGGCAGCAGGGGGAAACCCTAACCCTAACCCTAACCAATAGGCTCTGATACCAATGTTGGGCTTGGGAACCAATCTGCACACGAACACAAGAAGCAGCTCAAGCGTGCAGTGAACTCTAAGGGGGAGAGAGGCGTGTGGCTGAAAAAGGTACTCACTCATAATAATGTTGTACAAAGTACAAGAAGTACATAAAATCCCAGGGCAAGGTGCCAAACACACATAAGTGTGTTCACACGGGGAAGGAGATATCGTGAGAGGACATGGCCATAACGTCGCTGTCGCACTTGCCCTCTCAGTACTCAGCATTTTACTCATCTTTGATTACTAGTGGCAGGCTCAGCACCATCACGTGGGAGGAGCTTGTGCCCATGGTCCTGGTCCAGGAGGAACGATTCACGAACCCTCCTCACGGTGGAGGTTCGGAGGCCTTAATTGGCCAACGGTCGAAAGGCCGTAACACGGGCAAAGGGAAGGCATTGTCGGAGAAGTCTTCTGAGAAGAAGTCCGTTACTGACCGCGAGAAACTAAAGGCAGAGAGGACCTGTAATGATTGTGGCGAGAAAGGCCACTATTGGAGGCAGTGTCCCAAGCGGAAGACCGAGAAGGATGAAGATTCCTTAGCAGCAATCATGAAGACTCCGGCTTTTGTGCACCTGGAGGTGGTGGACACCGATGTTTCATTTTCTTCAGGCAGGGAGGAGATTGGAGGACTCTCCGCAACGGATACTCGGGAGTGGATTCTAGATGGTGGTGCTTCCAGGCACATGACTCCTTCCCGTTCGGGTTTACAAGATCTGTGGAGGCTTTCTGGTCACATTCTTATTGGGGATACATCCACTATCCCAGTTCACAGTGAGGGCAGGATGGAGATAGTTCCTGATGGCAAAGGGGGGAAGCATTCCTCCCAGGTGTTGTATGTTCCGGCACTTGGTTTTCATCTGTTGTCAGTGCATCAGGTTTGCAAGACTGGCGTACGGGTGGAGTTTGATGAGCATTTTGTTGCTCTCCGGGACAAAGCAACAAGCCAAGTGGTTTGGGAAGGCGGAGTGGAGAATGGAGTTTATAAGCTTTTCAGCACTCTCTCTCCCAGGTCCTCGGGTTTGTGATGAGTGGCAGTGTGGTAATGGCCACTTAAGTGTGGATACGCTGCAGGTGCAGGCTTTCCGGGACCAGATGGTGGATAGCTTGCCAGTAGATGGCAGCAGTTGGCAGGAACTTTCCAGTACTGATGTTGGTAGTTCTTGTGTTCGTCAGTCAGAGGAAACTGAACAGGTAACTTATGCTCTGATATCTCGTAGTATTCGGGACAAAGAACCTCCTGTAGATGAGAATGTTCTTTCCACGGGGACCTTTCGGAAAGCCAGGCAGGTGGCAGTTGATTACTTGCAGAAGGAGGTACATAATCCAGGTTTTGTGGTTCCGGATTCAAAGGGGGTGGTTGACAGGTTTCAGAGGGCCTTGCATGGTCTTCAGCAGGTTTCCAGGGCTTGTTTTTGCACCGTAACAGGTGTTGATCCTTGTGAGTAGTGTGATATATTTTTGACTCAGAAGCAGAATGGTTCATTGATCTGGTTGATGGACACCAGATTGGACGGGAGCTTCCTGATGAGGCAGTTGAGCTCATGGTTGCGGATGACTCTTTGGGAGGCAGGATTGCGTTTATTGTGGTTTCTGCGGCATGCGAAGGATCATGGACTCTTGTACACAGGAGGGGGATTGTTGGATGGAGTCTGACTCCACGGTGGGAGTGACTCAGTTTGGGGAGGAGATCCGGACACGAGGAGATCTACTTCAGGCTCAGGAGCAGTTTTACGTAGCAGTAAGAGGCAGTCATCTTTTGCCTTGTCGATGACAGAGGCAGAGTACTGGGCTGTTTGTGATGCTTCCACTGGAGGAACCCATGGTCATCCAGAGGCACTTTGTTCGTGAACAGATCGTTGTTGATGACATCTTGCTAGAGTTTTGTTCGACGGAGGACAGTACGGTGGACCTCTTCACACGAAGTCGCTATCTTAGGATTTGCTCAGGCGGCACCCCAGCTCCCTGTGGTTGGTTTCACAGCCAGGAGCTGAGAGGGGGTGTTAGAAGTCATCTCCTGTCTATATTTATACACCAGGGCCTTTGTTGTGGGTGTGCCTGCCCTTATGAGGTGTTTTCCCATTTTTCCCCACTCTCCGTATTTTTCCCCTATTTTTTTCCATTTTTTTGTGGCTTGGGAGGCAGCCCATGTGCTGGCCGACTGCTAGAACTAGTCCACGACTCCATGTATGTGATAGCCGACTGCTGACAAGCTGGCCGACTGGATATGTATGCTGGTCGTGGAGTTTCAGGGCCAGTCGGCTGCCCTACAGCAGGCCGACTGCTGTTGGGGGGCCATATAAATAGGCCCCCAGCCCCCTTGCGAGTTTTGTATCATACTTCGGGATCTTCTTGTGTATATAGAGCAGAGTTACACGCCTCTACCTCTCTCTCTCTTGTGCTATATTTTTTCTGCATGCGTTTTGCTCTTGTGTTCCCAGATCTGGTCATCATCTCCGTTGCGTATTCTAACAGTTTGCTACCTATGTGCCATGCGATATTTGTATCACTCCAATGTTGATTTGGCAAGTTTATGGGCTGATTTGATGGCTGGTCATGCACATGCTTCATATGTGATCAAAGATGGCTATCTCATGAAGGATAACTGCCTATGCGTGGTGTCTAACATGAGGTAAAAGGTTATGGATCAGTGCCATGCTCGTCTGTATGCTAGTCATTGAGGTATTTTGTCTACTACGTGCATGAGTGAGCGCTATTTCTTTTGGCCAGCCATGCACAAGGACATAGAAGCATGTGTACATGAATGTACTACCTGTCAAAAGGTGAAACAAAAGGCTCCAGGATTGCTTTAGCCATTGCCTATCCCCTCGCAACCATGGGAAAGCATAGCTATGGACTTCATAATGGATTTGTCAAGGACTCAGTAGGGTAATGATGCTATTTGGATGATTGTGGACATTTCTTGCCTGTCACGAAGACCATAAAACCCGAGCATATGGTGAAGGCGTTTCTTGAACAAGTGTCCAAGCATCATGGTATGCTGGAGTCCACTGTGGGGGATAGAGATCCTAGGACTACGAGCCTATTTTGGAGGGTTCTCTTTGATAACATGGGGTACTAAATTGGATTTTTCATGAGGTTATCACGCACAAATGGATGGCCAAAGTGAGACTGCAAATTCAGCCGTATTAGATCTTTTGAAGTGCTATGTTGCAGACCAAAAGACCACGTGGGAGAAGTATCTATTGCTTGTAGAGTTTGCCTACAACAACACAGGGGATGCATCCACGAGAAAGGCCCCTTCTTGAGATTGTTTATGGCAAAGTAATTTTGCCACCCATCCTTCACACAAGGGTGAGATCTTTGCTACGGATGAATATGTTCAAGATCTTGATATTGTCTTTGCACAGGTGCGGACAGCCATTGCTAGGTCTCAAGATAAGCATAAAAAGGTTGCCAACAAGCATAGAAGGCAAATGGACATCAAAGAGGGTGATTGCGTATTAGTGAAATTTGAGCAAGTAAGAGGCCACGTAAAGAGGGAGCGTGTCCTAAGCTCTCTACCAAGTATTGTGGGTCCTTCAAGCTGAGCAAGTAGATCAATGAAGTTGCTTTTAGGTTAGCTTTACCTAATCATTGGAAGATTCACAATGCCTTTCATGTGAGTTTAGTATGTGGGGTCAAATCCAAAGGAGCTTGTCACAGAAGAGCCGCTAGAGGTTGACAAGCTTGAAGACATACTTCAGCCAGAGCAGATTGTCTTCCACAAGGACAGAATGTTGGCTGGTGGTAAGCTTTCAAGGTGATTCCATGTGAAGTTTAAAAACTACCTCCCTATTGATGCAAAATGGGTTGACGAAGAGTACTTCTCCGACTATCCACAACTTCTTTGGACGTACCTCGATGCTTTTTAGTTGAGGACAATTGTTTAGAAGCCGGGGGATGTCACCATTTGGCCACCTTAATGGTCCTTTGCACTTTCTTGTGCCTGTTTTGTGGCCAGTGTGTGGATCCGAGTGCCCAAGATCCTAGTTTTGCACTTTCCGATGTGTTAAGACTTGTGCTCGCAATGCTAGTGTTGTACTTGTTCCATGATCAAGAGATTTGTTTATAACAAAGTGCACATGCATACATGTTTGCATGTTAGAAATTGTTTTTGTGTGAATTGTTTTTTGGTGTTTATGTGCTATGAATGTCCAGTTCACGGGCCTGGAACCCCTACCCATGAACAATGCAATTGCTTTGTATTTTGACATGTTTTGTGGCATGTGAACTGGTGGTAAGTGCACTCAAAACCCTTGTATTAATTTATTAAAATGCTTTGTAATGTTTATAACTTTGCAGGTTCACACTCATTAAAAATTGAGTGGACAACTTAATAAAGTGTTTGGTGCCCAACTTGGTGGCCACAATGTGTGGGCTGGGCATCCCATAAGTGAGGGGTGACCACCCATGTGGCAAGAGTTGGTGTGGAGTCTGGACAACTAAAAAATTGATGCACGACTCACTCCTCTCCTCTCGCAAGCAAAATCGCCATCTTCCTACGCACAAGCTCTCCATCAATTTTGCTCATAGTAGAGACGGCTGCACTCAAACCATTTGAAAATACCGAGCATGTGTCATCCTCATCAGAAGGACGCCTTGCTACACTCCTCAGTTTTGCGGCTACTTCACCAGGGCAGCCTGAGTGGCACCACATCATCAACAGGCGGCTGGATTTGCTGCTGTTTGGCCTCTGTGTGCTGCCCCTGATCTGCCATACTGCTGATCAAACCCTTCCGGGGGTTGGTCGTGCTGATTTAGGGCTGTTTCGAGCATCCATTGTGCCTGTGGTGGGCGGCACCTGTGACTAGTCCATTGATGTTTACACAAGAGAAATTCAGTTGCGACTTTGCTGCTGCTTGGTTTTGAGCCCACCAAAAGTGACCACCTTTGCCAGCTCTTCGTTTTCAGCATTCCCATCACCTTGAGGATGCAATCCATGCGCTAGTATGGGCAGACTAGTAACGCGTGTGAACTCGGAATACCAGTTTCGAGATAGGTGGGGAGTTGGTAGGAAAACTCTATATTGACGGAATCATCACTGACAACATTGTCTGGTATTTGTAGTGATCATTTGTTTATGGCAAATCTGGCAATTAGAGCCTGTGGAACACTATACAAGTAAAATACTCCAATAATATACGTGGTATTGGGGGGGAGGGGGGGGGAGGGGTGGAGTCAGCGCGGGTTCTGGCCTTAGTGTAGTGTCTTTGAACGTATTTTATTTTTCAGCTTTGTGTATGTTTTGTGTTGTTTCCATTTCATCGAGTGTTTAAGTGATCGTTATTTACGAGACGGTGCCCAATACGTGCTCACACAGAACGGGGTGAATTACAAGATCAAAACATAGATACCCGAGTTTGGGCATAGAATTGAAAAACACACAAACCTTGCTTTCCCACCTCTGTGATTAGGTTAGCTCTGATACCAACTGTGACAACTTGGTCAGCTAAGATACAGGCTAAATATAAGGATTAGTGCAAACAACATAGAAGGGTGCATGCAAGCTCACCACCCAACCACGGTCTGTGTCCACAGACCTCCCCCTAGCCAAGGCTAAGTCTCACTTCCATAGATCAATCCCAGTCAGTCATGGTGTCCCATAACACCAGTGCTTGCTCGTATAGGCCGTTGGCAAGACGTTCTGTGATAATCGGCCACCCCTCCCCACCCAGACCTCCCCCACCCAGCCACCTAGAGGGCTGAGCTGGGCGGCGGCGGTTCCTTGGACATTAGCGCTGCTGGCTGTGCTTGAGCTGAGGGCGCGAGCAGAGCGGGTCGTTAGCACGTAGCATCCGGTCAAGACGATGGCCCATAGGGGGTGCGCTCTGGTGGGAGAAGAACCTGCTCTGATACCAAATGTTGAGGCTAGGGTTTGGAGTAGTAGCTACAGACATGCACAGACAAGTGAATTTAGTTGTGAGCAGGGGGGAGAGAGAGAGAGAGAGAGAGAGAGAGAGAGAGAGAGAGAGAAAGATATATTAATGTCTACGAGAGGCCAAAGTTGGCCTATGAGACAAAAAATAATACAACTGTGTTCTTCCGGTCATCGGAAGAAAAGAAAAAGAAAGAAAAGGAAAAGAAAGAAAAGAAAAAGTGTGCATGAGTTTGGATACAACTGTGAATCATCATGGATCGGTGGAGCCCATATACAAACAATATAAAGGGGGGTGGGGATGTGGATGGAGTGCTAAGGCAAGATGCATCTCTATA